>NC_044551.1:49980251-50280251 GCF_007565055.1 Rhinopithecus roxellana
TGCCTTCCCAGCAGCCTTCCCTCCTCAAGCCTCTTGGCCTTTGCAATCCTCTTACCTGGGTCACTGATGGGATCTAATTTCTGTAGATTTGAGTCACCCTCAGTGTAGACAAATGTCTGATGGAGTCTGGCCAAGGCTCTCCTGAGCCTTCGCTGGGCCCTGCATCAGAACCCTGCCAAGGCTGTGGGGCAGGGGAAACTGAGATAAAGCCCTCAGGGCAGGCCAAGAGGGTGAGAGGTGGGGGGCATTTAGAGGGTTAGATACAGAGCACCCCTTTAAAAATACCAGCTACTGGTTTTTCATATTACATGTTCATTTTAGATAATCAAAACAGACTGCACACGCTCCCCCCTGTGTGTTTACATGTGGGTGGTGTATCCTACCCCACGTCTTCCTCACATTTACACATAATATGCATAGCTAAAACATTTACCACCAAAACCCATAGCATTATGTACATATTTGTCTAGCTTTATATAACTTTAAATAACATATGGATTTATATAACAGAAGCTTGCCCTCTTTCTGAAATATCTTTTTTTTTTTTTTGAGATGGAGTCTTGCTCTGTCGCCCAGGCTGGAGTGCAGTGGCGTGATCTCAGCTCACTGCAAGCTCCGCCTCCCAGGTACGCCATTCTCCTGCCTCAGACCTCCCGAGTAACTGGGACTACAGTGCCCGCCGTCGTACACCGGCTGAGTTTTTTGTTATTTTTCAGTAGGAGATGGGGTCACTGCTGTTAGCCAGGATGGGCTTGATCTCTTGACCTCGTGATCGCCCGTCTAGCAGGTCCACCAAAGTGGCTGGGATACAGGGCTTGAGCCACCGCACCTGGCCCTGAAATATCTTAACATGGGATTTCAGGCTCCCTGATGAGACCACTGTGGAGGTCAGTGTTTTGCCACCAGAGGCCTTTCAGCCTCCATCTGTTCTCCCACCTACCCACATTCTGGCTCCTGGCAATTCACAGGGAATTGACACTAGGAAGTAGACGCCGGGGGCCATATTTCCTGGAGACCACCCTGGTGGCCGATGTCATAGAGTGCGGTAGGACGGGCACGCCATGCTCTCTGGGCCCCTGACTGCAGGTATGACCTGGGTCCAAGCTGTTTTCCTGCAGAGCCTCTTCCTGTGGAGGCAGGGGTGGTAACACACAACTTCTTGGGGTGGCTGGGTGGATAATCTGTGTGGCTGCATTGTGAGCAAAGTCTGGTGGAAAGCTCTGCATACTGCTTTCCATTTTCAATGCTAGGTTACTTACCGAATACTCCCATCATGAAATGAGTGAAGAACAATGGGCAGTTGAGCGAGTGCGAGAAGAGAAGTGCCGAAGGCGGAAGGGGGAGGGTTACAAGATATTTCCCACAGGCTCCATTGGGGCTAAATTGAGTTGACTTTTTACCAAGAAATGTGAGCAAAGTGTGTGTCAAGATATATTAGTCAAACCGAGAAGGAGAAGGATCAAGGCCAATGCATGGAAATGTACGGAGTAGGTGGTGCAGAGGTGGGGAAAGGGGGTCAAGCAAAATAGGGAACAACAGACATCATTCGTAGAGTCAGTCAATACGTCTTTTAGACGAGGGCAGTCACATACATGGGTGTATTCTTGTAGGGAGTATCGACGAAAAAAAAATGAGGAATAAAGGAGGACGGAGGGGGTGGGGAGGGAGTGGGGGAGGGAGGGAGAAAAGCGGAGGGAAGGGGAGGAGGGGGGAAGGAAAACGAGTTAAAGGGTGGATGGCAGCTGCCTCCTCCTCTCCTGGAAGCTCACAGAGCGCTGGGTCAAAACTCTCTGGGTGGAACTGGAACACACAGGCAACCCTGTCAGCAAAAAGGGGCTGAAAACAGTATTTTTGAAGCTGAATCAAGATGAAGAGATTCTTGGTACTAGGAAAAAGGAGTGATTATGGGCCAACATGAAGGGACACCACCATACACGGTGCCTGGAAGACCAAGCCTGTGACAGTGACCAGGGATTTGGAGAAGGCAGGGTGATGGAGACCTTTGGGAGAGTGCATTAGGAACCCTGACCTGGAGGGGAAGAATCACAACCTGCACTGAGTGGGGAGTGCAGCTGTTGTAGTGTTGTGGTCATCTTAGCTCGACTGCAAGTGCTGCTCCCGGGTTCACCCCATTCTCTGCTCAGCCTCCCGAAGTAGCTGGGACTACAGGGCGCTCCACCTCCACGCCCGGCTAATTTGTATTTTTAGTAGAGAGACAGGTTTCCCCGTATTAGCCAGGATGGTCTCGATCTATCCTGACCCCTGATCCGCCCACCTCGGCCTCCCAAAATGCTGGATTGTATTAAAGGCTTGCGCACCACCACACCCCTGGCCTGTTTTCGTATTTTTTAGTGAGACGGGTTCACTGTGTTAGCCAGGATGGTTTCAATCTCCTGACCTCGTGATCCGCCCACCTCAGCCTCCCAAAGTGCTGGGATTACAGGTGAGCCACCGCGGCGGGCGCAATCCTCATTCTTTATAGAATAAAAGCAGTCTGCAGACGGCCTTCCCTCACTTTCCACTCACTGGAATGTGGTCTAGCTGCCTTCCCTGCAGGAGGTGGGTTGCACCCTCAGTGCAGCAGCCCTGCATCTAGTCAAAACATCTCAGCACAGCTGTAAAAAGAGGAAGATGGCTAGAGACAGGCAACCTTCCCTGCACGGACAATGTGGCAAGTCTGTCAAAAGCCTCCTTTGGAAATACTGTCAAAGTTTTTATTGGGAAAAGGGCAAAACCTTTCAGGATCAGGAGTAAGTGAGTGGCAATCAGGCCTCACCCTTCACCGAGGGCCTTCCCTGAGGAGGGGCCTGCAGGATGTTGGCAGCGGAATGGGGCTGTGTGGCTCCTAGGTTAGGTCATGACAGCAGACGGCCTCTTCCTGATTCTTGCTAGAACAGGCACACCTGGGGCCTTGAGCTCCAGGGAGCTCATGGAAGACATCTGGCTACTCTGAGCCCCTCGTTGGAGAGTCCTGGGGAGTGGCCCACAGCTACCGTCACCCACAGGGGCTGTGAGGACGTCCCCGGCCAGCATCTAGCACAACCACATGGGACACCGCAAGCAACTACTGCCCAGCCGAGGGCTGCCTGAATTTCTGACTCACAAATGGTGGGCAATGTGAAATGGGTATTTTAAGCTGCTGAGTTCTGCGGGAACAACAGTAGAAACCAGAACTCTCGGATGCTGTGTTCTGTCCTTGAAACGGTGGAAGATTTTATGTGACCAGAATGGAATGTTTGAACAAATATTTTGAGAATAGAATTTTAAAACATTTACTCATCAACACCCGAGGGTAAGGAACAGTCTCATCTAGGAGACTGGTTCTATTATTTACGTGGACGTTCTTGAATTAAAGGATGGGAATATTTTTTCCTTCCAAAACTTTTTGTCAATTTTATATTCTCTTTTTCAAGTTTTTGTTATGAAAACATTCAAACCCACAGGGAAGTTGAAAGACTAATACAAAGAAGAACCATATTCCTTCCACTGAGATGATCTGACAAGTAATATTTTGCCACATGGCAAATATATACCGTATAATTTTCTGTACCACTTGATAGAAAGGTAAAGAATGAATATTGTTTTTTAAATAACTTTTTTCTTATATAAGTAATATGTGCTTATTGTGTAACTACCTAAAAACATTGAAAAATAAAAGGAAAATAACATTCATACATAACCGCACTGCCCGGATTAACTGTCTTTGGTTCTTGGCTTGCTGAGCAGGCGTCTGACCTAATCTTGGTCTTCGTCGGGCAGGGGCGCCCTCTACTGGCGGCGGGGAGTCCCCAGCCTCCGTATGAACCAATGAATCAAGAAGGTGGTTTCCGAGCCTGACGGCCTCATACCTGGGTTTTCAGAAACCAAAATCCGGCCGGGCGCGGTGGCTCACGCCGGTAATCTGTAATCCCAGCTCTTTGGGAGGCCGAGGCGGGCGGATCACGAGGTCAGCAGATCGAGACCATCCGGCTAACCAGTGGAAACCCCAGTGAACCTCTACTAAAAACTACAAAAAATGAGGGGGCGATGGTGGCAGCGTCCGTAGTTCCCAGCTACCGGGAGGCGTGTGAGGCAGGAGAATGGAGTGAACCGGGAGGCGGAGCTTGCACGTGAGACCGAGATCGCGCCACTGCACTCAGCCTGCGGCGCCGCAGCAGCAGGCGAGACCTCCGCTCAAAAAAAAAAAAAAAAAAAATCAAAATCTTGGGCGAGGCCTCACCTGAACCAGCAAGTGTGACTTCCCTGCCCTTGTCCCATTGCTCCCTTGAATTGGAGCCTGCCCCGATGCCCGCCTGGCTCCAGGTCAAGCCCTAGCAGTTCTCCACCCCAGTTAGACAGCATGGAACCTGTGGTTCCAACTCCTCCTCCCTCAGCTGAACCGGTGCCCCTGATTCTCCCTAAATTCTCTTTTGTCCTTCAGTTCATCTTTCTTGTGCTTTTGCTCCCAGTTGGGGGAAAACGTTCCTCAAACCGCAAGGATCATCCGCACAGAAGAAAACTTCTGTGACCAAGTGTGCAGGGATCTCTCCCCACCTCCAAGCAGTGGAAGTCAGCCAGGTGTCCTCCAATTCAGCTCCAACTTGTCTACCTGGGGACAGTGCCAGATCCCACAGGTTAGGGCTCCATCCCCAAGACTCATCCTTGCGCCCTACCCCACCAGTCGAAAGTCGGGGCCTCCAGTACTTCTGACCAACTGGGTTCAAGCTGGGGTTCCCACAACCCCTCTTTGAGTTTGATTAATTTGGGGGGGGGGGTGCTCACAGAGAATCAGTTTACTAGGAAGGATATTTTAAAGGATACAGATAATTAGCCAGACGAAGAGGTACATAGGGTGAGGTTTGGAAGCACAGGCGCTTCTGGGGCCGTGGAGCCGGGGGTGCACCACCCTCCCGGCACATGGATGAGATCTTCACCCTCCTGTCGTCTTCCATGTGTTCAGCTATCTGGAGATTCTTCAAACCCAGTCTCCTTGGTTTTTTATGGAAGCTTCATGACGTTGGCATTGCTTTCCCCAGGGTATAGGATGCGACCCTCTCACAGGGGTCCTGGAGTCCTGCCTTGGGGCAGCGGAAGGTCAGAGTCCTGCCCCTCACACACCCAACACTGTAACAAAAGACTGTAACAAGGGCTGTGGGAATTATAAGCCAGGAACCCTGGGTTGAAAACTAATACATAAACCAATATATACACACATATTGTGAAAAGAAAATACAAGTTGGGATCTCAAAATCACTAAGCTGAAGGGAAAAATCAAGCTGGGAACTGTGCCACACAGAGCTGCCTCCCATTCACAAATAAAAAGGCTACATACCTCCCTCACAATTTGCCCTTGTGGGCAAGATTTTTACTCTAAAAGAGTTCTGTTGAATTTCACCCTGACCATGTAAATTGATAGCTTGTCTTCACGGTGATGGGGCAAAGGAAAGGACTCCGCCATTTCTTTGCTCACCTGAGACAAATGCATATCTGATTGCTTCCTCTGCCCTACTTTATCTTATGTAAAAGTGCAGATTCACCGAGCTAGCTGAATGTCTAAGTGACAATTCCTTACCTCCCTTACATGTGAAGGGCCGATCAAAGGCTCAGAAGAATGCAACCTCTTGCCTTTTATCTACCCACACCTGTCTGTTCTGGAGACAGAGTGAGCAGGAACCTGCAGGGACAGCAGGAGTGGCAGGAGGTGGTCACAGCTGGAGGCAGAAGCAGGAATGCAGCAGCAGCAGCAGCCAGGCGAAAGACAGCTCTGTAAACCTGCAAACTGGAGGCTGGCTGAACTCTACAGCACTGAGTAACATAGGGCTTTTCCATCTGGCATTTCCACTTGCTTTGGTACCCACAGGAGCTTCGGGGTCTGGAGGCAGCCACCATGCACACACGCGCACCACCTGAGCAAGCCTTGACAGGGGAATACCAGGAGACCCCTGAAGGTGCTCCTTCCTTCGGGAGCCTGAGATCCAGTCTCTGTCTTGTAAGGGGGTCCTCTGGCCCCGCAGGCCCCAAACTCTACTCCCCCATCATCTCTCCTGGACCTCCCTGAGCCACCCAGCCCCCTCACCACCCTCACAGGAGACCACTGGTGCCTGGCCTGAGAATCCAAGTGCAGCTGGGGAATGGCCTGGAAGCGGTGGTAAAGGCTGGAATGGAACAGTCCAGCATCACACAGTGGCTAACAGCAGAGTTCATGCCAATCCGGCTCTCCCACAACCCTCTGTGTGACCTGGGGCAAGTTAACCTCTACGTGCCTGCTTCCTCACTGGTCAAACAAGAGCTAAACACTACTCACCACTGAGGCTTGCTCTGAGGATTAAATAAGTTTGTATTTATCATGGAGCACTCAGAACAATGCACTTGGTTAGCTGCATGAAATGCTAAGGACATGGAGCCTGGCAGCCAGACTCCTCCTGGCTCCACTGGGAAGGGCACAATGCAGCTATCTCCTGGCCTACTCCACATCTGCACATCACAGATAACGACCATCTCCCCTTATTTAACAAAAAAGTAGGGCTAAATAACCCATTTAAGCAACAGGGGAAGGCAAAACCCGCTCCACACAAATCTCAAAGGCTAAAATAAAATGGATGTCTGACACTGGTTTCTGAGCCCAGATGGGAGGTCAGAGCTGCTCCCAAGGCCACGGCCTCAACGCAGTTCCCCAGACGCCTCTGCCACCATCTGGTGTGGAGCTCCAAAGTAGTTTCTGCCAAGAACGTTGCTAGCCCAGGGTTTTTGGTTTGGTTTGGTTTGTTTTTTTTTGAGATGGAGTTTTGCTCTTACCGCCCAGACTGGAGTGCAGGGGCACAACCTCAGCTCACTGCAACCTCCCCCTCCTGGGTTCAGGTGATTCTCCTGCCTCAGCCTCCTGCAGCTGGGATTACAGGTGTCCGCCACCACGCCCAGCTAATTTTTGTATTTTTGGTAGAGATGGGGTTTCACCATGTTAGCCAGGCTGGTCTCAAACTCCTGAATTTAGGTGACCCACCCACCTTGGCCTCCCAAAGTACTGCAATTACAGGCGTGAGCCACCGCGCCTGGCCTAGCCCGAGTTTTCAAACCCACGCAGGAAATCAGGAAACCAAGTTCGTGGTCACAAAAAGCGTTTTGCTTTTTGTTTTTCCGAGACGGAGTCTTGCTCTGTCGCCCAGGCTGGAGTGCAGTGGTCTCAGATCACTGCAACCTCCGACTCCCAGGTTCAAGTGATTCTCCAGCCTCAGCCTCCTGAAGTAGCTGGGATTACAGGCATGCGCCATCACGCCCAGCAAATTTTTGTATTTTTAGTAAAATAGTTTTAGGTTTCACCATGTTGGCCAGGATGGTCCTGAACTCCTGACTTCGTGATCCATCCACCTCAGCCTCCCAAAGTGCTGGGATCAGAGCCACTGCGCCCGGCCGTGTTTTGTTCTTTTAAATGAATTAGTGGAGAACAGAAACTCTCAGAATGTTGCATGTGACATGCATAGGTAACAGTTTTGTCTGTGTATGTGTTCTGGGTGTTAGCAAAACAGGCACTCTCACTGGGGTTGCGTTTGGGAGTCCAAGCGCCACTGTGAGGCCAACCCTGGTATCAGCTGTGCACCCTAAGGCTCCCCAGCAGGTCATAAAGGGCACTCAGTAAGCACTGCCTGGGCCAGCAGAGGGCACCGGGCACAAAGCACCTCTCAGGGACCACCCTGATCAGAGGAGCTGGTTCTTCCCCAGACCAAGCCTGCCCAGCCAGCAGGAGGCAGAAGCAGGAGACACTCACCAGCTTTCCTGCTGTGGCCTCCTGGCTCTACAGGATGATCAGCAGCAGGAGCACGGCTTGGGGGTCCTCTCTACCTTGTGGCCTGCACTTCCTTTCCCACCTGGCCCCCATCCCCTGGGCTGTCGCTGCCTCTTCTCTCCCACTCATCCACTTTCCTTCCTCAACTTTGCTTCCTCCCACCCATCTAGCCCTCTCCTTAACTCTTCATTCTCCCTTTTCCTTTCTTCCCCCGCCTGTCACCTCCTTTTCCAGGACACACACACACATAATATTTTTCAGACAATTCAGCCTTTACTTTATTTTAGAAAATAATTCTGTAGCTTCCACTTTCTTTCATGAAACTGAGGTCAGGCAAGAAACAAAAATCCACCAAGTCCTCTCCACCCTGCCATGGCATCCTGGCCTGTGAGGACATGGGGCGCCTGGGAGTAGGCAGGGAGGCTGGGCAGCACTGGGCCAGAGGCGTCCTGGTCACTGCTCCATCTGGTCACTGCTCCACCTCATGCTGAAAGGCCACCAGAGCCACAGCCTGCAGGGAGGAGCCTGCGTGCCAAACCCCAGAGGGAAAAGGGACACACGGATTGAATGCTGTCTTCTACCAAGCCAGCAGGAGCCTCCTAGAGCAACAGAGAGAGGACTGATTTTCAGAAAGGAAGGGTCAGGGCATAGTCCCTCTCTGAGGTAAGGCAAGAGAGGGGCTGGCCCGGCACAAGGCCTTCCTCCCTGCACCTCTCCCCTGACAGCTGGGCATGGGCTGAGGAGAGGTCTTGTTTGCCCCCTTCAACTTTCCATCTCAGAACGATAAACTGCTAGGCTGCAGGGAGAGAAGGGCTAAGTGGGGGTCAGAGACAGGAGAGAAGGACAGGAGGCAGTGAGCCCCAATGACCCACCAACTCCACCAGGCCCTGACAAGGCAGCCTCTTTGGTTAGTATCATTTTGGCCACAAATATGTCCCCTTCTCCCATAACCCAGCCCCCACTGGGGGAAAAGGAACAGGTATAGAAGGAGGGCTCATGCCCTGGCTGGAAAAGCCAGGTCAGGGAGAGAGAGCAAACGTTGCCAAACTCTGCACATGCTCCAGGAGAAAACTCAGGACTTGGACATTTCTGGCCTCAACAAGCCCAGTGTCCCCCTACCACACAGTGGTTTCCTGCTTAATACCCCGCAACACACCCTAGAATAGTTCCCCTGATCTGACTCCCTTGAGAACGGGAGAATAATCCTCACCTTATCATTTGTGCACTTAAATGCCACTCGGAAAAATCAAAAAGATAAATGCACCTAAGAGGGAAACACAAGCAGGCCGATGCAGCCTGGGGACTGTAGTCCCACCTCAGCTCATGATGTGGCAAGGAGGGGCCCAGGAAGGACAGGCTAATTCCAGCTAGGATCATAGCCCTCCCACGTCGGCGGGGGCGCCAGGTGGACACGGCGGCCCCGGAACTGGAAGGTGACAATACCCCGGTAACCAGCTCTCGGAACCCCCGACTTAAGGTCATCCATGACACCCAGAGCCTTGGCGAAGGCCTTGAAGCTGTCCCTGCCGGTGTACTGCACCCGCACCTCCCCCAGCTCCTTGCGATCATTGGTCCTCACTTTCTCCACCTGCAGCTGGGGAGCCCCATAGACGCGGGCGAGGAAATCCCGGTCATAGGCCTCCCGCTGCAGGTAGGACAGGTCCAGCTGGGTGAAGTGCACAAACTGCTGGTTCAGCTTGATAAACTTGAGGTGCTGGTCAAAGAACTGCCCGTGGCTCACACCCTTGCGGCCAAAGGTCATCGTTCTGGAGATTTCGGGGCGGATGCAGGCCCGCCCCTTCCGCTGCTCCGGCCGGCGCATCCAGTCGTCCCAGAAGGCCTTTGGCCACTTGGGCTCCAGCTCAGTCCAGAGCTCGGCCAGCAGCAGCCAGCCCAGGCCAGGAAAAAAGTCGGTGCGGTAGAGCAGCTCGGGCTTGCCGGCGTCCACCATCTGCTCCTTGCCGTTGTCGTTCCAGGCCGAGACGCACCAGAGGGAGGGGTCGGCCTTCAGCAGCGGATAGGTGGCCTGAAAGTACTCGAAGAAGTCCGGGGCCACCTCCAGGTCATCCTCCACCACCACGGCCGCGGGGAAGCGGAACTGGTGGAAGACCTGGCCCAGCGCCCAGCGGTAGTGCCGCGCAATCTTGTAGTAGCCCTGGAACTTGCGGTGGTCCGGCGGCACCGCGATGCTGCTCAGGTCGGGCTGCCGGATGTGCGTGACGGCGCCGCCGTAGGAGGCGATGGCCTGGGCCGTCTCCTCATGCCCACAGTCCTGGCTAACGATGATGGGGAAGAGCTCAGCCGAGGGCCGGTAATGCAGCAGCTTGTCCAGGCAGCGCCGAACAGTGCTGCGGTCACAGGCAATGACCAGGATGGGAATCACCGCTGGCGCTGGGGTCACAGGCACGTGCGGCTGGGCGGGAGGGGCCGCTGTGGGCACCCTCCCCCGCTGGCTCCACAGGGCATCCCCGATCTGCTGCAGCAGCCCACGCTGCCGCTCCAGCTCCACCTCGGCGTCTTGGGCCAGGCGAATCACTTCCCGGGTGAGGCTGGCAGGGTCGTCATCCAGAGCACTGACTGAGGGTGGCCTGCCAGGTGCTGGGCGTGTCCAGAAGAAAAGGAGCAGCAGGGCATTCCAGGCCACAAAGAGGATAGCGCCCCACAGCACAAGCCCTGCAGACTGCTTCTTCAGCATCCTGGCCCCCACGGGGGAGGGCAGGCAAGGGGAGGGTTCAAGGCTGCCCGGGGCTTGTCCGGCTCCCTTGCCTGCAGTCCTAGGGATGCTTCCTCTGGACTATGGGATTAGGAAGCAGCCATGCACCTAAAGACAGGAGAGAGAAAACAAACCGTCACACAAAGGCGTGTGGCTCCACACCCCACAGGTAGAGGAATGTGGGGGGCAGGAAAAGGCCAAGAGTGAGGGTGGAGGAAGGCCAGGAGGTTGATTCCAGAGCTCTCTACGGAGTCAACATCTATGCTGATTCTCAGCAACGCATTTTTGAGGGAGAGGTAGAATGTGATGCTGGTAGAGGGAGAGAGAAAAAGAATCCTAACTCCTTTCTACCTGTCAGAACTCATTTCCCTCCAGCGGGGAAGGAGGAGGGAGGAGCAAGGAGTGAAAGCATCTGCCTACCATTCCTCTAACCCAACTGCCCCATGATTACTGATTTTTAAAATCAAATATCATGCCTCAGGGCTAAAATTAATCCCTTATCTAACAGGGAAGCACCAGGGGCACCCCACAAATGTCAGGAGCAAAATGAAGCTGCCCATCATCTCCAGCGTTATTTAACGTTTTGCTGGAGGAAGCAGTCAATGCAAATGAACCAAGAAAAAAACAATTCAAAGCAGAAGTGGAAAAGAAGCGAACTATTTCTATTATCTTTACTTGTGAGAATATGCCTGGAAAACTCTTAGTAAATCAATAATAAACTAAACCAAACTATCAATGAACTGAGCAAGGTAATGAAATATAAAAATCAACAAACACAAATGGATAGCCTTTATATCCACAAATGACTCATGAGAAGAAAACATGGATGAGAAAACCCTCCTTACAAAAGCCAGAGAAATGAGAAAATATTTAGAAATAAACTTAATAAACTTAAACATTCAAAACGTATGTGAACAAAACTATCATTCCCGAAAGACACAAAAGAACATGTGAACATCCCTTGTTCTTGGTCAGGACATCTCAGCATCATCAAAAATCCCAATAAAAATACCTTTTTATGGAACTAGACGAACTGACAATAAAGTTCACATGAACAACTAGGAAAACAGTAAAAATAAGCTGTGAGGAGGGACTTAGCCCTACCAGATATTAAAATGCTGCACACTGGCCAGGTGCAGTAGCTCCCACCTGCAATCCCAGCACTTTGGGAGGCCAACGCAGGAGGATCGCTTGAGCCCAGGAGTTCAAGAATAGCCTGGGCAGCACAGAGAGACCCTGTCTCTACAAGAAATAATTAAAAAAAAAAAAAAAAGCTGGGCATGGTGGCATGCACCTGTGGTCCCAGCTACTTAGGAGGCTGAGATGGAATCACCCGAGTCTGGGAAGCTGAGGCTGTAATAAGCCATGATTGGATTGTGCCATTGCACTCCAGCCTAGGCAAAACAGTGAGGCTCTGTCTCAAAAAAATTATATATATATATATATACACACACACACACACACACACACACACATATACATATACTGCATACTACAAAACCTCCATAATTACAACTGTGTGGTACTGGTACATAAACAGACCAAGAAAATTCCCAAGGCCAAGATAGTCTTATTAATAGTGTTATAATAATTATGTAGCTATGCTATATAGCTTGAATATGGTTTGTTCTCTGAAACACATGTTGGAATTTGACCCCCAATGTGGTGGTGCTGGAGGTGGGGTCTAGGGGTAGGTGTTTGGATCACAAGGGGGGCCGGGGCAGAGCCCTCATAATGTCCTCCGGTGAGTGAGCTAGTTCCCCAGGGATAGCAGGCTGTTACAACCAAGCCCAGTCTCTCTTGCATGCCCCACTTCCTTTCTACTGTCTCTCCTGCATGCCCCACTTCCTTTCTACTGTCTCTCCTGCATGCCCCACTTCCTTTCTACTATCTCTCCTGCATGTCCTACTTCCTTTCTACTGTCTCTCCTGCATGCCACACTTCCTACTTTCAGCCATATCCATACAAAAACCTATACAGGAATGTTTATAGTCACTTTATTCATAATCACTCAAAACTGGAATAACCCAAAGGCCCATCAACAGGGAAATACAGATAAACAAATTGTGATTTACTCATAGAATGGAATAATATCCAGCAAAAAAAACCTGAATAAATCACTGACACACACAACACAATCTCCAAATAATTACACAATATGGGTCTTTTTGGGAAAAATAAAAAAGAACACATACACTAAGATTCCATTGACATAAAACTGCAGAAAATAGAAACTAATCTATATGACAGAAAGCAGATCAGTTGTTGCCTAGGAATGGAGGCAGAGAAGGGCAGTGGGGTAGTTACTACACAGGGGCTTTAGGAAACTTCTGGAAAGGTGGGTATGTTTATTATCTTGATTGTGGTGATACTTTTACAGGTGTGTATATATATACACACACACATACACCCACATTTGTGAAAACATCAAACTGTACACTTTATATGCAGTTTATTGCACATATTTATATCAATTGTATGTCAATGAAACCTCAAAAAACTTTTTAAAAGAAGACATTATTGGGTAAAATGACAAAGTTGGAATATGGACAGTAGGTTAAAGTATCAGTGATAACTGATTAATTCCAATTCTTAGGTAATACACACTGAAGTATTTAGAGGTAGAGGGCCAGGACAGATGCAACTTCTTAAATGGTTCAGAACAAAAATATACTGCATACATAGAGAGGGAGAGCAAATGGAGCAAAATATTAACAAGTGAATCTGAGTAAAGACAGTGTGTACGAGTATCCTTATACTATTTTTTATTCTTGCAATTTGTATAAGTTTGAAGCTATTTCCACATGAAGTTTCTTGACAGTCAAATATGTAGACCTTGCCCATAGCTCTGAATAGCTTCATCCATCAGGGTAGCCCCAGCTGGGCACATCAGCAAGGCAAATTGAGATGATCTGTTTGCCCTGAATTCCTCAGTCAGTCACTTGACGACATGCATCACACACCTGCTCTCTGCCAGGCTCTGGGAAGGAACCAGGACAGAAACCAATGAGAAAAAGGCATGGCCCCACCCACCCTCCAAGCTCTACCAGACCACATTACTGGAAAGGATCTGAAACACTCCCCAATTCCCAGCCAGCTGCCATTCCAGACCATAACTCCTTGACTGTCCTGCCTCTGATCTCCCTTCACACCCGGAAGCTTCAGGCATGCACCCTCTTACACCAACAGCTCTGCCAGTTACCCTCTGCTTCACAGCCTACTCTCTAATCCTGGTCAAAACCTGGGGCCTCCGATCTAATCTCTGAGGCTCTGGGCTCTCAAACCAGCAGATCTGGCTTAAAAGGGCTGATCCTGAAGGGCGTCTAAAGAGACCTGGATTCTGTCTCCCTCCTGGCGAGACTTCTCCAGCCCCTGCCAGCATTCACCACCACTTGTCTTCTTCCTAGAAACCAACCACCCCCACGACTCCAGGACATCAGTCTTCTCAGAAACCTCAAGTCCATTTCCACGTAACTGTGCAATTAAATTCCTATTATATCAGGGCTCATACACTATAGATCAGTTAGATATATGTCATCAAGTGACTGAGGAATTCAGGGCAAACACTGTTTCAGTTGGCCTTACTGCTGTGCCCAGCTGGGGCCATACAGATGGATGAAGCTACTCAGAGCTGTGGGCCATATCCCCATATTTGATTTTTAAGAAACTTTATGTGGAAAAAAAGAGTGATGCAGAGAAGAGTTTCAGTTTCTTTATCTCCTTTTTTTTTGAGACAGAGTCTCGATCTGTCTGTTGCCCAGGCTGGAGTACAGTGGCATGATCTCAGGTCATTGCAACCTCTGCCTCCCAAGCTCAAGCAACTTTCTTGCCTCAGCCTCCTGAGTAGCTGGGATTACAGGCGCCTGCCACCTTGCCCAGCTACTTTTTGTATTTTTAAGAGAGACGGGGTTTCACCATGTTGGCCAGGCTGGTGTCGAACTCCTGACCTCAAGTGATCCACCCTCCTCAGCCTCCCAAAGTGCGGGGATACAGGTGTGAGCCACGGCGCCCGGCAGAGTTTCACTTTCTTCTTCGCTCTCCCCTCAGGATGTTGTCCATGTTGGAACCTCCCCTCTAATCTGATGGCCAGGATTCCTTGTCTCCCAACTTCTCGCCTCCTAAATGACTGTGCAAGAAAAAGACTTTATATAACAGGACAGGGATGGAGAAGAGGGACTGAACTCTATTCATTGAAGTGCTGCTCTGCATGGCTTAGAAGGGCGGGGCCACACTGGGCTCAGTGGCTCAAGCCTATAATCCCAGAGCTTTGGGAGGCCGAGGCAGGCGGATCACCTGAGGTCAGCAGCCTGGCCAACATGGCAAAACCCCATCTCTACTAAAATAAAAATACAAAAATTAGCTGGGTGTGGTGGTGTGCGCCTGTAATCCCAGCTACTCGGAAGGCTGAGACAGGAGAATCCCTTGAACCTGGGAGGTGGAGGTTGCAGTGGGCTGAGATGGCGCCACTGCCTTCCAGCCTGGATGACAGAGCAAGACTCCATCCCAAAAAAAGAAATAAAAAAGGGGGCTAGAGGGATAGCCCGTCCCTGACTTATCAACGACCTGCAAGCCCTTATGGCAAAGCCTCATGGGACCCTCCAGATGACTTCTGCACCCTTTAGATGACTTTTTACTCTTCTCTAAACATTAGAATTTGGTGGCCCACACCCACTACCTGACACTTAGGACCTCCTGCCCCACCCTTCTAAGCCATGTAGGTCAAAGCAATCTTCTGACTGGGTTTTTACTTAGCAAATCTGCACACATCTGGAGTGGCTAGAGAGCCCACAGGAAAAGCTGCCCCAGCCCAGCCCTGGTCCCCACCTTAGTGCTTGGACCGTTGTTCTCCACCCCACAGCCCTGTGCTTCAAACTTGCTCCTCTTGCTGTAAGAGTACATGACACCCCTATTTCCAGCCCACCTGCTTCTTCACATAGGCTCATCCTGGGCTCCAGTGCTATTTTCCTACTGTTTACCCATGTAATTCCTGAGATAGGATCCTCAGCTCTGCCTGGAAGTTAGTGCTGTGTGCACACACATGAACCAGGAGAGCCACACACCCTCTCACAGCTGGCTGTGCCCAAAAGGATGGTCAAGCCCAGACCCTGGCCAGCAGCGGTGACCTGCTCCTCCAGCAAGCACTGCTCAAGTCTGCTCAGGCCACCATCAGGAGAGTGCAGCAGTAACAAAGGCAAGCCAGACAGCCCAGAGGCATCACCCTACGTTTTGTCACATTTCTGAGACTCAAACTGGGTTGCTGTGAAGATCAGATGAGATAAGCCATGTTAGGTGTTTAGAACAGTGCCCGGCATGACCACGTAAATACTGGCCAGTTACTTCACTCCTTTCTCCCCATTCTCTTTGTTCCATTCTACCACACTCCCATTGGGTACCCCAATGGCCAACCCTACCCTTGGGGTCTGTGCATGTGCCCTTGAGTCAGCTCTGCTCTTCCCTATCTTCTTCACCTGGCACACTCTGCTTCGTGTCTCTGCCAAGATGCCTTCCTTGACGCCTGGGACCACAT
Organism: Rhinopithecus roxellana; assembly: GCF_007565055.1. Classification (NCBI taxonomy): domain Eukaryota; kingdom Metazoa; phylum Chordata; class Mammalia; order Primates; family Cercopithecidae; genus Rhinopithecus; species Rhinopithecus roxellana. Next base: position 49,996,251 of record NC_044551.1, read on the forward strand.
AAGGTCCACCTACCCTTCACCAACAGCAACGAGCGCAACCACCTACTCGATTTCTCTCAGGCCCCCTCAGCTGCAAGCTACATGAAGACAGGGATTGGCTCCACCAGCACCACCAAGCCGCTGTGCTAGGGCCCTCAACATTCAGCAGACGTGCCTGGGATCTAAACACATCCACAGTTCCTCAACTGCAACTGCCAAATCCAAGAAGCACTAAAAAACAGAAGTTTTCTTAACTCAATTGGCAGTAAAGTCTCATCCAACCTCATTTGCTAAAATCTGATCTGATCTAATATGGGGCTATTTATAGTCTTTTCTCTCTCCTGCTGTGGCTATTCATACATTTTGCTACAGAAATAAACATGGTGGCTTATGCTGTGCTGCTTCTGATCTTCCACTACAGAGTAAATTCACCAGATCACCTTTTCAAAACTCCAAAAATTCTGAATTCTGAAATACGTCGGCCGGGCGCGGTGGCTCAAGCCTGTAATCCCAGCACTTTGGGAGGCCGAGATGGGTGGATCACGAGGTCAGGAGATCGAGACCATCCTGGCTAACACGGTGAAACCCCGTCTCTACTAAAAAATACAAAAAACTAGCCGGGCGATGTGGCGGCGTCTGTAGTCCCAGCTACTCGGGAGGCTGAGGCAGGAGAATGGCGTAAACCCGGGAGGCGGAGCTTGCAGTGAGCTGAGATCCGGCCACTGCACTCCAGCCTGGGCGGCAGAGCGAGACTCCGTCTCAAAAAAAAAAAAAAAAAAAAAAAAAGAAATACATCTAGGCCCAAAAACTTCAAAACTGTGAGAATGGAAGTACAAAGTTACTCTGACTGCTAGCAGTCCATGTCAAGCCCTCCAGCCTGTTAACCTGAACTCACTCCTTCATAGGAAGGACTGTCTTAAGTCTGGACTCTTGATGTAGTTTCCCAGCTGGTCCACCTGTCACTCATCCTGCTTCCCTCTCACAAACCCTCCCAACAGCAACGGTGCATCCCTCCTGACAAGCACGTCTGGTCACAATAACTTGCCTTAAAGCCATCAGAGGCTGCACTGCCCACAAAATAAAACTCAAACTCATTATTATGACATACAAAGCCCTTCTTACAGACTGGCTCAAACATCCCTTTTCAACCTGACCTCCAACCACTCACCCCATGGACCCTGCACTCTGGCCTCAGCAGGCTGCTTTTTCCCCAATAAGCAAACCTGGACACTGCTGGGTCTTTGCTCCAGTTGGTCCCTCATCCTGGAATCTGACCATGGCACCCCCTGCCAGCCACCCATACATCCTTTCAGGCCACTTCAGGTGACTCCTGCAACATCGCAGACAGAGCCAGGCCTCCCTGTGGCTACACTCCCATAGCACTCTCTCCACACCATAACAGAATCTGTGGCCACACGCACCTGACTCCCACCTTCCTCCTTAGGAAAGAAGACTCTATGACTTCTGTGCCCGGCACAGTGCTTGGCACATGCGTGAGGTTCAAGTGGCTAGATGGAAGACTGCTCGCACTATTAGTGAAACCAGGGAGAAAGATGGTCAAAGCAGCAGCAAGAGAGTGAAGCGTTCCATTTTCCAAAGATGACCGCACATATCCCATTCCATACGCTCTTCTTACAAGTGACAAAGACACCCCTGGCTCCAGAGCTGAGGGTCTGTGCTCCCTCCCTTTGGTTCTGGGAAGAAGAGATGCTATGTGACTTGTGAGACTAACTCATAAAAGGCAGTAGTTTCCACCTGGTCCTCTTAAGATGCTTAATCCTAGGACCCTGCTACACGGACAGGACCCCTCTAGGTATTCCAACTGACAACCCCAGCTACGGTCCCAGCTGACAGCCAGCATCAACTGCTAGACACAGGAGACGGCTCTCCAGATTATCCCAGCCCCAGCCATACCTGACTGCAACCATGTGAAAGACCACAAGCAAGAACCACACAGCTGAGATGTTAATAAAATGATTCTGTTGCTGTAAGCCACTAAGTTCTGGGGTGATTCATTATGCAGCCAGCAGTACCTGAAGCAATGAGAAAAACAGAATCTAGATAATCTTGACAAGCAGGGCAAGAGTCCTCCCTGTCCTCTGTGCTCAGTTCAAAGTCCAAATACTGAGGCCCTGTCTCCACTCATGTCCCCTTCCTTATTAGATATCTACTCCTGCATAATAAATTACCTCGATATTTAGTGGCTTAAAACAACAGTTATCACTTACTCTTTCTCACAGCTTTTATTGGTCAGAAATTTGGACAGTACAACACAGAGGGGATGGATGTCTCTGCTCTACCATGCCTGAGGCCTTGCTGAAAGACTCAAAAGTTGAAGGCTAGACTCCCCTGGAGGCTCTCAGGTTCTCTCACATGTCTGTGGGATGACGTTGGCAGCAGCTGAGACATTATTGGCAGGAGTGCTCGCTAGAACCCCTCTATGTGGCCTGGAAATGTACTGGAAGTGGTGGCTGCATTCCAAAGGGGAGTGTTCCAAGAAAGCGAGCAAGCCAGGTGAAGGTGTGTCCCGTTCCTGATTCAGCCTTGGATCACGTCTGTCTTACTCACTGGTCAAGGGAACCACAAGTTCCTATCCACATTCACGGGGAGAGAATCACAAACCCCACCACTGGGTGGGAAGTGGACAATGTCAAACTATAACTACAAGTGGAAGGGGATACTTATGGGTGAGGCCCTTTAGGGAAAATACAATCTGCTACACCTTCCTTTTTCAATAGAACAACTGTCCTTAATCCTGACCTGAGTCCTAATGATATCATTATGAGACTGACATGCAAGGCACAGACTCAAAACTGACTTCCATTTTCTAGAGTTTTCACAACTCCTTTAGGGAAGTGACACAGCCAATCCACACCACCAAGTACAAAGACATCTGCACCAGGGTGGGAGATGACAAGTGTGTCTTTTCAGTACCAACCCCTTCAGCCAAAACCCAGGTGGTGGGTTTCAGTACCAAACCCTTCAGCCAAAATCTGGGTAGGTGCTACCCACCCCTATGGGGCTCACTCAGTTTCTGAATTATTTGAAGGACTGCCTAGGAGCTGTGAGATCCTTTCTAACAGTCTAATGCCATGGTATTCTCCAACCTATTTCCTTTATCTGGCAAAATATGTTGCTTAAACAGCAAGTGAACACCAGATAGTGAACTTCCAATCATGAGCAATAAGAGAGAAATTATATTTAGCTTTAAAATTAAGTATAGAAGTGGAAGAAATGGTAACAGATTTTCCCTTCTATCTCTGCTTTGCTTAATGTTAAAGAGCACTACGTAAAAATTCCAGAAAATATAGACATGTTACAGATAATGGAAATCTAACTGAACTACTTTCATGTTCATTCTTAGACCTTGGCTGGACTCCTGTATCATGTACCAGGCCCATAATTTCAGGACGGAAAAAAAAAGAAAGGTAGTCAGAGAAGATACACTAAATAATTCAAGCGTTTAGAGAATAAGACCTAGGAGGGAAAGGATGCAGGTTATTCATCCTGGAAAAGAAGAGCTAAATACAAGTGCCACAAAAGGCATGAGGCCTGGGATTCAGGCGATCCAGCCAGCAAGCAAGGCAACTTTGGACAAGTCACTTGACCCACTTATACCTTAGTTCTCTCATCTATAAGGTGATAGGGCTGATTTGGTTCATCACAAGGTACCAGTGCCTGGATACTGAGGATAGTGACAATTTCTCTAATGCCCCAAACAGTAATGAGTTTCCCTTGTTACACAGGCCACTGAGGTCAGACATACTGCAGTGCTTCTAACAGTGAGAATAAGACACAGAAGCAGGGATATGGGTGAGCTCAATGGTCCCGGAATTGGGAAAGACCAGGACCCAGTGATTCCTGATGGAAGGCAGACCCTGGATGATGTGAGCATGTAAGAGCAAAGGCTACATGGCCTGAAAAAATATTGTAAATGACTGAAAATAAAGTTGGACAACTTCTCAGCCAGTGATGTTCTAAAACAAAACAGCAGACCCGCTACAGCAGCAAGGGTTAACCGAAGTGAAGCTTCAGCCTTGCGGGAGACAGAGCGGGCCAGCCACAGTCCCTCTGCTACAGAGTTTATCAGACGCGGGCACTGCACGTCCCGGGGCTCTCTACTCCACACACGTTAGCAAACAGGTAGGAAGAAAAGTTTTCTTGCCAATTTATTATATATATATTTCAACAGAGTCAACATTTCCTTTATGTTGAGGAGAATCAACCTCTATTAACTTGGGGAAAGGATGCTGGAGTGAGGTTAGGGGGAAAGGTCACCTCCCTAGTCTCGCTCCGCAAACCCTCCGGGCACTCCCACCCCCTCCCTGCCCCGCACCCACGGACGCCCTGGGCCGAGTTTCACAACATCCTCCCCAGTCCGCGGAGCCCGCCCTCCCTCCCTCTAACAGCTGGAGGCCCGGGATTCCGAAAGCAGAAGGCGGAGTTCCACCCTCCCGGCTCGGGAAGGGACTAAGGCGCAGCTGGGACCGGGTCGGCCCGGGCCGCTGCCCAGCCAAGCCCTCTCTCGCTAGCGCTCACGGGCACCGGGGCTTTCGGGCGACCCGACGTCCCTGGGGCTCCCTCTCGGCGCCCGCGAGGCCTCCCCCGGTCAGACCTCCGACCCCGGACCTCTACTCACCAGGGCCTCCCAACGTCCTGGCCCCGAACTTGGCCCGCCCGGGGTCGCAGGGAGCGAGCCCGGTGCCCAGGCGCTGCCGCGGCCGCCTCGCCTTTCCACTCGCCAGCCCTTCCTGCGGCGCGCCGGGGCCGGACAGCCCGGGCGGGCAACGTGGCCCTTCCCCGGCAGGCGGGGCGGGGCGGACGGATGGGCGGGGCGGGCTCATGGGCGGGACCGACCGCCCCTCCGCGTCCCGCCCCCCGGCCGGCGTCCGCCGGGCCCCCTCCTCCTGGCCAGCCTCCTTTCCCCGCTGCTTCTCAGTCAACCCAGGGCCCAAGTTTTCCCAGGCCCCCAACTTCGGGAGTCGGCTTTCCTGCTCCCTCGCGCAACCCTGAGGGTGGACGCCCGACCCCACCCCTGCCCTCGGCCCCCCAGCACAGCCGCCCTGCCTGGAGCCGCGCCTCAAGTGGGCCCGCAGTCCAGGAAAGGCGTTCACCAAACCCTAGGCCAAGGGCTGGGAGCCGGTCCCCCGCCCCAACCCAGGGGAGGCTGAGGAGCCTGGGTGGGGGCCCCAGGGCGCGTGGGGCAAGGACAGAAGAGGAACCAGGGTGCCCGACGCGGGGCCGGGGGAAAACACCTGTGCCAAAGCAAGCCAGGGCCAGCTGTGGCTTCTTCCCTTTTGTTTTTCCTTTGTGGGTGGGGAACGAGAGAGTTAGTTCTAAGTAAAGAAAGCAGGGAGAGACCTGCCAGCAGGGTAGGCCCACCAGCCCTAGGCGGGAAGGACTCGGTCACAAGCTTTGGCGGGAGCACCATGAAAGCCCAGAACCGGTCTGCGCCTGGCTGGTGTTTTCAAGGGGAGGAAGGTGCGGAACTGAAGAGGAGGTGGAGGTGGACCCAGACCCACCCAGGGGAGGGAGGGACAGCTCTTCCATAGCAAATACCTGTGGCTGAGCCAGGAGCAAAGTCTGGCCAGGAGGAGGACAGACGCAGAAGACCAGGGGCTCCAGCGCATAGAGCCTGTTTCGCCAGCGATCAGGTCTGAGGCCTGGATTCCACGAGACCGGTGCAAGCCAGGAGCCAGCCCCACTCCCTCCCCCAGCTCCGTCCGGCCTGGCCCTCTGCAGAAGCCTGATGCCCACTCTCACCATGGGACCCCAGGTAGTGAGGGTGGATAGCCGAGGGCTACTGGCTGCTGGGTAGCTGACTTCCCCTAGAAGGGCTGCTGCCATATGATCAGGACCCACGCCCCTGACATCAACCCCTCCCCCGTGTTCCAGGGCACGGAGCAGTCCGGAACTCTGAGGCCTGTGGTTACTGACTGACTGCTCACTAACTTGTTTCTACATGAAACCACGAATCGTGCAGGGTTCTAGAGAAACAAAGGGCCCCTGCGTGGAGGCGAGGACCTAAATCAAAACTGCTAAAGGGTTACCAGGCATAGTGAGAGGCCTCAGGGGCCAAACCCTCCCTCGGCCTCTCCTTCAAGCCTCAGGAGCTCTGCGGAGTGGGCGTTATCATCCCCATTCTACAGATAACTAGTTTGAGGCTCAGGGTAAGTGCCAGCGTGCTGGAGGCCACAAGACCTGGTGGGGAGCATGGCCAGATTTCAGACCGGGCACTCTTGCGCCCCCCCCCATCCACCCTCGCACACATCCTCCAGCGCCAGTGCTCTAAGAGGGCTCTGTGTCCTCTCAGGCGCTGCCGTGAAGCCTCCGCGGAAGTGGCCAGAGCCCAGACCTGGAGGAGGAGCAGGAGAAGAGCAGGCCCACCAAGGCCCGCCATGTAGGAGGAGCAGGAGAAGAGCAGGCCCACCAAGGCCCGCCATGTGCAGTGTGCGCCAAGCCCGTGGCCTCCACTTTAGCTGACTGCGTGCACTGTGGCAGGAGCCTCAAGCCCAGGTGGGTGTGCCAGTCAGAGGCCAGTTGTCTGTCACCTCTGCCTTATGTTTCTCTAATGAACAAGAGTCGGGGCCTGGGGGCTCTGCACACTTACACTAGGTGTCAGGCGTAAAGGAAAAAACAATTATGTTTCCTAAAAGTGAAAAGGCTGGGAAACACTGTTTTGTAGATCCAAGACATGAGGAGCCAAAATCACCTTCCAGGAGAAAGGAGAGACATCAGGGGGTGCTGAAAGGTGGGGGAAGATCAGCCCATGAGATGTCAGATTCCCACCACTAACTCTGATGCTTCTCCATCTAAGGCAGGTGAAGGGGAAACAGTATGAGGGCTGTTTGTGCACTGTAACGCACACCCCCTCTCTACCACCCTTTGTTTAAATCCCAAGGCTCACAGGAAGATCCAAAGGGAGAAATTCCCGGACTGCAAGAGACCATCTCAAAAAGAAAGGGTCTGGTTAGAGAATCAGAATGGGTGTGATGGAGGCAAAAGAGAGCACTTGGTCTGAGAGGCAAGAAACCAGGGTAAATGAGTGCCAAACTGACCTGGGAAAAAGAGGCTCTGAACTCTTGATAGAGGTTACATGGGGAGCAGTGATTAGGGGTAAGAAGGATAGAAACAAGGGCCCAGGATTCTGGGGGTGGGCTTGGGATTGGATTATGTGCAAAATGAAAAAACAGGAGGATAAACAGTCACAGGATTAAACCAGAATTAGGAGGAACAATACTCTCCTGCCCACTCCACCACCAACAAAAGAGAACTGAAAAGATGAAAAGGAAGTGAAAACTGTTGCAGGAAATGGCCCTCCCATAAACCATGCCTAAGATCCCTGACATTTTTTACAATTTGAAAAGAATTCATGCCCTTAAATTAAAATGAAAACATCAGTAAAAGTAAAAGCAGGCCGGGTGCGGTGGCTCACGCCTATAATCCCAGCATTTTGGGAGGCCAAGGCAGGCGGATCACGAGGTCAGGAGTTCGAGACCAGCCTGGCCAACATAGTGAAACACCATCTCTACTAAAAATACAAAAATTAGCCAGGTGTGGTGGCATGCACCTGTAGTCCCAGCTACTCAGGAGGCTGAGGCAGGAGAATTACTTGAACTTGGGAGGCAGAGGTTGCAGTGAGCAGAGACTATGCCACTGAACTCCAGCCAGGGTGATAGAGTGAGATTCCATCTCAAAAAAAAAAAAAAAGTAAAAGCAAATGTTTAAAATCAGTGTTTTGTTTCCCTTCTCCCTGCCTCCCAATCTCTCTGTTTGCCACTTTCCCTCACCCCACAATGGAGACCCAGAAATTCATCTAATCCAGGTCAAAGAGGAAAGATTAACATAATAATCACTAAACAATGTCTGTGAAATATAACTTTTGGTTAGCCACCTACAATTCCTTTTGGAATAAAGAAGAATATAAATAATTGAGTTAAAATACACACATGGGCGGGCACCATGGTTCATGCCTGTAATCCCAGCACTTTGGGAGGCCAAGGTGGACAGATCACGAGTTCAGGAGATCGAGACCATCCTGCCCAACATGGTGAAACCCCGTCTCTACTAAAAATACAAAAAATTAGCCAGGCACGGTGGCGCGTGCCTGTAGTCCCAGCTACTTGGGAGGCTGAGGCAGGGGAATGGCTTGAACCTGGGAGGTGGAGGTTGCAGCAAGCTGAGATCGCACCACTGCACTCCAGCCTGGCGACAGAGCAAGACTCCGTCTCAAAAAAAGAAAAGAAAAGAAAAGAAATACACACACACACACAGTCTGGTGAAGTCTATCACTGCTCTTGGCTAAGTAGCCTGACACCTGCTGAGTGCCATGCCCTGGCATCCTGGCGTCCCTGTGAAAAAGCCAACGGTTGTCTTGAAAGGACTGTCTCATGGAAGGGTCAGGTGGAGGGCAGGAGGGTGGGAAGGTCAGGGAGAGGAATGCTTGCTCACTCTAAGGAGGAAATGTTCCACCAGAGAGGCTGTCTGGCAGGCACAGAGCTTCTCCCCCTGGAGGTTTGCAGAACCCAGATGGCCCTTGTCAGGTCAGATGCTGTGGAAACAGCACACTACTGGGAGGTGATTTCAGTGCCGACCACTCTACCCTTAGGCAAACCCTTCCCACTCAGGGCTTCCGTAGCTTCCCCTCAAACTGGGAAAAGAATCTCTGCTGTGTTCTCCTCACAACAAAGTGATGAGGGAAAACGGACAAAACAGATTGAATGGATCACATGAGAGAAGCACTATGCAAATACACAACTCCCCGGTACCTGGGATCCCAGAGATGGCTGAGGAGGCACCGTGGCATCACATATCCCTGAGGGACCACTGTGACCCCTATGTCTAAGCAAAGACTGACACCAGCAATGTGCTGGGTGAAGCTGGGGAAGGTGGCATATCCACCTTGAGACCCACACCTTATAAAGGAGCAGCCTGGCCTCAAAGGGGCTGCCCCAGGCATCAAATCAGAGGAGAAAGAACAGCTTGGGAGCAGCAGCTCCACCCAGGCCACCGCCCACCGCTCAGGCCGCTGCAGGGAGTGAGGAAAACTCCTGTGGCAAAAAAGGAAAGACTGGGGAAGGGGGTGGAAGAAAAAAATTTAACAGGGAAAGTAAGGCGTAAGTACAGGATTTTCAGTTTGCAAATGACCTCCCTGGCACCCATCCTCAAGGAACACTTGAGGCCTAGGTGTTACTGAGCTAGGGAGAGGCGGAGACGTGCCAGAAGCCAGGCTTCCTGCCCTTTGCCCAGACATCCTACTGTCTCTCAAAATTCCCAACACCGTGCTCCACCTCTCCTTTCTGCTGTGTGTGGTCACCGGGAAAAGCTGGCATCTTGGCACAAGTAAACTGGAATTGAAGGAGGGAGCAGACAGGAAGCGAGAAGATAAAGACAAACAGGGCTGCTTTTAGTGGGAATACAGCCTGAGAAAATACGAAGGGCAAAAAGATGTCAGTCTGGAAAACAACGTCACCTCAAAGAGCTGGAAAAATAACGAGGATATGGCACAGGAAGGCAAAGACCACCACTCACTTCAAGAAATGCAGTACCAACTCCTAGCCAGACACTTGCCCTCAAGGCTTCGGCATCCCTCCACCCCCTCTTTAACCAGCTACCTCAAAGGGGCACACTGAAATTGGACTGGAGAGCCCTAAGGACCAATGTAGTACCTGCAAGAATCTTCAATCCAAGTTCTCCTTGGATCCATTCGCCTGTTCTACAACTTGATGATCCCAAGTACTGCTTAACAACAAGATGATGAAACAAATTCAGGCTTTTAACTAAGGACGTCTTCTTAGGCTTCTGCCAGCACACTATTTCAGTAAGAAAAGAGAACTCCTGATTCAGAGTTGTTTCTGTGCCTTTAAGGCACATGTAGCAATATCAATGTTATTGTTTCCTATGTACATGGCCCCGGATACTTTTCAAAATCCTTCATTGTTTCATTTGCTCCTTGTAACAACTTGTAAGGGACCTGGAAAGTCAGTGTTCCCCATTTTGTAGGTGAAGAGAACATAGCCTGTGTAGGGTTGTACACTGACTAAAAAAGTCAAAGCTAGAACACAAGTACTCCTTCCTGATTCCCAAACCTGTGTTCTGTTCCTCTGCTCTTTTCCTGAGCTTTCATGGGCTAAGCTCCTGTTATAGAAAGACGAAGAGAGACAATTTAGGAGGTGATCTAGACCATTCCCACCTTCTCCTCCCACCAGTAGTCCTTTTCAGTTAGCTCCCCAAAACAGAGCAGCTGCCTCTGCCTAGGTAATCCATTCCAGTCTTAACCCAGACTGACTTGGAATCCTATTATCTCAGTGTTGGAAGGGCCTTTAAAGGTAATCTAATCCAACCTCCCTTCGGAAGCCTGAATTATTTTCATGTTCTCCTTGGCCGAACCTCTCAATTGCCATTGCTCACAACCCCTTACAAGGCACTTATCCAGCCTGGGTAAGGACAGGTGGGAACAAGTCTACACCCGGACAGAGTAATGGAGAGGTGTAGCTTCCAGTGTCCCCATCTGGATAAGATTTCCTGAATAATAGCCTCTGCAAACTCGCCCGCTCAACAACTTCTGCACACGCGCAGTAAGACATTACATGGGAAATGAGACAGCAGCCTTACCTTTCCTCTTGTCTCAGTTGCTCCCCAGGAGATCATCAAACCCCCATTCAACACTCCATTTTCAAAACCGATAATCCCAAATCAGATCCACCAAAGTGCAGCTTCTCTCTTCTTATCCAGGTCCAAAGTCCATGGCTGAGCTGACCCTGACGGGGAGGAGTCTGGGGGGGAAGGGTTGTGTCCAGGCCCCTCCCCCCCCACTGCAGACTTAAGTGCCCCTCTCAGGGGTCCGTTACCTCCCTTCATTCAGCTGCCTTATTAAGCTCAGAGTCTGGTGATGGACAGATCCCGGATACTATCCCATCTCTTGCTCAGGCAGGGGAAGTTATCCACTGTGAGAACTGGCCCATCTGTCTTCTGCGGAGGTTCATAAGAAACAGGCCTTAGAAGCGGCATGGCCCAGGTGGCAGATGTTCGTGTTAACCTGCAGAACATTTAAACATTATAACACTCTCTAATCTAGTACATACCCAAATAGAGTCCTAAAAACTTCTAGTTTCCACTCCCCACCTAAGAGTCCATACTAGGCTCTATCATCAAACAACTTTCAACACTCCGCAAGGTTATACGAAGCACCTACTTAACTCAGGTATCGCACGCCAGAACACAGTCACCTCATCAAGTGTTTATATACAAACACATACAATATAAACATTATATATGTACAAACATATACATGATTCAGGATAAAAGATGGGTCGTACCCATTCTCGCCACAGAAAAGTAACCGGAGACTGTCTTCTAAGAAATCGAGAAAAGAACGCCCTTTCTCCTGCCCGCCTGTCTAAAGCGCAACATAATAATCGAATCTCCCAACTTCTTAGGGTGCTAAGCGTTTTAGTCCACCAGCCCTCTTCAACTAAACTAGTTAATGAATCCTTTCCAGACCGAGATGTTGGCATCTTCTACATGCATTCTTTGCTCCTTTTCCTTCAACTAAGCTCCCCCTCCGCTTGCAAAACTGTGCCAGAGATATATGTCCCAACCTCTGTTAAAGTCCTTCCCGGGGCTACTCCCGAGAACACTCTCCTGGAATGTTTAAGGCCCAAGTCCTGCTTGCAGCAGCCCCACAGTGTTCCTATTTCTCAGCCCGGAAACCCACCCCTGTCGCCCCATCCTCTTCAAGTTTATTCCTAAACACACATCCCCACACACAGACACACACACTCTATCCTTTCCTTCTGTAGGGGCGTGGCGTCCACATGACCTCCACCCCCTCCAAGAATTTAACTCCTCCCACCCTTCTCCCCGGAACCCGGTACCCCGTGTTCACAGGAGAAGGGGGTGACACTGCGACCCTCCCTGGACTCCGACCCCCACCCGGCCGCCCTGCGGACGACCCTCGCCCTAACTGAGCCGGCTCGTTACCTGGTTCCCGCCCGCCCCGCGTCGGCTAGGAGCCGCGGCCCGCCCGGGTAGCAATCCAGGCCCCAAGCCCGATCCCCAGCGCCGGCCCAGGCCCCACCCCCTCGACCCCCAGCGGCCCGGCCCTCCCCTCGCACTCCTTCCCCCCTCCCACCATCCACCGCAGCCACTTCCGCCCGTCCTCCGGAAGTGGGCCCCGGGACTGCGGCCTCCCACATCCCGCCGATTTTTCTACCCCACGTCCCCAGCCCTTCACCACCACCACCACGGGAGCAAGGGAGGTGGGTCTGCAGGGCCTGAGATTGTTCTACAGCCACTGTTCACAAGGCTGAAGGACAGGTGTGGGCAGAACCAGGTTGTGAGAACGAAGCCGGGCGCAGAGTAGCGGCCGTACAGGAGGGGGAGGGGCAGAAGAGCCTGGCCAGCGGCGGAAGCGCACGGCAGGTGGAGGCGCGCGGGAAGAAGCACGCATGCGTCGCGGGGGTTTGGTCTTTGGGGTGCTGGGCGGGGCTTGGGCGGGGCGAGGACGCTGAAGTGGGGGCGGAACCTGTGCGGGGCAGCCCTGCCCTCTGCCTCCGCCCAAAGGTCGCCCAGCAACGGCCCGCTTGACCCGGCTTCTCAAAAAGGGTGGGGGTCCCTGTGCTGGTCGCGGATCCTGGCGCGAAGCCTTTCGGAAAGCTTCGCGGCCTGTGTGTGCTGCTTCCTCGGACGCGAGCTGTGTCCCAGTAGTGGAGGAAGGTTTTATTTCGTTCATCGCGGCCGTTTCTCGCTGCATGTCTGACAGGTGCTGTTGGTCGCTGTGGCCGGGCCCGCCGTCGCGGCGCGGGAGCGGCCTGCCCGAGGCTGCCGGGAGGAGGGCGGCCTGGCCGGCGCGGCCGTTCCCGTGGTGCCCCGGGCTCCTCGGAAGCGGCCTCCGCTCCTTCAGACGTCGGACCCCGAGTTCCACATGTGCCCCGCGGTTTTCCCTTACCCTGAATCCTAGGAGCCGCTTCTCGTTTTTGAAGTTCCTGTGCAGCTCTCCCGTTTTCGAGCATCTTACCAGGACTGGGCATGGATTTGCAGCCTCCGTTTTTGCCCCACTTTTCGAACGCCGGGATCTCGGCCCGGCCTGTGTTCTGTCGTGGAATTTCTCCGGAGCACGGACTGACTGAACGTTCCCGTTACTGGGAATGTAATGGTTGCTGCGTCAGGACTCTTGAAATGATTTTTTTATTTGGAACGATACCATAATATTTGGAATTTTCTTAAAGGAGAAAATATATATTGCTTAATTATATTTGCTTGGAATATATTATTCCAAGGAAGAAGAAAGTAAGACCCTTTCTTCCCCCACCTCCAAACCCGCTCGGCCCACCTGTCTTTCCCGTCAGCGTTAATGGCGGCTCCATTTACTCAGGCCAGAACCAGAAGAGCCAGCTTCACCCTCTCACACCCTCGACACAACCTGACTAGAAATCCTGTTGACGCTACCTTCAATCTGTGTCTAGGATGCAGCACCTCAGCATGTCCGCACCCCCTTCATCCCTCACCTGAGCACCTAGGTCTCCCTGCCCTCCCTACCCTCCCAGTCGCTGGGTTTCCATCCAGCAGCCGCAGGGATCCTGTGGTTTCTGTGCTCCACGCTGCGCAGCGGCTCCTCAGTTTACCAGAGTCCTTACGATGGCCGCAGAGCCGGACAACCCACTGGTTGCCTAGCTATCTGACCTGCTGTCCGCCTCCTCTGTTAGCTGCACTGGCCTCTGCACTGGCTGTTGTCTGCTTTTAAAACCCCCCGTCCAGGTGTGTCCAGGACTGACCCCTTCAGCTCTTTCAAGTCTTTACTCCCGTGTCACCTCAGTGAGGCCTTTCCTGACCAACCTGTTTAAACGTGCCCCTGACCCAGAGCACTGCTAGTCTCCCTTGGCCTGCTACACTCTTCCCACGACACTCACTCACCACGTCCTAAAATACTCGCTGTGTTTACCATGTATTGTCTGTCTCCCGCTACTAGAATTTAAGTTCCCTGAGTGGAGGCACATTTGACTTTTGATTGCCTGCTGTATCCAGGTGCCTGCAACAGTTGCCTGGCACATAGTAGCAGTTCAGCACACATTTGTGGAATAAATGAACGAATGAATGAACTTGAACAGCTATTTTCATTGTAGAGTATTGCCCTTCAGGCTTCTCTCACATGGAAATATATGAATATAGTTGCAAGTACAGTATACATATTTTGCATTATGATTTCTAATCATACAATAGAGACTTTACATATTTCTAAGTATTTTCATAATTATAACCATTTTTACTTAAGTGACCTTCGATTTTTCATGCTTATTATAACAAGTCATACAGAGTTGTGTAAACGAAACATTGTCTCCTGTCCCCCCTCATCCCACCCTGATGAAAGGAACCACTGTTTTAAACTAGTGGATATCTTTCCAAATATTTTTTACACACACGCGCGCGCACACACACATATAACAGGTACAAATTTCACAGTTCAAAGACAGATATTCCTGAATTGTAACTTTATTTTCTATAATTCGAGTCAATTTGTATTTTAGGTCTTTCCTCCCATAGTAGAAAAATGAAATCTAGTTTAAGGTAAATGTTAGTATGTAATGATGCTTATTTATTAATGGTCAGTTACAATTTCAGTTGCTTCAGAATTTACTAATGCACTTCTCTCCTTTTCACCATATAATTGCCAGTTTTAATACATTATTATTTAAAAATGTACAATAATTACAGGAAAATAGTAAATGATAAATAAAATAAAAAAGCAAAAACCACCTGTAACACCAGCAGCCAGAAATAAACCTATGAAAAATATACTCCTATGGTAGTTTTAATGACCCAGTGGCATACTATTATACAAATGTACCATAATTATCTCCCCTATTTTTGTACATTTGGGTTGTTTTCAACTTTTCACTTTTGCAAAATTACTTGTAGCTAAATCTGTGTGCACGTCATTTTTTTTTTTTTAAGGATAAAGTCCAGGAACTCGTGTCAAAAGGGGTGCTCGTTGTTGAAGGCGTTTGATTAATGTGAAAGACATAGAAAGACGGCACAGCTTCGACATCAACTTTTCTCAACACCCTGCACTGTCACACCATTTTTTGTCATCTTTGTTAATATGATAGAACAGTGGTTTCGCATTGTTGTTTTAAGTTTTATTCCACTAATTACTAGTAACGTTGAACCTGTTTTTATGCATCACTTTCGCAGATTGCCTGCACATATCTTTTGCCCACTTGGATTCATCTTTGTCTTATTCATTTGCAAGAACTCTATAGAATATCAGCCCTTTGTTACCTATGTTACAGCCATTTTCCCAGTTTGTTGTTTGCTTTTTAAGTCTGTTTACGTGCAATTTTGATATTGCATAGTCAGCGCTAGCTGGGCCAAAAGTCTGATCTTGCTGTACATTCTCTGCCTTCAGAATAAACACTTAGGAGTAAGCTAGAGATTTTTGTTATCAGTTACTCCACCTGGAGGACCAGCAGGTGGAGTCTCCATGGTCAGTCTCTCAGACTGTCATTTGGATTGGGGGGGTGAAGAGGGACTGAACATCTGGAGAATATGGTTGTTGGGCTCTTTATACAGGTGGACCCTCTTTCCTATGGAAGCCTCGCATCTACATCACAAGCAGCAGGAAAATGGCCTCCGCTGTCTTCTGCCTTTCAAGTCTAACTCAAGGGCACCTGAGTGGGTGAACCTAATTGCAAGGGAGTTAGACGTGTGACCTATTCATCGAGAAAGAAGGTAGCCAGAGGGCCTACGTACGGTCCCCACCAAGCTCAAGTCTCAGGGCTTCCCATCTTGGTTTGTTGAATTATCTATTCTGGCAGCTGTTCTAGTCAGTACAGCTGATAGTAAATTTTAATAACTGGCGGTAAAAGTCTTCCCCCAGTGACCTTGATTTTCAATGTTTTCTTGGCCATTTTCACACATTTTTTCAGGTGTATATTTTTTCACACTATTCAGGTGATAATTGTAATTTATTTCAGAAACTGGATATCTTGTAATTTCCTGGGCTTCTCCCTACTCTGGCAAGTATTCTTTGTGCTTTTTTTAGTCTGAAGTCTGGTAGGTACAAAATACAAAAGTTAGTGTATTTGCTATTTGTTAGGTGCCCTTTCATCCTGGTATTTTAAAACTCTGGCCCATAAAGAAACAACCACACTCACTTCCTCCCTCAATGTTATTGTGCCTCTTGGCAGCTTCTGACATTGTCGGCTGCTTCCTTCTTCTGACACACTTCTGACTCCCTTATCAGCATGCTCTCCTGGGTTCCCCTCCTCTGGCTGCTCTTCCTCAGCTTCCTGACAGGCTTCTCCCTTTTCTCCCTTTACCCAGTACTTGCTGTGCAAATTCTGAGTTCCCTAGGGCTCTTTCCTGAGCCCTTGTGTCTTCTCATTTTACACTTTCTTTTGAGATGATCCCACAGAAGTCACATGGCTTCCAGTATCCACTCCATGTCAAAGATACTTCCTCTGTTTCTATTGCTTATAACAGAGTATCTGAAACTGAGGCCAGGTGCTGTGGCTCACACTTGTAATCTCAGCACTTTGGAAGGCCGAGGTGGGTGGGTCACGAGGTCAGGAGTTGAAGACCAACCTGACCAAGATGGTGAAACCCCATCTCTACTAAAAATATAAAAATTAGCCATGCGTGGTGGCAGGCGCCTGTAATCCTAGCTACTCAGGAGGCCGAGGCAGGAGAATCACTTGAACACGGTGGGGGGGGGGGGGGCGGTTGCAGTGACCTGAGATCGCGCCACTGCACTCCAGCCTGGGCGACACAGTGAGACTCCGTCTCAAAAAATTAAAAATTAAAAACAGGGAATATCTGAAACTGGGTAATTTATAGAGAAAGGAAATTTATTTCTTACAGCTCTGGAGGCTGAGAAGTCCAAAGTTGAGGGGCTGCATTTGGTGAGAGCCATCTTGCTGGTGGGGACTCTCTGCAGAGTCCTGAGGGGTTGAGGGCATGACATGGCAAGGGGGCTGAGCATGCTAAGGTGCTAGCACAGGTCTCTCTTCCTCTCTTACAAAGCTGCCAGTTCTCCCATGATGAATCCATTCATTAGTGGGAATAGAGCCTTCATGATCCAATCACCTTTTACAGGGCCCACCTTGCCATGCTGCCACTTTGGAATTAAATTTCAATATGAGTTTTGGAGGGAACATTGGAACCATGGCAACACCTAAATATGCCTGCCGAAGCCCCTTCTCTGTGCTCCAGGCCCACATGTCCAATTCCCTGCTTGCCTTCCCAACTTGGTCCCCTCACAGATGACTCACGTGTCCAAAGCGAAATTTGCAGTGCTCCTCCCAGCTCCTCTCTCAGCAGTCCCATTCTCAGGAAATGGCAGGCCAGAAGTCTTCCACAACATTCCCACATCCAGTCAGTCAAAAGCCCCCAAAAGTTTGTCTCCCAATTATTTCATGGCTCTTTTCCCCACCCTCTCCTTTGACCTGGTCAATACTCTCCTGAAACTCCTTCCTCTTTTTCGTCTCTTCATGTGTGATTCATTAGATCCACTAACATCCACCCCTAGAAGGAGAGGGTGGACTTTCCTGGAACACTGAAGACAAATTTCCCTCTTCCCCCTTTTCATGTTTCCTGTGACTTTTTAAATTAAAAAATAAATAAATAAATAAATAAATAAAATTCTTTTTTGTTTTGGCCCTGAGTTGCACGGTAAATACAGGACTGAAGATGATGTGACAAGCCCAGACATCGCCATGGCTAAGGTGTAGAGCTGAAGACTTTTTATGTGTCATAAGGAATTCTAGCAAAACCCAGAATACTCAGCAGAAACTTGGAATGGGGTGGGGTGGAGGACACAGAAATTTCAGTTCAGTTCAGTCATGGGATAAAAGTTACCTCAGTTCCCTAAAACATCACAGCACTGTCTTGCCTCATTTCAGAATGAAGTATGTCTGCTCTTGCCTTATTCATTCCTTGTACGGTTATTTTAATTATTTTTATTTTGGAGCTGGGTGTGGTGGCTCACGCATGTAATCCCAGCACTTTGGGAGGCTGAGGCGGACGGATCACCTGAGGTCAGGAGTTTGAGACCAGCCTGGCCAACATGGTAAAACCCCATTTCTACTAAAAATACAAAAATTAGCCAGGCGTGGTGGCACATACCTGTAATCCCAGCTAGTAGGGAGGCTGAGGCAGGAGAATCGCTTGAACCCGGGAGGCGGAGGTTGCAGTGAGTGGAGTACGTAACACTGCACTCCAGCCTGGGTGACACAGCAAAACTCTATCTCAAAAATAAATAAATAATAAAAAATATTTTGAACGTTTCTCCACAATTAGATTATGAGCTTCTTAAGGACATTCTGTTTACCTTAAAATAATCATATATTTCTGTATTAGTTGAATTCAATGAATATTTATGTGTGGGCTCACATCCTGGCTCCTCTCATTTCCGTGGACTCCAGGGATCTGGTTTCCTCTTCATACGGCGAGGACAGTGAAACCTGGCCTTCACCCCTGGCAAGGCACTCATGAGGATCAGGTGAAACCATGTGTGTGGGAACCCTTTTAAAACTGCAAAGAGCTGCATAAACATCTGAGGGCTTTAGGTTCGCAGATGCAATCGGAAGGCGCCCGGCGCTGCTAGGCATTGAGCTTCCAGGGGGCACTTGGTGGAGAGCCCTGCACTCTCCTCCCTGAGGAAGCAGTTCGCATTTCCCACCTGGCCTCTCCTTTTCGGGGCCCCTAAAGAGTGATCTTCACAGAGAAAGCCAGTCTGTTTAAACGATATTGTAAGTTCTGAATATCACCAGGTCTATTTTTTAAGTCTGAATTTACATTTGAATCAGGAGCATTTGTCCAGGTCAGTAATTTTTCAGCCCAGCTCCTCCAGAGGGGGTGTGTCCATTACCAGTGAGAATTTGAAACCTTCCTGATGCCAGGAGGCTGAGGTTTTCCTGCACTGGGCCTCCACTTGTGTGCGGAAGGGGAGGGGCGGCAGGGAGGCAGGAAGAGGGGTACAGAGGGAGAAGGGTGGGAGAGGAAGGTCAAGGAAGCACAGTCATAAATAGAAGTGTCTTTTGCCTTCAAGATATTTCAGGTCACATGGAGAAAGGAAATTCACTCTTAAGAAATAACAAAGAAACAAAAGACTAAAGTCGGTTCAGAAGTGCTGACATAAAGACTGGTCTGGAGGGCAGTAAAATCAGTCAGGATTGCCTCCTGGGAGTAGGTGCATCAGCACAAGGTCCTGAAAGAAACCAGGGGAGAAAGGAGCTCCTGGTTTGGGGATCATAAATCCCTCTTCGAGAACAACCAAACTCCAGTATGAGTATTTAAGCTCCTTATCATCTAAGCTGGGTCTGGGGTCAGGAGCTTGGATTCTGGTCCTCATTCCAGCGTCCAGCTCATCACAGACCCTGAGCAAATTCTTTACTCATCTCCTTGTGCAGGAACAGCTGAAAAGTACTTTGGGAAAACCAGTTTTAACTATTACTCCCAAACCTTAATTAGAACTGTATAATTCTTTATCTTTTGTGAAATGAGTTTAAGCCAGAACAACCATTGTAATTATTAGAAACATTTTAAATAATTGTCAGTAATAATCTTCATTAATCATAAAAAGGGAAACACATCTATTAATCTTTTGAAGCACAGTTCTCTGATCTTTTGCCAGGTGTATGATTCACTCTTTTCTGCCTTATTTTGTGACAAAATGTGGTCTGTATGGGCCCCCACTCAGTATCAACACAGGACGCCTTCCAAAACAATGCAAGAATGTAGGTTCAAGACTGTTTAACGCCCCAGCAAGCACTCATTAGTGGCATTCAAGGCAAGTTTTTTAAAAAAGGGGGGGGCACAGGCTGCTGGGGGTTAATAACCTAGTACTGTGCCTGCCACTGCCCAGTTGTCAATGGTTTGTGGCAATCACAGCTGCATTGTGTCACACCACTGATTAATTCCCAGGAACTGCTAAGGGCTGACCTTTTCAGATGACTGACCTGACTAAATAAATCAAACCCATTTGAGGTCATGTCTGTGGGCACAGCAAGCTGACTTGCTTACATTCTGCCATGCCTTCTCGAGTGGGTGAAAAACAATTGAAATTTCAGTGAGGAACTGGATGTAATATATGCAGTGGCTCAGATCTACTCGGCTGCAACCCAGGTGAGGAGAATATTCCAAGTAAAAAACCATGATTTGTCATTTTCTGGGCTTTGACACTACATAGAACACCACAGGCAGTTTGTTCCAGGGCAGAGGTCAGGGATGGCTGGCCTGAGGGACACAGAGACCCCAGACTCAACTCCCTCCCTCAGCCCAGGGCAGTAGCTCTCCCTTCAGTCCTTGATGTCCTCGGACTTTATTACCAGTTCAAATGCCACTCTCCTCGAAACCGCAGTTCAAATGCCACTCTCCTCAAAACCGCAGTTCAAATGCCACTCTCCTCGAAACCACAGTACCGTCAGCATGAGTTTTCATTGCCCTGTATTGGAATTCACTGTGGCACGGCTGTCCCTGGCTTTCCTCCTTTTCCTATTTCTCAGTCCCACAGCAGTGTCTTGAGAGGACTTGGGTGGATGTGCAGCAGCTGCAGGGATGAAGTAGACGGGAGCAGCCATGGAAGAAACTCCGGTTTCAGTGACGCACTGTGAGGAGGTCTTCCCAGGGAGGCTATGGAATCAAAAGTTAAAATGGGGTAGAAAAAAAGGGAGCTACAAGATGAAGATTTTGCCTACCACATTTTGAGAAAATTTGAAAAGATAAGTGATACAGTGAATGAGGCAGGACTTTCGGCGAAAATCTGAGTAAAATTTGTAGATTCCAGTAAACGAAATCCCTAGAGAAGAGATGCAGCCAAGAGAATGTTATAAACTTGGTTACAAATTGTACAAGTTTGAACTGAGAGGGCCAAGTTTGTGGGTTAATGGAAAATAGAAAAATAGGCATCCCAAGAAGGATACATTGTTTTCCTGTTAAAGAAGTAAGGAAGTACAATTGGAAAAGTAAGTATGGGAAAGAATGAGTTTAGGCTTACACAGAGATGCCGCAGCACACTGGTCATCTGCCTAGGGTTCAAATGCCAATCGTACAGCAATGCTGTGTGCCCATTGGCAAATTCTTAACCTCTCTGTGCCTAAGTTTCCCCATCTGCCCCATGGAAGATTTAGAATGGCCACCTCATGGTATTATGAAAATTGGAAGAGTTGTCAGGAATGGTGTCTGGCACATAGTACTGTTATTATATTGTTTTATTATATAACATAATTTATATTATTATATTTTATTATGTATTATATATTAAATATATAATACATAACTTATATAAATAAAATACAATATAACATAATTTATATTATATATAATATATATAATAATTTATATTATTACATTATAATATAAACTATATGTTATATATAAAAATAATAAAATTTGAAATATCTAGTGTCATTTATTTGGAATAAAAGAGGGAACTTTATGGATAACCTGATCAAATCCTCTGTAATTCCACAGATGAGGAAA
This sequence comes from Rhinopithecus roxellana, assembly GCF_007565055.1. Lineage (NCBI taxonomy): Eukaryota > Metazoa > Chordata > Mammalia > Primates > Cercopithecidae > Rhinopithecus > Rhinopithecus roxellana. The sequence continues at coordinate 50,017,710 of NC_044551.1, forward strand.
CAGTGTCATTCTATGATTTTATTAATCATTCCAGACTTATTTTATTCTTTGGGTCATCCTTAAATGGCTTTCATTTACTTAAATCTTGTCTTCCAGTATGATTCTTGAATGCAAGAACTTGTGTCTTAACTGTGTGCTCCTAACAGTGTTAGGCACACATAGCAGAACTTAAATACTGGCTAGATTTTTTTAAATACAAAATTTCAAAATTATCCCAGTGGCAACCATTTACACATTAACAATGATTAGGGTTTTTTGTTTGTTTGTTTTTTTAAATACCAGTTTGATTTGAATTTTTTTAAAACTATAATGCCAGTTTAAAAAATCCAGATGGCCCTGGCAGAAGAGTCTGAATGAGTGTTAGCAAAGGGTGAGAAGGCCTCCGAAGGAATTGTGGCCGGGCAGAGAGAGAGAGAGAGAGAGAGAGAGAGAACTGGTGAAGAAAGCCTCGGTTCTTTGGAAGGAGGCCCTGCAAGGCCCTGGAGCCCAGCCCAAGGTCCTGGCTGCCAAAGACTTGGAGAAGCCTTCTCCAGGAGGTGACGCTTATCCTTGCCTCTAGCTAAGGTTAGAGGAACAGCCCGAACAGGAGGAAGGCAGGGAAGAGTGCAGCGCTTCATGATAACATCGGTGTGTGAGCATTTTCACACACTAACTGATTTTCTGTTGAGGGATGGCGTGTAGGGTGGGAAAAAGAAGAATAACAGGAAAAAACCAAGCCCAAAGGTCCTGATTCTGAGGGATGGACAGACCTGGCCTACGTGGGGCAGGCAGTGGGCTTTGATGGAAAGGCAAGAGTCTGGTAGGCGGGTGGGGGAGGGTGGGGATCAGAGTGTATTGCCTGAATTTGGTCTCATGAAACTTCTGTGAGTGTGTGTGTGTACACTGGCTGATGGTCCTTCTGACCTGTAGTCACAGTCCACAACGCCTGAAAGCCCATGATATGATCATGAAACTTGCAGGGTGTTCTTTGTGAAAACTGTGTTAGGTCAACAGGCAGGTGTTAGTTTCACACTCGGAGGTGAGGGAAAATCACCCTTCTGGAACCACCCTACCTTTTCATTGAGTCTATAGTCCCAGCATGTGGGTTAATGGAAAATAGAAAAATAGGCATCCCAAGAAGGATACATTGTTTTCCCATTAAAGAAGTAAGGAAGTACAATCGGAAAAGTAAGTATGGGACAGAATGAGTGTAGGCCTACACAGAGATGCCATGGCACACTGGTCATCTGCCTTGGGTTCAAATGCCAAGGAAATGGCAATGCTTCATTTAATTTGGGTTTCCCAGTTTTAGTTGGTTGTATTCACTTTCTAAAGGCACACACTAGACACATTGTTGCGTGGAGTCTTAGGCAATAAGTGATGATGTGGGGCAGGAGGCACTGTCCAAATGGCCATGTGAGTTTTTTATTTCTTCCTTTAAAGGGAAGGTTTTTCGACTTTGAAATCCTTGGAGATTACTTGACATAAGTCCTCAGAGCCACACCAAGGGCTTTGAAAGATTTATAACTTCCCTCATGTGCTGAATATATGATGCTCTTACTTAGGAAGAGGAAGAAAACATGTTTACAGTTTCACTTTGAGCTTTAAAAAATTCTTATAACAATTAGCTCTGGATTCAGAAATTATAAATAAAACTGTTTTATTGTCCAATTTGCTGAAACATTGTGTCCTGTAATGTTTTAGTCTTTATTGGTCCAGGGATTTAATTTTAATGTTGCACTGTTTTGTAGAAAATACCTTTTGAATCTTAACTCTAAATATTTATTGTTCTGTACCAATTGTACTGATCTCTAATGTTGGAGATTTGCATTCATGCATGTATGAAATGGATTTGCCATTCTTTATTAGTGGACAAAAATGATTGGCCATAGAATTGGGTATAAAGTACAGGCTTTAAAGGCAGAGAAACCTACATTTGAAATTAACCCTGATACACAGGAATGCTATGACTTTGAAAGGCATATAAATACTTGCAGCCTCAATGTCCTTAGCTGTAAAATGGGAGTAATAAAATTATCTAATTTACAGAGCTGTTGTGAGGCCTATATAAAGATTTGTGTGGCTGAGATAGTGCTAGTAGTATCCACCAAATGCCATCTCAGTTTCCTCTTCATGAACATAACACACATTTTCCACCAGTTTGAGTCCATGTAACGGCTCTAGCCAATAAGCCACCATACAGACACGTGTTCTAGGTGATGCAATTACAAGATAAAGGAGTGTTGTCCTATCCACAAAGGACTTTATGTGAGCAAGTGATCAGCCTTTATTTGTAAAGCCACTGAGGTTTTGTTTTTGTTTTTGTTTTTTTTTTTTTTTTGCTACGGGAGCATTGTCTAGCCTACCCTAATACATTTGACATATGATAAACAATTGATAAATTTTGGTATTTAAGTCTGGGCATGGTGGCTCGTGCCTGTAATCCCAGCACTTTGGGAGGCCGAGGCGGGCAGATCACCTGAGGTCGGGTGTTTGAGACCAGCCCGACCAACATGGTGAAACCCCGTCTCTACTAAAAATACAAAAAATGAGCCAGGCAAGGTGGCGGGTGCCTGTAATCCCAGCTACTTGGGAAGCTGAGGCAGGAGAATTGCTTGAACCCAGGAGGCAGAGGTTGTAGTGAACCGAGATCATGCCACTGCACTGTAGCCTGGGGGACACAGCAAGACTCCGTCTAAAAAAAAAAAAAGAAATTGGTATTTAAGGTGTCTGTGAACCAATGTGGAATGATGCCTTGAATATACATTATTAAGAGAGAGAAGCAAGACAGAACAGAATATACAGTGTGCTACATTTTGTGTAAAGAAGGATAAATTAAAATGTATATATGTACTTGCTCACATTTGCAAAAAAAAAAAAAAAACACGGGGGGGGGGAACCAGAAACGAACCCACTTGATGACCTATCCCTGTAGGGAGACTGGGGCAGGGTGGTGGGGCTGTGCACGGGAGTCAGACTTCTCTGATCAAACGTTTTTACACAATGTTGATTTTTGAACCATTTATTTCCTATATATTCAGAAATAAAAGTAATTTATAAAGGAAAATGCCTTAAAATTGGACCTTAAGAGAAATAAATTACTAACTCTATATAAAATTGATCCAAACCAACAATAAACGAAAAGGTTAATTTGGGTAACTTGAACATACTACTCAGACTATATCTATATATCAATATTATTAGGAACTAGGAATTTTTCAGTATAAGAGGAAAAAGATAAAATATAAAAAATAATTTAAACACTTATGTTAAATTTCAATAGCAATACAAACTCATACTATTTCATTATATATGTATTTTTATTACATATATATTCATTACATATGTAAATAAAGTATCCTAGTTGTGCTCCTGAAAAAGCGAACAAACAATGACGCCCTAGTGGTAACGAACATAACTAACCCTCATATCTTGCATCTCCTGCTGTAATAAATGGTACAGGCAAGAATAATCAATGAATACTGAAACCATTACATTAAAGTGGCAGGGCAATAGAATACTCCTACAGGGGCAAAGTACACCCCAGAAATCATTCAGTAATTTAAAAGGGAAAAAAATGTTGGATCCAATTTATATCCACCCAGCACATCCATCTGACCCTGCCTGTCCCTGGGGACCCACTTGCCTTGCTCCTACGTAAAGCAGCCCTGGTGATGGGCGTAAAGTTCCAGCTTCCACCTTGTCACCTTACCTCCTGTAATGACAGGCCCCGCTGCCTTTGGCAAGACCGTGTCATTACACCTGCCAGGACAGGAGCTGCAGCAACTCCTGTGCCCAGGTCCAGCAGGACCCATGGGCGAACTGGCTTTCCCCGGGGCTGTGTGGAGGCACCTAGTAACACAGTCCTGAAATACAAATGCTTTAATACCACACAAGCTTTGTCTTGCACGACTCCTCTGAGATGCAGTGGAGCTACACAGCACCTCCAAAGGTGTCTCACACAGCCAAGCAGTCAGCTGTGCTGTTTATCAAGCAGCGGCCAATTCAGCAGTGGACCAGCGTGTATTTTTCCCCGCAATTCATTTTTCCCCTCTTTCTTTCTTAGCATTGCACCTCCACCCTGCAAAGCAATAGCATGTAAACCTTGCCTCAGTTGATGTTCCCAGGCAAGGGTACCTTTTCATGGACATATAATAATTACTTTCTCAACCAGGTCATCCCCCTGAGCATCACTGGTAGTGCAAAAACCCGATGTGAGGACCTCCTCATGGAATACCTATAAAATATTCTTTATAGCCAAAAATAAAGAAAAGAAAGAAAGAAAGAGAGAGAAAAGAGTTTATTCAAACCTAAAACCTAACTTCCATTATAAGTGCTTAAAAGTAAAAGATAAAGGGCACCATCAGAACCAGGATGCGTCACCTTCTCTAAGACAGCTGGTCCGAATTCCTCAAGTCAATGTCGTAAATCAAAACCAAACAGAAGTTAAGGTGGGGGGATTTTCCAGATTAGCCTCCAGATGGAATCCACAGGCCTTGATTAGATCTCGGGGGAAACTGCATAAAAACCTTTAAGGGACAATTTCAAAAATGGTAAAATGACTTGGATATTAGTTGTGATTGTAGAATCATTGTTAAGTTTCCTAGGTATGATGGTGGTATTGTGGTTATACAGGAGATTTTCTTTATTCTTAGGAGATTCATAGTGAAGCACTTAGGAATCATGATGTCATACTGACAACTTATTTTCAAAAATGGTGTGTATCATGTTGTTTGTGGGGAGACAGAGAGAGGAGAAAAACCAAATATGGTAAAACATTAACAACCATTGAATCTAGATGAAAAGCATTTGTGGTTTCTTTTGACATTTTTAAGTGTTGAAAATTTTCATAATAGAAAGTAGACAGATAAATATCAGTAAAAACCAGATAAAATTTAGGATACTTATGTATTTGAAGAACTTTTTAAAGCCATGTTTTCTTTTCCTCAACCAGTTTAAAATAAGCAGCCAATACTTTATCAGGAACTAATTCATCCATCTCAAAATGGATATTCACACCAAAATTGCTGTGCTTTCAAAAGCTTTTTAACCTCTTGTTTGTTGCTAGCAGTTTCCCAGTGCAAAGAATTTGATGTCATTTCTGCACACCCAAATTCCTGTTGGCAGGATAATCAGCAAGTAATACAGAGAGCTGCTTCCTTCAACAGCTGCATTCAGCACAAAACCGAGGGCCAATGCTGTGGAGAAATAATCCTTCAGAGGTAAGGCATCAAGTAAAGGCATCAGTGATCTTTTCCATGCATTCCAAATACTGTATTGATCCAAATTGGAGCAGCATCATTCTCTACAACTGTATTGGCAACAGATAGCCCAAACGAACTATTATGGCAAAAAGCACAGTTTTCTGAGGCTTCTATTATTAGCACCAGTTCTCGACTCACTGGGAAAACTCTTCTTCAACTTGTTAATGTGACAGTTTTATTTGTTTGGACACAGCTTTCCATCATCATTCTTCCCACCCCAAACTTCCCTTTACCCCCAAGATGACTCCAGATGGAGGTGTTTCCAGCTGGCCCCAGTTTAGCAGATCTCCAGTCCGTCTGCCCATGAGAGTCCCAGGAAAGCATGCCATCTCCAGCGTGTCCATGCTAACTAAGCCGCCCGGGCTTTGCTCTAGACTCCTACGGAGTCCCTACAGGTAAGGTCTTCCCTGCTCCATCCAGGGAGGGGCCCCTCTCATACTGCAGAATGCTCGAAGTCCATAAATGTTCATTCTTCCCTTCGTTACTAGTAGAACTAACTCAGTTAAGGCTGAGCTCATGGTAGGCAACCTCAAAATCTCAGTGGCTTATCAAAAAAGTCATTTATTTTTCTTGCAGGCCAGCGGAGGCAGCTCTGCTTCAAGCTATGAGCTGAGTCAGGGCTGCTTTACTTGTCTCTCATCCTCTGGACCAGTGACCACCTGGGGTGGCAACAGGGCCAGTGGACGAGCAGAGACACAAGGGGCCTTGTAAGACCTCAACTCAGAACTAACTAACTCGCTTCTGCCCGCATTCCATTGGCCAAAGCCCTGCATGAGTTGTAGAAAAGTACTCTCCACTTTGGTGAACATTACTATGAGAAAAGAGGGAAGGAAGAATTGCAGGCAAGTAATACCATGTACCTCAGCCTCCTATGGAGCTTGGTGTGTACTTGCACCTAAGTTCTGGCCTGTAGGATATGAGGGGAAGTGAGGTGTACAACTGCAGACCCCGCCCTTGTAAAGACTAGGCCCTGCCTTTCCCCTATCCATCTGCTGGGGACATAGTAGGACTGCAGCGGTTGCCTGGCCCAGAGAGAGATGGCACAACTATCCTGCTGATCCTACCTCTACACTGCCACATGTACCTCACTTATACTGCTTGGGTTTTGCATCTCAGCTATGGCATCTTAAAACCCAAACTAGCACACCATTCATTCATTCATTCATTCATTCCCCCATTCAACAAGTATGTACTGAATGTCTTTGTGCCAGGCACTAGGTTTTGGAGAGATGATAGTGAACAAAAACAAACTTGGCTGTTCTGTATCTTGGCTGTGGCAGTGGTTACACAAGCCTACACATGTGATAAAACTGCATAGAACTAAATACACACACAGAGAGGAATGCCAGTCAAAATGGGAATTAAAGAATCAAAAAGTCACTGGTGACTCAACATGGCAGCAGTCCAGCTTCAACCATACAGATGACAGCAGTGTGCTGAAGTATGGCAAAGCAATGATTTAAAAGAAATTGAGGCAGAGCTGCCAGGCAGGTATGCTCAACTTGGACTTTGAAGCAAGACAGGCATAAAGGTGCTTGTTCTTTGAGTGTCCATATAATTTATCATTCAAACTGAGACACCTGTGAAAATAGTGACACTGGAACAACTTGTGTGACTGATCAGCTGGTCACTCTGTCTTTAAGTCATTGTCTTGTTGAGTCTGTTATCAGAGCCCAGGGAGTGCCACGCATGGACAGCTTATTTAGGCACAACAGAAAAATTAAAGGGAAGGAGGAGTGAGGAAGAGTGGAAAGGATAAAGAAATAGTGAGCATTGGCAGGAAACAATGCAAGGAGAAAAGCAAACGGGAATCGGATTTTCTACTAATTTGCTGTGTGTTCCTATATCGGTTTATAAATTAGTGTCTATATTTATGACTGATTGGAAGAACCAACTTTTTAGATCCTCTCATCCAACAAAGCTGCAGATTTCTTTATTGAGATGGAGTTGAGAAAGCTTTAAAACAGGCCAAACCAACATGAGGACATGTGTCATGAGAAGAGAAATGGTCTTCCATAAATTGAGTGCTGGGGAAGGCCTGGTATAGGTAATGTAGAGGTTCTCAAACTGTGGAGAAGCTCAAAGTGTGTTCCATTGAGCCTTGGTCTTCTTAGGCAACTGGCTAAGCCGCTATACAAAAAGACACCAAACACACTGGTTTCAACAAGACAGGCCTCTGTTCTCTTTCGGGTGACAGGGAAGCAGAGGACTAAGCTTTCTTTTCAAAGTCATCACCTGAAAGTTGCCCCATCACTTCTGCTCACATCCCATTGGCCAGAGCCTTGAAAGGAAGCTGGGCCCATGCCCTGCCAAACCTCTGGTGGTAAGGCTTCGATTACTAAATGGAAGAAAGGGACACAGCATATTTTGGAGTTGATACCTAGCTCTCTGGAGGTGACTCAGATCACTTGGGAGAGTCTGTAAGGCCCAGTGGGCAACACCCCAATCCTCCAGTCTCTATGTGAGAAGCTCCACCTTCATCTATTTGACGGTTCTATGTTGCGGGAAGTCAGGCCCTGAATGGAGGGACCAGCTGGAGCCGTGGCAGAGGAACATAAACTGTGAAGATTTCATTTTAATATGAACATTTATCAGTTCCCAAATAATACTTTTATAATTTCTTATTCTTGTCTTTAATTTCTTAATCCTGTTATCTTCGTAAGCTGAGGATGTACGTCACCTCAGGACCACTGTGATAATTGTGTTAACTGTACAAATTGATTGTAAAACATGTGTGTTTGAACAATATGAAATCAGTGCACCTTGAAAAACAGAGTGGCCGGGCACGGTGGCTCAAGCCTGTAATCCCAGCACTCTGGGAGGCCGAGACGGGTGGATCACGAGGTCAGGAGATCGAGACCATCCTGGCTAACACGGTGAAACCCCGTCTCTACTAAAAAATACAAAAAACTAGCTGGGCGAGGTGGCGGCTCCTGTAGTCCCAGCTACTTGGGAGGCTGAGGCAGGAGAATGGCGTAAACCTGGGAGGCGGAGCTTGCAGTGAGCTGAGATCCGGCCACTGCACTCCAGCCCAGGAGACAGAGCGAGACTCCGTCTCAAAAAACAAAACAAAACAAAACAAAACAAAACAAAACAAAACAACAGAGTAACAGCGATTTTTAGGGAACAAGGGAAGACAACCATAAGGTCTGACTGCCTGCAGGGTCAGGCAAAAAGAGCCATATTTTTCTTCTTGCAGAGAGCCTATAAATGGATGTGCAAGTAGGAAAGATATCACTAAATTCTTTTCCTAGCAAGGAATATTGATATTAATACTCTGGGAAAGGAATTCATTCCTGGGGGGAGGTCTGTAAATGGCCACTCTGGAAACGTCCTATGCAGTTAAGGACTGAGATATGCCCTAGTCTCCTGCAGTACCCTTGGGCTTACTAGGGTTGGGAAACTCTGCCCTGGTAAATTTGTGGTCAGACCGGTTCTCTGCTCTCGAACCCTGTCTTCTGTTAAGATGTTTATCAAGACAATATGTGAACTGCTGAACATAGACCCTCATCAGGAGTTTTGCCTTTTGCCCTTTGCCCTGTTTCCTCAGAAGCATGTGATCTTTGTTCTGCGGGGCCGCCAGGGGGGGAAGCGACGCCAGGGGGCGGGGCCGCCAGGGGGCAGGGACGCCAAACTGCGCACGCCCTTGGGGTTCTGGCTACGGGTACCCGGACCTGCCCAACAACTCTTCTCCATTCGGGACCTCCAAACCCCTACCCGGTGCCCAGGGCACTTTCCTCCTCTCTCTCAGGCGCGTCCTTGACCTCAGTTGCCACGTGCACAAGCTGGTGCCTTCCAGATCGGTCTTTCTCCACCGAAGTCTCTACCTGCAACTTTCTTCCTTTTCCTCCTTTGCTGGGCTAACCACTACTGGGCCTCAGCCCTCAGCTGCCGGCTCTAACAATGCCTCTTTGTCTTTCCCAGATCCCCAGGACCAGGTCAGGCTCTGCTCCCTGGGTTCCTCTCTCCTTGCTTCCCTCCTCTTCCCTCCCCTCCCCGGGGCTTCCCCATCAGTGTGGATTCCCTGACCTCATAAGGACCTAACGGTCTATGCTGGATGGAAGCAGCAAAACGGACCCTCTCACTCTTGCCTTATCCCCAGCACCAAGGAGAGGCTCAGTAAATACCAGCTGGATAAGCAAAGTAGAAACTTGAGTGGATGGTGGAAAGAGGACGGGAGGGCGGCAGCAGGAGAAAAGTGGGGCCCACACGGTCAGCTACTCATCCATGAAGTTTGACAGTGAAGGACGCAGAGGAATCGAGGAACCGTGAGATAGTACAGCAGAGTGAAGGGAAGCCTGGCAACACTGGGGCCAAGCCCAGCAAGTTTGAAGGTGGAAGCTAAGGAGCCCTACGGGACGAAGTTGGCGAAGGCGGTGAGAGCAGTAGAGTTGAAGGATGGGTGCTGAATCACAAAAGGCCGCAGAAAGAAAGTATGCCCAGAGGGACAAAGGAAGCAGGCATCTGCAGGTCTCAGTGTTGTACCTGCCCTGAACCTGTTGTCAATACGTGATTGAAGGGGAGAGGAAGAAATTGTGGTTGCTTATCTCAGGCGGCCTCGGTCTTGTTGGGCCAGTACCAGGTTAGGTCTTCTGAGAAATGGATATTGGGAGTCAAGGGCCTGTGAAGAAATATGCTTGTTTGTATATTAGTTAGGATCAACTAAATACCATAAGAAGCAGAGCCCACATGCAAAGGCTCCACAGTATAACCTCTACCTTACTGAAATCTAATTCTTGCTCACTTGACAGTCCAGGATGAGTGTTCAGGTCAGCGGGTGGTTCCTTTCTTTTTGGTCATTCGGGCACTGCTTTGGTTTGAATGTCTGTCGCCTCCAAAACTCATCCTGAAACTTAATTGCCAATGTGGCAGTATTGAGAAATGGGCTTTTAAGAGACGATCACTGGGTCATGAGGGCTGTGTCCTCATGAATGGAATCATCATTCAGGCGTTAATGGATTAATGGATTATCACAGGAGTGGGACTGGTGGCTTCTTAAGAAGAGGAAGAGACCTGAGCTAGCACGCTGAGCCCCCTCACCATATGATGCCCTGTACCACCCCGAGACCGTAGAGAGTCCCCACCAGCAAGAAGGTACTCAGCAGATGGGACCCCTTGACCTTGGACTTGACAGCCTCTAGAGCTGTAAGAAATAAATTCTTTTTCTTTATAAACTGTCCAGTTTCAGGTATTCTGTTATAAGCAACAGAAAACAAAGTAAGATAGGCACCTAGGCTTTGCCATCCCCTAATGTCCTAAGAAAGGGGAAAGAAAATGGAGGAGCATGAAGAGGACATTCCCATGGACCTAGCATGGAAGTAACAGATAGTTCTGCTCACCTTCCTTTGGAGAGACAGTCACACAGCCTCACCCAACTGCAAAGAAGGCTGGAAAGTGTAGTCTAGTTATGTGCCCACAGATAGGGAAATACAGAGACTAGCAGGTAGTTAGTGTGTCTTCATCACTGTGGTAGACAGAATAATGGCCCCCAAAAGATCTCTACATCCTACTCCCTGGAACCTGTGAATATGTATTACACGGCAGAAGGAACTTTATGGATGTTTAGGATCTTGGAATGTTATTCTGGATTATCCCAGAGGGCCCAATGTAATTACAAGGGGTCCTCGTAGGTGAACGAAGGAGGCAGGAGAGTCAGTTTCAGGGTCATGCAGTATGAGACAGGCTTGACCACCTGCTGGCTTTGAAGATGCGGGTGGGAGGATAAGCCAAGGGATGTAGGCAGTCTGTAGAAAAGACAAGGAATGGGTTTGCTTCTAGAACCTCCATAAAAACACAACTCCTAGGCCAGGTGTGGTGGCTCACGGCTGTAATCCCAGCACTTTGGGAGGCTGAGGTGGACGGATCACCTGAGGTCAGGAGTTCGAGACCAGCCTAGCCAATGCGGTGAAACCCTGTCTCAACTAAAAATACAAAAATTAGCTGGGCATGGTGGTGCACGCCTGTAATCCCAGCTACTCGGAAGGCTGAGGCAGGAGAATCGCCTGAACCTGGGAGTCAGAGGTTGTAGTGAGCTGAGATTGCACCATTGCACTCCAGCCTGGGTGACAGAGCAAAACCACATCTCAAAGCAAAAAACAAAAAACACAACTCTTGCTGGCTCCTTGATTTTAGCCCAGTGAGACTCATTTCTAGTTTATTTTTTTCTTTGAGACAGTCTTGTTCTGTCACCCAGGCTGGAGTGCAGTGGCATAATCATGGCTCACTGCAGCCTCAACCTTCCTGGACTCAAGTGATCCTTCCACCTCAGCCTCCCAGGTAGCTGGGACTACAGGCATGCACCACCATGCCTGGCTAATTTTTGGATTTTTTGTAGAGACGGGGTTTCACTATGTCGCCCAGGCTGGTCTGAAACTCCTGTGCCCAAGCAATCCTCCTGCCTTGGTCTCCCAAAGTTCTGAGATTACAGGCATGAGCCACTGCACCTGGGCTTCCATTTCTGATTTCCAAAACTCTAGGATAATAAATTTACATTGTTTTAAGCCACCAAATTGTAGTAATCTGTTACAGCAGCAATAAGAAATGAATACAGCCATGCTTGATAATTTCTTCATCAAAAGCTACCTATTGGTGTTAGGAAGTCTTGTTTTAAATTTGAAGACAGTGTTTTCACTTTCTATCTTGTGCACTGACTACCTCATGACCCCTTAGGTACCAGTCAGGACTGGCAGACTTTAATGTGGAGAACTTCTGAAACAGCAGTTCTCAAAATGTTATCTGCATCACCCAGGAACTTGTAACCATGCAAATTACCAGCCACCCAGACTTACTGGATCATAAACTGTGGGGCCCAGCAGCCTGTGTTTTAACAAGCCCTTCAGGTGATTCTGACACTTGCTTAAGTTTGAGAACCGCTGTTCTAGGAGCTGGTCCTGCAGGGAAAGGGTGGCCTCTCAGTTCAGGTTCCAGTGTGGCTGGGGGTGGGTGTCAAGGTGAGGGTTTGGTTGTTGTGTCTGGCAATCAGCCAGGCTCCAGCACAGGGACTGTTTACAAGGCTGCACTTTCCATGTTCTGGTCAGCAGTCTCATGGTTTATTCCATGTTACGAATGGACTGTCACCCCAAAATTAATGTTGAAATCTATTTCCCGGTGTGATAGTATTTGGAGGTGGGGCCTTTGGGAGGTAATTAGGTCATGAGAGTGGAGCCCTCGTGAATGGAATGACTGCCTAAGAGAACAGAGATGGCTCACGCCTGTAATCCCAGCACTTTGGGAGGCTGAGGCAGGCGGATCACGAGATCAGATCGAGACCATCCTGGCCAACATGGTGAAAACCTGTCTCCACTAAAAATACCAAAAATTAACTGGGCGTCGCAGTGGGTGCCTGTAGTCCCAGCTACTCGGGAGGCTGAGGCAGGAGAATGGTGTGAACCCAGGAGGCATAGCTTTCAGTGAGCCGAGATCACGCCACTGCACTCCAGCCTGGGCGACAGAGTGAGACTCCTTCTCAAAAAAAAAAAAAAAAAAGAGAGAGAGTTAGCTTGCTGATTTTCTGCCATGTGAGGATACAGTAAGAAGGCAGCCATCTGCACCTTCTAAGAGGACCCTCACCATAACCTGACCATGCTGGCACCACAATCTCAGACTTCTAACCCCCAGAACTGAGAAATAAATTTCTCCACAGCTCTATGACATGTTTTTTTTTTTTTTTTTTTGAGATAGAGTCTCGCTCTGTTGCCCAGGCTGGAGTGCAGTGGTGCGATCTCGGCTCACTGTAACCTCTGCCTCCCGGGTTCAAGCGATTCTCCTGCCTCAGCCTCCTGAGTAGCTGCGATTACAGGTGCCCACCAGCACACCTGGCTTTGTATTTTTAGTAGAGACGGGGTTTCACCATGTTGGTCAAGCTGGTTTTGAACTCCTGACATTGTGATCCACCTGTCTAGGCTTCCCAAAGTGCTGGGATTACAGGCATGAGCCACTGCACCTGGCCGGCATGGTATTTGTTATAGCAACCCAAGCTAAGACGCTCCATGTTATGGACTGAATGCTTGTGTGCCCCCAAAGTTTCTATGTTGAAATTCTAACCCCATTGTGATGGCAGTAGGAAGTGGAAACTTTGGGAGATAATTAGGCCATGATGGTAGAGCCCTCATGAGTGGGTTTAGTGGCTGTCTTAGTCCATTTTGTGCTGCTGTAATAGAATACCTGAGACTGGGTAATTTATAAAGAACAGATATTTGTTCTCTCACAGCTGTTGCATTGGGGGTAGATGGATGGACTTATTTATGTATTGAGTGACTGACTGATTGATGGTGCCTTGTTCTGTTGCCTAGGCTGGAGTATAGTGGCAGGATCATAGATCACTGCAGCCTCAAACTCCTGGGCTCAAGCAATCCTCCCACCTCTGCCTCCATGTAGCTGGTGGGGATCAAGTTTCTAACATATGAATCTTGGGAGACACATTCAGACCATCACAGTGGCCTTATACAAAGAGACACAAGAGCTTGCCCTCTGCCATGTGAGTATACCACAAGAAGACTGGCATCAGCAAACCAGAAAGCAGGTGGACCCTCATCAGACACCAAATGTTCCTGCACCTTGATCTTGGACTTGCCAGCTTTCAGAACAGTAAGAAACAAGTGTGTGTTTCAGCTGCCCAGTCTATGGTATTTGTTTTAGCAGCCCACTAAGAGACCCCAAGATACTTTAAAACTCATCAGCACCTGCTTTCTGCATCTGGACCCTGATCTTCTGGTGGGTTTACCAGTTACTTGTAGAGTGTCCCTGTGATAGTTTTAGGTGTCCACTTGACAGGATTGAGGGATGCCTAGATGGCTGGGGAAGCACTGTTTCTGGGAAGGACCATGTTTTTGGAGGAGACTGTTGTATGGGTGAATTTCGGAGGAAACATTCAGATCATGGCAGTGGCATTACAAACACACACCCAAAAGCTTGCTCTCTCTCTCTGCCATGTGAGACTACCAAAGACTGCCATCTGCAAACCAGAAGCAGGTGGGCTCTCCTAAGACACCAGATCTGCCTGCACCTTGATCTTGGACTTGCCAGCCTTCAGAACTCTAAGAAAGAATTGGTAGCATGGTCTAAGTTGGAAGGCCTGAGAAATAAGGAAGAACATGGTGGAAGTAAGTTCAAGGATAAAGACTTGAGAATGCCTACTCAGTGGACAGAGTCAGGAAGATCAACCCTCAATGTAGGCAGGCACTATCCAATCACCTACGGGCCCAGATGGAACACAAAGGGGGAAGAAGGGTGAATTCTTTCAGAGCTGTGACACCCTTCTTCTCATGCCCTTGTACCATAGAACTCCAGCTTCTTTGGCCTTTGGACTCTGACACTTGCACCAGTGACCCTCTGGGGCTTGCAAGCCTTTAGCCTTGAACTTAGTTACACCATGTGCTTTCTTGTTTCTCAGGCCTTCCAACTTGGATCGGGCCATGCCACCAGCTTCTCTGATTCTCCAGCTTGCAGATGGCATATTGTGAGGCTTCTCAGCCACCATAATTGTATGAGCCAATTCCCATAAATCCCCACTCATCCATCTCTCTCTTTCTCTCCTATCTCTCTGGAGAAACTTTACTAATACAGCTGTTAATATTTACAGCTGCTTCATGGAAGACATTCGTTCTCAACCCCATCACACACAGGTAAGACCTAAAGCATAAATGATATCCCTGGCATCTCCAAACAGCATTTCTTCATGGAGAATGGGAATTGCCCTGGTCTTTTGGTGGCAGAGTGTGGTTGCCAGAACTGCTCTGCAGGCAGACCACCCCGGGTCTGGGTCTGACCCTGACATTTGATAACTATGACTTTGGTCTTAAGCAATTTTCTTCCTCTGTGGATTGATATTTAGATATCAATGTGGATAATAATTTCACACCAAGGTAACTGTTATGAGGTAAAAATGAGTTAACATAAGTAAAACCTAGCACATGCAAACCATCCGAAATGGTTAATACTTACTATTAGCATTTGAAAAAATAAATGTTTTTGACAATAAATTTCTTGTACAGTTGTCTTCAGCCAGTTTCAACTGAGCCGATCATTTATGTGACACTTTCATTACGAAATTGATGTTCTCACCCCAATTTCAAGTGCAGTATGAAACTTTCAAATTCTAAAAAAAAAAAAAAAATTAAGGTTCTTTTGCTCTTGCAGCCTGTATTAATTTCCTAGGGCAGCCGTAACAAAGTAGTCACATACCACATAACATTTCAGTCAGCAGCGGGCTGCGTTTTTGACATTAGTCCATACAATTATAACACCATTATTTTTTACTGCACCTTTTCTATGTTTAGACACACAGATACTTATTGTTACAGTTGCCTACAGTATTCAGAGTACAGTCACATGCTGTACTGGTTCGCAGCCTCACAGCAGTAGGCCATGACAGGCAGCCTAGCTGTGTAGCAGGCTCTCCTAGCTAGGTTTGTGCACTCTATGATGTTCACACAATGGCCTAATGATGCATTTCTCAGAACATATCCACGTTGTTAAGTGACCCATGACTATTCATTCTACAAACTGAGAAGCTTAAGTAACAGAAATTTATTTTCTCACAGACTTGGCAGACAGAAGCCTGAAATCAAGTTGTTAGCAGGGCCATCGCCCTCTGAAGGCTCTAGAGGCAAATATTTTCTTGCCTCTTTCAGCTTCTGGTGGCTCCCAGCAATCCCTGACAATCTTTTCCTTGTAGTAACACAACTCCAATCCCTACCTCAGTCTTTACACGGTGTAAACCCCTGTGTCTCTAAATCTCTCACTCTGCATAAGGACAAGTCTTTGCCTTCAGGGCCCCTCAAATCCAGTGTGACCCTTAATTTGATTACCTTTGTAAAGATGCAATTTCCAAATGAGGTCACATTCGTATGTACTGGGGGTTAGGACTTGAACATATATTTTTAGGGGGCACAAGTGAACCCACATCAGAGGTCAAGCCACAAAGCAGCCTACATGGCGAAACCCGTTTTTTCATGAACATGTAAACTGAAGTAAGGGCCATGCCGCCTTGGAAAGCATTCTGTGTTGTCATTCCAGAGCCACGGGGGCTGGATGGTGACAACAGAGGTGGGCTGCAGATCTATGGGCTACTCTTTGCAGAGGCAATGAGTAGGGACTGCCACAGCATTCAATTAATTTCCTGTAAGAATACATTTTATTCAAGTTGATAAAAAAGCTATATTTATTAACATTGCATAACATTCCTTTGCTATCAAATGAGAATCTCCAGAAATGAATCTGAATAGCTATAAAACCCACATTTTTCTGCAGATACATGTGTGGCCACCTGAGAGCCAGGTCCCTCAGTGTCCACAGACATAGCCCTGCCACCTACCACCTGCTTCCCAGAGCAGATGAAGCTTCTGCTAACTCAGGCTTATCCCAGTCTCTATTTCAGGCCATCAACTGGATGAAGAATTAATTTAATAAACATGAAACAGCTTGCAAAACACTGGTGAGTGGCTGAGGGCCACGAAACGAGACCACTGTGTGGCCCATCTTTGAAGATGAATCCAACAGCAGTGACTCTCTCTGCATCCTCCTCCCATCTTTTCTGCTTTTCCATACAATGGCTTATTCACTGCATGTGACATCATCACTGGCACTATGTTGATCTGTCAAATTTCCTGTTTTGTGGGTTTGTTTTGGATTAAAGTCTACTGATCTGAGCTTTGAGCTGTAAGGCTTGACTGTGAGAACAAACTGAAGAATGTGGCACCTCACACTGCGTAGGAAGCTGAATGACAGGTGTTGGCAGTGAGGGGTGGGGAAAGCTGTCAGGTAGCAAACAGCTGTTTTTTCAGCTATTGAAGGGAAGCTCCTAATCACTGAGTTACCTTTTAGCAGAGATTAACTCAGTCTATCTATTGGGATGTAAAGGATTTTAGCATACAGGTATGTTAATTCAGAGGCTCTGGAATGCATAACAATTTCCCCCATTAAAATTTATGATAATTAAGTGTTCAACTTACTGGAATTTTCCCCACAAGACTCTTCTGGAATGAACTTGCCTTGGGGAGAAGACTACATAATTGAAAATCTGCATCCAGGCCTTCAAGAAGAAACATAATCTCCAACAGTCTGCTTTTCAGTTTCTGTCAAATGTCTGGTTTCTCTCGAAGGGATGTTTGGGATGGTGCTCATGAGTAGGGACGGCCACTCTCCTCTGAGCCTCCACCCTCCTGAACCTCCACCTCTCTGAGCCTCCACCCCCCGAGCCTCCACCCTCCTGAACCTCCATCCCCGAGCCTCCACCCTCCTGAACCTCCACCCCCGAGCCTCCACCCTGAGCCTCCACCCTCCTGAGCCTCTACCCTCCTGAACCTCCACCCCCCAGCCTCCACCCTCCTGAACCTCCATCCCCTGAGCCTCCACCCTCCTGAACCTCCACCCCCCTGAGCCTCCACCCCTGAGCCTCCACCCTCCTAAGCCTCCATCCTCCTGAACCTCCACCCCCTCTGAGCCTCCACCCTGAGCCTCCGCCCTCCTGAACCTCTACCCTCCTGAGCCTCCACCCTCCTGAACCTCCTGTTTCAGCTGATGCACCTTCAAGCACGAGGTCCTGTTCCTGGGCTCTGTTAAAGCTTCCCTCAAGAAAAAAAACCTTGCATTTGCCAATGAACTTGATGTAAAGTTGTGAAGAATATTTACTCTTCTTTAAACATTTATTGAAGCTAGGAATAAACTTAACTGGACCTATGTATAGAAAATCTTAAATTTCTACTAAGAGGTAAAAAAAAAAAAAAGAATTCCCTTCCCTTCCTTAACAATTCAGCTCCCATTACACAAAACCAAACAAGATAGGATTCTGTTGTGAGGGAACAGAGCTTCAGTGTCCCGAAGCTAGGTGCTGGAGCCCAAGCAGGGTGAGGACGGAGTCAAGGAGGCCCATGTGGTGGTGGGGCATGGCCTGGCATGGGTCTCAGTGCCCAAGCAAGGTGAAGAGGGGACCATGCAGGGAGTGAGGGTGTCACTGCCAAGCAAGGTGAGTAGGGCCCGTAATTTTGAAAAGTCATGAAAGCTGAAGAAGGGCTGAGGCACTATTCTAGATTGAAGGAGACTAAAAAGACGCAAACACTAACAATGCACAATTCTAAACTGAAATCTTTGCTCTAAAGGACATTAGGACAATGAAAGAAACTTGGATGGGGTCTGAGCATTAGGTAGTAGTAATGCATCGATGTTGATTCCCTAATTTTCATGGTTGTATGCTGATGATGCCGGAGGTTCTTGTAGGAAATACACCTTCAAAAGTATTCTGAGGTGATGGGGCATCATATCAGTGGCTTATTCTCAAATGGTTCAGGAAGAAAAATGTTTTATACTATACTTCTTTGGGACGGTTAGATTGTTTCAAAATACAATTTTTTAAAAAACAGCATTTGTCAACCATCAGTTGGTAAAAGGTGAAAAATATTGATAATACCTGGTGTTTGTGAAGGTGTGGAGAAACAAAGTTTCATACACTATTGTCAAAAGTATAAATTGTTACAATATTTTTGGAGAGCAATTTTCCAATATCTAGCAAAAATTTAAAAGCAAATCTTAGCAATTCTGCCTTTAGAAATGTATTTGTAGAATAACATACAGGATAGAAAAATGTATTTTATTGCAACACTGTTGATACTAACAAAAACTGAAAACCACCAAAACATTTATCATTAGGGGGTTAAGTAAAGTATGATATCACTATACAATGAGTTTACTAGGAAACCCTTAGGAAGAATGCAGAAAGATGTATGTTGACTTTTACAGAAAGGTGAGCTACTGTCTAAACGCAAATGTGCCAATATCATGTATATATAGTAAGCTTCCTTTTGTTAAAAATCAAAAGCATATGTTTAGAAGCAAAAGCACTCATGTGAAGGCCTGGTATAGAGCAGTGGCTAAAAACAGTGCCAAGGTACTGCCTCAACTTCCTCTCACATGCTGCCCTGGTGATATTGAGGCTGGTTCAGGAATCATGACAGCCTGTTTGTATGAATTCCTTAAAGTGTGAAGGCACAAATTACTTAGCTTCTTTCGTAACAATCACCTAATCCCTTAGTTTAAAATGGTTGTGTTCATGGAATACTATGCAGCCATAAAAAAGGATATCACATCCGTTGCAGAAACATGAGTGGAGCTGGACGCCATTATCCTAACAGAACTATTAATGCAGCAACAGAAAACCAAATACCGCATGTTCTCACTTACAAGTGGGAGCTAAACAATGAGAACACATGGACACAAAGAGGGGAACAACAGACACTGGGGCCTGCTTGAGGGTGGAGGGCAGGGGGAGGAAGAGAATCAGAACAAATACCTATTGGTTACTACGTTTATTACCTGGATGAGGAAACAGTCAACACCAAACCCCTGTGATGCACAGTTTACCTATATAACCAACCTGCACATGTACTCCTGAACCTAAAATAAAAGTTACAATAAATAAAAAATAAAATGGTTGTGTACTGACAAGAAATAAATGTTCCAGATCTGGTTGGCTCCTACCCCTTTAAGAACTCCCAGCACCAAGGACAGCTTCACAGTGATGTGCTGAATTTGTTTTTTCTCTGCCCCATCCACCATTTTCCTTCTGATAAGATTTTGAATCCCTGGTTAATTAATGAAGAACTAACCCTACAATGGGTATATGCTTGTGGTCCATTTGCACCAGCCCCAGCCCACCTAAAATACTACAGCTGTGGGATTGCCTAAAGAATGTCAGGAAGGCAAGAGAGGTGAGCTGAGGATCCCCAGGTGGAGGCGTCCACAGTAAGTGCCACAAGGTCACTGGGTCATCAAGGGCATGTTCTGTGAAGATGTTCTAGCCATGGTGTTTGTCCACGGTCCCGTGTGCCTGACTGCTTAGACACAGTGGACAGTGGTCTTAGCCAAGGCCTAGTGTGTTCAGGGGCAGATCCCTGGCTTCTCCTAAATGCACTGGCCATGAAAAGGGGCAGTCAGCTTCAGAGGGAGTTGAGGAGCTGGGGATGGGGAAGACTTTGAAGATGCCCCTCAAAGCCCCACTGGATGTCAATCAGCCAGTTTCCAGACAAGATAAACTAGATAACTTGCAGGATTCTAGGTGTGGGTAGAGATGAGAATGGAATTAGGAAATGTAACTCTTCCCATAGAAGTAGCTAAAACGGCCAGGCACAGTGGCTCACGCCTGTAATCCCAGCACTTTGGGAGGCCGAGGTGGGTGGATAAGGTCTGGAGTTCTAGAACAGCCTGGCCAACACGGTGAAACCCCATCTCTACTAAAAATACAAAAATTAGCCAGACGGGGTGGCGGGCTCCTGTAATCCCAGCTACTCAGGAGGCTGAGGCAGGAGAATCGCTTGAACCCGGGAGGCGGAGGTTGCAGTGAGCCAAGATCGCGTCACTGCACCACTTTAGCCTGGGCGACAGAGTGAGAATCCGCCTCAAAAAAAAAAAAAAAAAAGGTAGCTAAAACAATTTCTGTGTGTGTGTTGGGGTGGGGGAGGAAGGTGTTAAGATCACGGGAATAAAAAAAAATGTTAGTATAGTATTGCTATCACAGTATTTCTGTTGTTACATGCTTGAGTCAGTCTTTGCTTTTAGAGGAAAAAAGCATCCTGAAAAAGAAGCTGGAACCTGGAACTCCATGATTTGTGCTCACTGAGGTTTTTTTGCTTTTTGTTTCAATGGTATATTCTGAGGACAGGGTCTAATAAATAACTTCTTAATTATTCAAATGACTTCTGAATGAAAAATCAAAAATACTGAATTGAAATGACCCCAAAATGTGTTAACTATTAGCAAATAGCTAACCTCTTGTCTTGTATCCCAGATACTGTTTTGTGGAAGGAAATGAGCTTGCTGGATGAGACCAACTGAAACAAAATGGAAAGCATGGCAGTGTGCTATACGTATACACACACACACACACACACACACACACACACACACACACACACACACACACACATATACATAAGGCCAGGAACTTGAGGGGAGGATTTTTTTCTTTCCCAGTTTGGATTCACTTTAGAATCTTGGGTTTAGACAACAACTTCTATAGTTCTTGAACCAAGTTCCCTTTTATTGAAAGTTAACAAAATACAAAGAGGGGCTGTGGGCTGTGAAAGGATTCTGTAGAAAATTCTAAGGCCCAGGTTAAGAGCATGCAGACAGCAGTGTATCAGTCAGATTCTAACCTGAAAATCAGAAACCACTCAAGTATTCAGATGGAAGAAATCTAATGCAGAGAAGAGGTGACACACTCAGAGTCAACATCAGAGAAAGCACTGCCACAGATGCTATCAGACACAGCTTTTAAACTAACAATGTTACTATGTTCAAGGAAAATAAAGTTACATTTGAGAATCTGGCATACTACGAAAAAGGAAGAAGGTCCAGTGCCGTGGCTCATGCCTGTAATCTAGAGCTTTGGGAAGCTGGGGTGAGCAGATCACTTGAGGTCAGGTGCTCGAGACCAGCCTGGCCAACATGGCACAACCCCTCTCTACTAAAAATATAAAAATTAGCCAGGTGTGGTGGTGCCCACCTGTAATCCCAGCTACATGGGAGGCATGAGAATTGCTTTAACCCAGGAGGCAGAGGTTGCTGTGAGCCAAGATTTCACCACTGTACTCCAACCTGGGTGACACAGCAATACTCCATCTCCAGAAAAAAGGAAGCAAATGAGAAGTCTATAACTGAGAAATAGAAAAACTTAAACTGAGCACTCAGTGGGTATATTCAAGCCAGATTACATGGCTAAAGAGAAACTTAGTGAACTGGAAGGTAAATTAGATCCAGAATGAAACCTGGGTAAAGGAGTAGGGGACAAAAGGATGGAAATGAGCACTTAAGAGGCACAGGAGATACAGTGAGAAGGCTTTATTTGGAGTCCTAGAAAAAAAATGAAAAAAAGAATGGTACAGAGCTAATATCTGAGCACACAATGGCTGAGAATTTACCAAAACTCATGAAAGACAAATATACAAATTTAAAAGCCCAGAGAATACAAAAAAAAAAAAAAAAAAAAAAAGGATTACTTTAAAAAAATCCACACCAAAATAAAACACAGTGAAACTGGAATAAACCGAAGATTAAAAAAATCTTAAAAGAAGCTATTTTAAAAAGAATACATTAAACTGGCAAATGAACGGCCAGAGTGGAAATCACAGTTCAGTGGCTTAAGCATCCAACGCAACAAAAGAATATCAGGTCTAACCTAGAATTCCATTCCTACAAAAAATCTCTTTTAAGAATGAAGCTATTTTTAGGCAAATAAAAATTGTGAAGTTTTACCTCTACCAGGACAGAGCGTTCTAAACAAAGTTTTTTACAGAGAAGGAAAATGTCCCCAAATAAAAAATTGCAGAGGTGGAGAAGAACCTGAAAAGAAATGAAAAAGTTGGGCAGGGTGGCTCATGCCTGTAATCCCAGCACTTTGGGAGGCCAAGGCGGGTGGATCACCTGAGGTCAGGAGTTCGAGACCAGCCTGGCCAACACAGTGAAACCCTGTCTCTACTAAAAATATAACAATTCGCCGGGTGTGGTGGTGTGTGCCTACAGTCCCAACTACTGGGGAGGCTGAGGCAGGAGAATTGCTTGAATCTGGGAGGTGAACACTGCAGTGAGCAATGTCCGAGATTTCCCCACTGCACTGTAGCCTGAGTGACAAAGCAAGACTCTCTCTCCAAAAAAAAAAGAAAGAAAGAAAATGAAAAGTAATTAAAATAGTAAAAATGTAGATAAATCTAAAATAAACATCTGGTATAGGAAACAATCATAACATTTTAATATCTATCTATCTATAATTAAAATTAACCAAAACAATAGCATACAGGATGGAAAGTAAATTAAGTTGAAGTATTCTAAGAACCTTGCATTGTCTAGGATGAAGATAAAAGTATCAATTAACATTGGGTTTTGATAAGAATCCACCTTTTAATTCCTAGGCCACTAAGAGAAAAAGTATGTAACTTCCAAACCAAAAGATGGAAATATAGAGTATGAATACAATCATTCTAATCCAATCCAAATGAAGGCAATAGAAGAGACAACACAATTTAGGTCAGGTGGAGTAAATAGAAAGCAGTGAATAAGATTTAAACCCAAATCCTTCAGTAACTATACATTAAAGTGCTAAATGATCCTGTTAAAATAAGTTATCAGACTGGATTAAAACAACAACTATATGCTATTTCCAAGAGGTACATCTAAAACATAAAAATACAGAAAGGCTGAAAGTAAAAGGAAGGAAAGAGAAATGCCATATAACAGTAACCAAAAAGGAAGCTGATGTTATTAATACCAGAAAAAAAGGAGACTTTTAGTAAAAGGCATTACTAGAGATACAAGGTTTACTTCATAAAATTTCAATTCATGTAACAATTTTGTATTTATGTGGCCTCAAATATATAAAGCAAAATTCACAGAACTATATCTAAGTAGGGATAACTCAACAATTGTCTCGTTAATAGAACAAGCAAATGAAAACTTCATTAAGAGCAGAGAAGATCTGAACAACGTATTACAAACAATGTAATGGCTTTATGTAGACAACTGCATGCAGCATCTGCAGAACATGCACTCTTTTCAAGTGCCCACAAACCTTCGCTAAAGTTAAACATGTGCTGGGCCATAAAGCAAATCTCAACACATTTCAAAGGATAGCAGTCAGATGGAGCATGTTTTGTAACCACAATAACAAAAATATAACTAGGAAATTCTCATGTTTGGAAGTTAAAAAATACTCTTCTAAATAACCCATGGAATCTGTTGTGATTTCCCAATTTTCATTCCTGACTTTATTTGTGCTTTTCTTTATCAATCACATCAGAGGTTTACCAATTTTCAGTCTTTTCAAAGTACCAACCTTGACTTCGTTGGTCTTCTTTATTGTGTTGTTTGCTGTTTCATCAACTTTTGCCCTCATTCTTATCTCCTTCAACTTTTAAAAAGATAGTCAATTTAACAACGTTTGTACAAAATTTTTATGAAATACAGAGCATTTTTATTAAGCCTTAAAATAATCTTGTAAACAGGCCTTTTCCCTCATTTTACAGATGAGAAAATGACAGAACAGGAAATAAATCCGTATTATTGCATTGAATGGAATATGGCCCTATGGTCTGCACCCGAGACCAGCGGAACTTCGCCTGCTCCTCTCTGGGGCTTTGCTCTGCCCACCTCAGGACCACGACTTATCCTCTGGGATCTTAAGGGACACTAACCAGAAATAGCCACGGTTAAGACAGTGGAAGTCGGGCTCTCACCAACCCTTCCTACAGACATCTCCAGCACATCTAAGTATTGCTGGGAAAACACAGGAAACAAAATATACCACGTGAGTGAGCAAGCTGCCCAGGCCAGAGAAGCAAGCGTGAGGTAGCCCTCGACCAACACGTGTGGTTACTGGCCTCAGCCGGAGGCTCCTTTGCTGAGCCCTTTTGCAGCCGGACAAAGACAAAACATGTTTGTTTAGAGACAATGGATTGCTTACTCAGAAGCAAGATACCTCTCAGGAACATCCAAAAAATCACTTTTCTCATGTTTCTTCTGAAGTTCTGTCTGAGCAGGGGGTGGTCCTTGAGGGATTTCCTTGACTTCCAGGTAAGAGTTGTCCTCCATCACCCAAGCATCTAGATGCTGAGTCCCTGCACAGGGCCACTACATTTACTCATCAGACTTACTCCATACGTTCTTATGCAGACACTTCTCATTCTAGGCAGCCTTCTAAGGACCTGAACACTATTACTGCTTCCAACCCTCATCACAACCTATGAGGCTGCTACTATTATCATCTTTACAAAAGACAGGTGAGGGCCTGGCGTGGTAGCCTGTGGCGGCTCAGGCCTGTAATCTCAGCACCTTGGGAGTCTGAGGCTGGACAGATTACTTGAGGGCAGGAGTTCGAGACCAGCCCAGCCAACAATGATGAAACCCTGTCTCTACCAAAAGTACCAAAGTTAGCCTGGCACGGTGGTGCATGCCTATAATCCCAGCTACTCTGGAGGCTAAGGCATGAGAATTGCTTGAGCTCAGGAGGTGGAGGTTGCAGTGAACTGAGATCATGCCGCTGCACTCCAGCCTGGGCAACACAGCAAGACTGTCTTTCAAAAAAAAAAAAAAAAAAAAGACAGGTGAGGACATTCTAGTTTACTTTCTTGCCTAAAGTCATCTGGAAAAAAGTGAGAGTCCTTATTTGAACTCAGGTTTACTGGTGGAGAGACCATGTCCTCGGCCACTATACTTCATTGCCTCTACACAAGTTTCCTGCAGTTTCCTAGGCACAATGACACTACCTATAGCCTCAGAAAAACTGCCAGGTCTAAATGAGAACGGCTCCTCAGTAGGAAGAAAACTGAAGTACTATATTCTGCTTCCTTCTCCATGTCTCTAGGTCAAGGCCCTTAGCTGAAGCTGGAGAAGAGGAATGAAGGGTCTTCCCAGCCCAGGGACTCCCTGGGTACAGCTGTGGCCAATTCCTCAAGGTCTTGATGCAGACAGACTTCAGGTCCCCAGTGTCTGTCTTCAGCTAACACATCTTCAGGTGTTGTCCTAGTGGTGATCCTCTCGTTTTTGAATCCCATGAAGGAAAATTCCCCTGCATTGCAGGATTGGTGTTCAGTACCGTTTCACACCCAGTGTCTCCATACATGAAACATGAAATTATTTTCCAGGCTTTCACCTTAAGACAAATTTGCTAAGAAAGATGTGCACTCCTATGGAATGCTATTCCATACTCATTGTTTTTTTTTTTTTCAGGCTTTCCCTTTCTTTCTCCTCCCCCTTTATTTTTCCCACTTGCATATCATTCTCTGGAAGGAATTGGGGGTGGTCCCTAAACCAGGTTCCATCCCTGGTCTGAGCAGGCACAGCTGCACCAGTTTATTAGGTCTGTGCTACAACAGAGACCCCTCCATGTCTGGGAGCAGCCTGCATGGCTTGTATCTGGCTGTAGGTCCACTTGAGGACCTGGGCCCATTTCCGGAGCATGTGAGTAGATGGGGGCCACAGTAGGAGCTTGTCTGGTGCTTGGGGGGCTGAGGCACTCAGAATCCCCACCTGAGCTGTGGCCATCCTCTCCTTTGTTATTTAGCCTGCATCTTCCCCAAAAGTAGACAGTGCATTAGGTTCAGCTGGAGCTCAAGTACGGGAGCTCTCCTGTGTGAGGAGCACATGGAAACCTCAGGTTAAAAACAGCCAGAGCTGGTCTCATCTTCAGCAAAAGGAAGCCCAATCCATGTCCCCACGACTACTGGGAATCAGTCCTCCACGGCACCCTCCTTCCTCCCAGACACCAGCCTTGCCGGAGACCAGCCTTGCGGGAGGATGCCTGGGCACTTCCATAGCTGCCTCTACTCAGGTCATCCTAGTTCCTACTCCTCTCTCAGAAAACCCAATTCAACGTCCTGCCTAGATGTCACCACTTCCTCCCTCTTGGTTGGTCCTAGTCACTGTCCTCTAATCACGTGCAGTCTTAATTCAGACATCCATTAGGGTGGTTCTGCTCACAGCCTTTCTCCTTTTATTCATCCTTATCTGCCAGCATCTACTCCTGCTGCCATTCTCTCCCACCCAGTACGTGGGACAGGGACGATGCCTAGTAAATCCTCAAGGATTTGCTGAATAAACCAGTCCAAGTCTGTGTGTAGGGTCAGGCTTCCCAGTGTCATGTGCAAAGAAGGATAGAGAGCAAGTATGACCAGAACAGTCCAAAGTGGAGCAATGGCAGAAATGCTCCTTCTCCCTTTCCTCCCTCAACTCCACCCTTCCCCATTGCAGCCATCAAAACTTAATGGTAGAGGTTTGGATACAAAGTGAAAGAATTATACTCCTAGAAAAGAGCATGGAAATTATCTGGCTAGAGTCCTAGAGGGAGATGGGAAACTACATGGCTGAGATTGTTCTCTTGTCAAGACAGTGGGTTTTGAAACCAGAGACCAGACTTAGAATTCAGCCTTTACTGATTGGCCCACTCACAGTATTCTCAGACAGGTTACTCAATTCTCAGAAGAGTCTATTTTTACCCTTTGAGTTACCTAGTTAACAGCTTCCTACACAGCAGTATTTTATGTTCAATTCTACACGGTCCTGTCAGAGCTGTGTGTGGTGACTGACCACTCACACAACCTACCTGCTCCCATGAGTTAGGATCTAGCCCAGTATGAGGATCACATGGCTCCACTGTGGTCCCCTCAAAATTTATCCTGTGCTCCTCTTAGGGAGGCACCTTCTAACTTCTGGTGAAACCAGCCGAGCTGCTAGCCCTGTGGGATGAGTCCACTGCCCTCTCTGGTTTGGATCTGGTATATAACTTACCCACAAAGATCTGACACACAAACGGCTCTTGGGTATCCTGCATCTAAACTCACAGCCCGTTTTGATTTAAGGAATTTCTTTATTGGAATTCCACTTTACCTCGCCACAAGGAGCTGGCTTTCATGACAAAGAGAAAGTGAGCCCTGAACAAAGTATTTGTTAACATTTTACAACAGACAATATACACATATACTGCATGACATCTTTACAATAACATATTCCAAACAATCAAACATTTAACAGGATTAAGAAACATTAATTTCCTTCTCTCTAGATGACTGGTACTTAGCTTTTTAGCTTCTACACTAAGATGCGTTCCTTCTCAGCATTTCTATTCATAGGAATCCCTGAATCAATTCTGTCATGTAAGGTGTAAATTCATGTTGACGGTGTGTTCCATTAGTTACTGAATGTGTCAAAATCCTCTCCATGGTAGAACCTTTTACTGTAGCATAATGTTGGAATACCACTTCCAGGTTATCCCTCATCACAAATTCATTATTATGGGAGTCCATCTGAAACTTTAAAAAAGTTTCATCCATTCAACTAATGTATCACAATAGTACGTTCATCAATTTGCATTTTTTATGAGTGACTCTCTCCTATCTCCTGTTAGACTTGTAAGTCTATGCTTTCTACTTTTCCTAAAAGGAAATCCAAATTTTGTTTCAGAAGTCATCATCACTGCCCCCTCCCAAACCAATTACATCAAGTTTATACTTAAAGACCACTAATATTAAGTAAATTTATATTCCCTGAAACCTACCTCTCCCTGAATTTGCCTGTTGGAGGCCTTTCTCAGTTTTCCCACTGACCAATGTGTAACTGGGATTCAAAGTTATACCTGAATTTCCTACATTTCTAGTAACAGAATTTACCAAACATGAACTTTCTGATGGTGATTATGTAACTTCTAACTGAAGTCCTTTCCTCATCTGTGTTTTATGTCCAGAAATGTCTACTAATTTTGAAGACATTGCTTCACATTCCATCACTTGGGTAGGTTTTTATCTCAAGTATGGACTATTTTATATCCCGTAAGAGCTGAACTACTTTGATACTGGAGCCTTTCTTGCTCGCTATGATTGAAAATCACATAGAAAGGATTCCTCCCAATCCTCTAGGATGGTTTCATTTGCACTGTGTAAATTACAAGCTATGACCCCATACATTCTTACATTCATAAGGTATTTCTTCCATTTGAGTTCAGAGACTTGGTAAGCTCTGCCTGCTACAGAGGCATCCTCATCCTGCTCCCATCCAGGGCATTCCCTCCCTCATAGGTTCTCTTCTGGGATGTGCCACTATAACTTCCCACATATATCACATTTAAAGACTCCTCTCCAGTATGGGTTCTTTTATGCTTGGTGAGATTTGATCGGATATTGAAAGCCTTACCACACTCATTACATCGGTATGGCTTCTTTCCAGTGTGGATCCTTTTGTGCTGGTCAAGGACTGATCTATAATTGAAGGATTTCCCACACTCACAATTATAGGGCTGCTTTCCCTGGTGGACACTTTTATGGTTGATAAGACTTGAGTGTGAGATGTATGCCTTCCCACAGTCATCACATTCATAGGGTTTCTCACCTGTGTGGATCCTTTTATGCACTGTGAGGCCTGAGCTGTTCCTGAAGGCCTTCCCACACCTATCACACACATAGGGTTTCTCCCCTGTGTGGACCCTCTTGTGCTGAGAAAGGAGAGAGCTGTAACTGAAAGATTTCCCACACTCGACACACTTGAAGGGTTTCTCTCCAAGATGGACTCTTTTATGGCTTATAAGAGTTCTGCTTGAGAAAAAAGCTTTTCCACATTCATCGCATGGATGGGGTGTCTTGCCAGGGTGGGTACTTTTATGGTTAATAAGGCTTGAGTGTGAGATGTAGGCTTTTCCACACACGTCACATTCATAGGGCTTCTCCCCAGTATGGATTCTTTTATGAACTTTAAGGCTTGAGTTGTTTCTGAAGACCTTCTCACACCTGTCACATTCATAGGGTTTCTCTCTAGTGTGGACCCTTTTATGCTGAGAAAGGAGTGATGTGTAATTAAAAGATTTCTCACACACATCACATTTGTAGGGCTTCTCCCCAAGATGAACTTTTTTGTGGTTTATAAGGGTTCGGTATGTGATGAAGGCCTTCTCACACTCATCACACTTAAAGGGCTTCTCCCCAGGGTGGACGCTTTTATGATTTATAAGGCTCGAGAGGGAGATGTACGCTTTCCCGCATTCTTCACATTTGTAAGGTCGTTCCCCAGTGTGGATTCGTTTATGTACTTTAAGGCCGGAATTATTTCTGAAAGCTTTTCCACACTCATCACACCCAAAGGGTTTTTCCCTGGTATGAATCCTTTTATGCTGCTCAAGGGCAGAGCTGTAGTTGAAGGATTTCTCACAATAGCTACATTTATAGGGCTTCTCCCCAAGGTGGATTCCTTTGTGATTTTTAAGGCTAGAGCGTGAGATATAGGCTTTCCCACACACATCACACTTATAGGGTTTTTCCCCAGTATGCAGCCTCCTGTGGACTTTGAGGCCTGCATTGTTTCTGAATGTTTTCCCACACACATCACATACATAAGGTCTCTCTCCGGTATGAATAGTTCTATGTTGAAGAAGAAGTGAGTTATAACTAAAGGATTTCCCACACTCCTTACATTCATGGGCTTTCTTCCCAGGGTGAATGCTTTTATGGACTGCGAGGCCTGAGCTATAGCTGAATGCTTTGCCACAGACATCACACTTGTAAGGTTTCTCTCCCGTGTGGATCCTTTTATGCACTATGAGGCCTGAGCTGTTCCTGAAAGCCTTCCCACATTCATCACATTCATAAGGTTTCTCTCCAGTGTGGATGACTTTATGCTGAATGAGAAGAGAGCTATAATTAAAAGATTTCTCACACTCATCACATTTATAGGGTTTATCTCCAAAGTGGATGCTTTTATGGTTGAGGAGTGTTCTACAAGTAATGAAGGCCTTCCCACACTCATCACATTCGTAAGGTTTCTCGCCCGTGTGGATCCTTTTGTGGACCCTGAGGCCAGAGCTGTTACTGAAGGTTTTCCCACAGATGTCGCACTCATAGGGCTTCTCCCCCGTGTGGATCCTTTTGTGGACTCTGAGCCCAGAGCTGTTCCTGAAGGCCTTCCCACACTCACCGCATTCATAGGGCTTCTCCCCAGTGTGGATCCTTTTATGCTGGTCCAGAACAGAGCTATAATTGAAGGATTTTCCACATTCATCGCATTTGCAGTTCTTCTCCCCAGAATGGGTGCTTTTGTGGTTTATGAGGCTGGAGTAGGACATGTAGGCTTTCCCACATTCCTCACACGTGTACGGCTTCTCCCCAGTGTGGATCCGTTTGTGGACCCGAAGGCTGGAGCTGCTTCGGAAAGTCCCTCCACAGTCATCACATTCATAGCGCTTCTCCCCAGTGTGCATAATTTTATGTTGAATGAGGCGGGAGTTATATTTGAAGGATTTCCCACATTCATCACATTTATGTAATTTCTTAATAGCACTGGTTTTCTGCTGTAGACTAGGGTGGGAGGTTCCATTAATGTTCTCCA
Organism: Rhinopithecus roxellana; assembly: GCF_007565055.1. Lineage (NCBI taxonomy): Eukaryota > Metazoa > Chordata > Mammalia > Primates > Cercopithecidae > Rhinopithecus > Rhinopithecus roxellana. Next base: position 50,048,798 of record NC_044551.1, read on the forward strand.
CACATTTGCCTTGCTCACTGCCTCTCTGTCCTACAGGCATAGTCTGGTGTGTGATATGTTGTGGGCTCAGATGCAAGCTCTTCTCAGATGCCTCATCTTCCTGTTCTGTCTTTATATTTGCTGCACTCTTGGCTGTGCTGATTGCTTCCCTGATGCTGCTTTTGTCTTCCTTCATCCTGTTTTCCACAGGCTTTTCCTGCTGACTCTCTACCTTGCTATCCCAAACACATGTGTCACCAACCTTAGACTCAGGCATAGGATCCCTGTGAAGACCTTCCACTTTCGGCCACTTAGATTCTGTATTTCCAGCATTTGCATATTCTTCAGTTGGTTCCTCATCCTGAGTGCTCGTCTTCAAATGTGACACTAAACCAAGAAAATGAAAAGGACACCTGTTCACTCTCTTTAAAAACAAACAAACAAACAAACAAACAAACAAACAAACTGGAATAACAACAAACAACAAAGTTTGCTCACTCAACTGACAAACACTTACTGACAACACACTGTGTGATAAGTACCATGTACTGTTTTTTAAGTACTAGGGATACAACAATGAATATGACAAAATTTCTGCCCCTGTGGAACTAATGTTAAAATGCTAGAGCCCTGGGTTTTCAATGGAACAATGAGCTTTTCTATTCTTGCGTAACAGCTTAGCGTTGGGCAAGGTGAAATGATTCACAGAACCATGGGCAACACCAGTCAGTTTTTAAACAATGTCATCCAGTCTTGGAAAAACAAACAAGAGGGCAGAAGAAATCTGAGGAACAGAAGCAGAAAAATTCCTAAGTAGGACAAAAGTTAGGCGAAACTTTTTTTTTTATTGTGAAAAGTTAGACAAAATCAGCAGAGGACAGACAACACTAAAGAGAAAAAATCAGTACCTGGGGAGGGATATCAGGGAGAAGGCTATGAAACCATGAAGACAGTTACTGCAGAGACGAGAAAGAAGGCAACCTGCATATTACATATTAAAATATACTATTAAACCTCTATAATTAAAATAGTGTGGTCCTGGTACACAGACAGGCAGAGGGAATAGAACAGAAAGTCCAGACATTGTCCCAGGTAGACACAGAAATTAATGATAAAGATGATATCTGCAATTACTGGAGAAAAGATGGTCCTTTTAATAGTGTTGTAACAACTATGAAGCCATATGGAAAAAGATAAAATCAGGGCCGGGTACGGTGGCTCACACCTGTGATCCCACCAAAATCAGGGCCGGGTGCAGTGGCTCACACCTGTAATCCCACCACTCTGGGAAGCTGAGGCGGGCGGGTCACGAGGTGAAGAGATTGAGACCACCCTGGCCAACATGGTGAAGCCTTGTCTCTAGTAAAAATACAAAAATTAGCCGGGCGTGGTGGCGTGCACCTGTAATCCCAGCTACACGGGAGGGAGGCTGAGGCAGGAGAATCACTTAAACCCGGGAAGCAGAGGTTGCAGTGAGCTGAGATTGTTCCACTGCACTCCAGCCTGGAGACAGAGGGAGACTCCATCTCCAAAAAAAAAAAAAAAAAAAAAAGGAAAAAGATATAATTAGATCCCATTCTTCACACCACACACACACAAATAAACTCCATATGGAACAGAGCTCTAAATATAAAAAAGCTGTACAAATGCTAGAAAACATGGGTAAATGCCTCCATGACTTGAGTATAGAGAAAGTTTTCTAACAATGACTCATAAGCAACAAAAGACTGATGTTTTCAAAAACTGAAGAAAAATAAACTAAAAATCATGCAGGTAAACAGGCAAAAAGATAAACAGACAATTCTTTTAAATGGTCCTTAAACATTCAACTTGATTCATAATAAGAGAAAGGCAAGTAAGAACTACCGTAAAACACCACTTCTCACCTGTCACATTAGCAAATGTTCAGAGCTTGACAATACACTGTTGACAAGGCTGTGGAGGAAACAGGCACTCTCATACACTGCTGGGAATGCAAACTGGCACAGCCCCTTTTAAGGGGAATTTGCCAATATCTAACAAAACCATATATGCATTTACCCAGAAATCCTACTTTATGAATTTATAAGGAGGATACCCCTCCAAAAAATATAAAAAACATATGTGCACAGAGTGATGATTCATTATAGCATTATTCGTAACTGCAAAATCTGGAAACCTACGTAAATCTCCAAGCACAGAAGACTGGTTAAATAAACTGGCACATATGCACGATGGAGTTCTAAAAAAGGATGAGGAGCATTTCTGAACTGATATGGAGCAATTTGTATATCCTAAAGTCAAAAGGTCAAAGTGAAAAAGAGTAATATACATGCTACGTTTTGTGTAGGAAAGAAAACAGGAAAACAAGCACGTGTGTGTTTCTCTTTATAGCAATGATAAACCAGAAAACAGTGAGGTTCATTGCCTACACGGGAGGAGTGTGGAGAATGGAGCAGAAGGATGAGGGAAAGAGAGAGACTGAGTATACAGCCTTTTTAATAGTTTTTACTATACAAAATACATGATAATATTCTACATATTCAAAGAATAAAATTAAACATCAAGAGGATAGGAAAGGGGAAAAACTGCTAAAACAGAAAACAAATCAACCTACTTGCATTTCACATGAATACCACAATAGCAGGAAGAGAACAAACAAAAAGGAAACATAGAACTAATCCAGGCAACTTAGAAACATATTTGACTACCTAAGTACATTCAGTCTGGGGAAAGCTGGAGGCGGGGCAGTGGCAGTGGGAAGAGGTACAAGCAATTCAACTGTTAGCAGGTTTTCTGCAGAGGTATGAACAGCAATTCTGAAACAACTTTAGATGTATTAAGAACTTGAGTAAATGTGTTGATTTTGTTGGGCTCAGGGCTCTCCTAAAGAAAGGGATATAAAAATAAGGAATAGAGGAAGGCAAAAATGAATCTTGGGATGAATTCAAAGTACTGGTGTGAACTTACGATTTCTAAATCACATATATGTGCACACATGTATATTCAAGTCCATATAGCTGTATGCATATATCTGCATATACTTCCTAGTTCTGTTTGCTGAAAGCCCAAAACACAAAAACACTCCAGTGGTAATGAGCACATCCAGTACCCTCATTCTGGGTCTCTATTACCATTGCTTACTGACAGGAACCACAGCTTCTCAAAGAAATGGCTGATTTCAGGCTGAGAGCAGGAAACATACAAGAAGAGCATCATGTTACACCAGCAAGTAAAGAGAGGCTCAAAAACAGGGTAGGGACATGCTGCAAGACCCAGCTTGCACATCCAGTGTTCAAGCACCATAATAACTTTAGGCACCATAATAACTAAGTATAGTGATACATGATAAACCACTGAAGGTAGGCTTTCATGAGTCTACACAGGTACAAACAGGATAGAAAGGGAGGCCTCTTGCTTACAGCAGAATGTGAGTGCTGGTTGATAAACGTAGAAGGAATACCAGAATTGGAAAAATCAGCATTCTGCAACTATCAGAGTAAAAACTGGATCAGGAGAGAATCATCAATGAATTCTACGTCTAAGAGGAAATTCTGACAAGGAGCAGGGTATCTGCATGGTCTTAAACATTTGTAATGCTTAAGTTATTTACAAGGGGGAAAAATGCAAGAGTGGAGAGACAATGCCTTGGCCAGGTGTTCTAATTTAACACCTCCAGTGGGGCAGACGGACATAATATGCTTTTAGTAGGGAGGACACATCACCTGTGAGAACGCATTACCTGAACTGAATCAGCAGGTAAACCCAAAATGAAAACTGTTTTCTACTAAAATGGAGGGTGGAGAGAAGAGGGGGGACTATACTTTTCAAATACATCATTTTCATAAAAGACGAAGAGCTGTAGAAATGTTCCAGATTAAAGAAGGCTAAAGAGATCTGACCACTAGATTAAATTCCTGACCTTGACTGGATCTGCAGTGGAGGGAAAATTGTGATAGAAACAATTACATCGCTGACAAAGGTGGAATATGGATGGTAGCCTAGGTAAAAGCAGTATCAACTTCAAACTGACTCAATCTGAAAACTGTACTGTAGTTATCTAGGAGACTATCCCAATCCTTGGGAAATACACTGAAGTATTTAGGGATAAAGGGCCATGATGTACATAACTTACCTACAAAAGGTTTAGAAAAATACTTACATGTATGAAAGAGAGAGCAAGAGAACAAAATGAAGTCAAATGTTAACTGCAGGTAAATCTGAGTAATGGGTATCTTTCTATTGTTCGTATTCTTGAATTTTTCTGTGCATTTAAAATTATTACCAAACAAAAAGTTTTCAAAATGTCAGAAAGCAAATTTGTTTCCTCTTCTACACCTTCCCCTCCAGGTACTGCTTCGCCATCCTACTGCCTGTTGCATCTGGAAAAGTGGTCTTCACATCCCACTCCCACTCCCCTCATGCCTCATTTCTTCCAGACCCCACTGCATTAGCTTCTTCAGGGTGGTGGTTGCCCTCCGGGCTGCTGCCCCCTGGATGTTTCCGGCCCCTCCTTCCACCATGAGCCTTTCCTCTTCTGGCTCCCCATACTCCCCTGGGAGCCCTCATTGCTCCCAGCACTCCCACACACCGTCCCAGGTCCTCATCTCTGCCCAAGATCCCTCTCAATTACAGACCCTCATATCCACCGCGCCCCCCACCCTTTGCCTAAATCAGAAGTGGGCTATTTCCCTTGACCACATCCAAAACAGCCCCGAGGACCGCTGATTCTATTGCCTGAGTAGTTCTGAAGCTCCCACCCCTATCCCCCACCTGCTTCTTACTGCTAAGGCCTTAGTTTAAGCCTTCTAAATTCTCTTCTGGACTACTGCCATCATTTCTCGACCTTCACTCTTATCCCTGCCCAATTCTTTCTCCAACCACTGTCAAGTTTTTGTAAAATGCACACCTAGTCACTGGGCAGTGCCAAGTTCTCCCTGGCTACTTACTGTGGCACCTAAAGCCTTCTGCACCAGTCGCCTGTGCAACTGTCACCCCTCACTGCCACTCCACTCACTGATTCTCAGTCTGATCTTTCCTCCTTTGTTTCTTCGACAAGTGGATTATGAGTTTTCTTCCTGTCCTCTGGGAGTCCATGTTAGACTGGCTGCTGACTGGCCTGGTCTGCCTAAAATCACAGACACATTGCCACTTATCTCTCTAACCTAGGTGCAGGCCAGGGGCCTCCCTGTTCTGGCTCTGCTTAAACCCCTCTGTTTGGGTTGGAGGCACAATGTCCCGTCATCTGATGTAGTTCATCCAATTTTCTTCTTGCGTGAAATCAAGATGGATTAATATAAACATGAATCTTCACTGAAAATACATGGCTTGAAATGAAATCTGTATTAATCAATACTAAGATCCATCAGAAACAGGCAGAAAAACAACCAGACAGCACTAGAGCACACACTGCTAAAACACAAAGACAACACAAACCATGTAACATATAAGGATAATGAAGTTATCCTTATAAACAATACTGCAGGTGCATTCCGCTGCTAAAACACAAAGACAACACAAACAATGCAACATATAAGGAGAATGAAGTTATCCTTATAAACAATACTGAAGATGCATTCTAGTGTATCAGTTCTTTCTGAGGCTAATTGTTGCGCAAGGAACTTAAGACTATTATCTGTATCCTGTTTGTTTTCCAGGCCCTGGGCTATTCCTATCCAAAGAGATGGATATGACAAGGCCCTGCCATCAAGGCGCCTGCAGACTTGTAAGAGAGTCTGGTAGGAAAACAACCATGTGATAAAAATGACAGAGTCTCGCTGTCGCCCAGGCTGGAGTGCAGTGGCACGATCTACGCTCACTGCAAGCTCCGCCTCCCAGGTTCACGCCATTCTCCTGCCTCAGCCTCCCAAGTAGCTGGGACTACAGGTGCCCACCACCACACCTGGCTAATTTTTTGTATTTTTAGTAGAGACGGGGTTTCACTGCGTTAGCCAGAATGGTCTCGATCTCCTGACTTTGTGATCTGCCCACCTCAGCCTCCCAAAGCGCTAGGATTGCAGGAGTGAGCCACCGCACCCAGACCCTTTTTAAAAATTATTTATTTTCTTTTTTTGAGGTGGAGTCTTGCTCTGTCGCCCAGGCTGGAGTGCAGTGGCTCCCTGCAAGCTCCACCTCCTGGGTTCACACCATTCTTCTGCCTCAGCCTCCTGAGTAGCTGAGTCTACAGTCGCCCGCCACTACACCCAGCTAATTTTTTGTATTTTTAGTAGAGATAGGGTTTCACTGCGTTAGCCAGGATGGTCTCGATCTCCTGACCTCGTAATCCGCCCACCTCAGCCTCCCAAAGTGCTGGGATTACAGGCATGAGCCACTGCACCCAGACTTTTTTTTTTGAATCAGACTGAAGTCTGGAGTGAAATGGCATGGTATCTGGAATTTGCTTTAAAATATTTCAATCAAGAAAAACTAAAAAGGGAAAAGTTAAACAGTAGAATCCTGATAATTGCTGAACCCAAGTGATGGGTATATGGAAGGTCATAAGAAAAAACTTTAGGCCGGGCACAGTGGCTCACGCCTATAATCCCAGCACTTTCGGAGGCTGAGGCAGGCGGGTCACCTGAGGTCAGGAGTTTGAGACCAGCCTGGCCAACATGGTCAAACCCCCTCTCTACTAAAACAAACAAACAAAAAACAAAGAAAATTAGCTGGGTGTGGTGGTGGGCGCCTGTATGTCTGTCTCAAAAAAAAAAAAAAAAGAAAAAAAATTTAAAAAGAAAGATCAGGCAAGGTGCAGTGGCTCACACCTGTAATCTCAGCACTTTGGGAGGCTGAGGCAGACAGATCACTTGAGGCTAGGAGTTCAAGACCAGCCTGGCCAAGGAGGCGAATCCTTGTCTCTACTAAAAACACAAAAATTAGCCAAGTGTGGTGGTGCACACCTGCAGTTCCAGCTACTTGACTTGGGAGGGTGAGGCACAAGAATCGCCTGAACCTGGGAGGCGGAGGTTGCAGTGAGCCAAGATAGCGCCATTGCATTCCAGCCTAGGTGACACAGTGAGACTGTCTCACAAAAAGAAAAGAAAGATGACTCATACTAGTTGCAGTGGGAGAACGGATTGAGGCGAGACAGGACTGAGTCCTGGAGTTCCAGGAATAAGTCACTATAATCCAATCAAGACTGATGTGGTGGCTAAGTCATGTGTCCCCTATGACACAAGTAAGGAATTCCCCCCAAAACACAATTCGTCCATAGAAAGACCCAGAAACTTTTGAATTTCTTAAAAGTTCTAAAGGCGGAATGGGCAGGCCCTTTCTAACCAGTTTTCAACATGTAGCATGACTCTAATAGCCTGGTTACATCAGTCAAAAGTGTCAGACATAGAATGCCATCCACTCCTTCCAAACTATATATGACCAACAACCTCTGGATACTTCTGTGCTTCTTGTTCATGGTCTATCGCCAAGGCCTAGAAAAGTGAATGCAAACAGTAAGAACCTGCCCTAAATTCTTGCTGTCTCTGCCTCCAAGACTCAGGAGCCACTTTTCAAGAGCCTAGACAACTTGTAAGACAGGAACTGTGGCCTGCTCTGGCTGAAAATTCCTTCCTATTAGCAGATTGCAACTAGCCTGGAACTACTTTGAATTTGCAGAGTCCAACCATATTCCACAAGACAATTTTACCACCTCAAGGTTCACGCGTGGATTCTATACCTTAAGTTCTTGGATACTGTATTTGATTTGGAGATGACCAAAGAAAGGAAAAAAGACAAGAGAAAGTGACCACAAAATGCTTATCAACCCAGAAGAAAGAGTGCCAAGGAGGGGGAAAATGTGCAAAGGAAAGATGGGACTAAGGAATAGAGAAGTGATATGCAGATGAGAATAGAATATGGTTTGTGTTCTAGCTATTGTTGCATTTGTCTTATGAATGTTAGGAATGTAGATGGTTAATGTGAGTTGGTTCTATTGCTTAAATATAGAAATAAGAATGAAAGCTGATTTTTCCTTAAAGTAAAAATCTGAAGTAGAACATTCTCAAACCAAGTAGTGGAGAAGAGATTTCTAGGGAGCAGGTGAGCAAAGGAGATACTAAAAGGGAGGCTGATTTTCTTTTTTTTTTTTTGAGAAGGAGTCTCACTCTGTCACCCAGGCTGGAGTGCAGTGGCCAGATCTCAGCTCACTGCAAACTCCGCCTCCCGGGTTTACGCCATTCTCCTGCCTCAGCCTCCCGAGTAGCTGGGACTACAGGCGCCCGCCACCTCGCCCGGCTAGTTTTTTGTATTTTTTTAGTAGAGACGGGGTTTCACCGTGTTAGCCAGGATAGTCTCGATCTCCTGACCTCGTGATCCGCCCGCCTCGGCCTCCCAAAGTGCTGGGATTACAGGCTTGAGCCACCGCGCCCGGCCGAGGCTGATTTTCTGAATTAAACCCGGCAGGGACTGGCTTGGAGTCACTGACATAGTCTGTTAGGCTAGTGTAACACTAAATAGAGTGACAAGTCTCAGGAGGGAAGGACTACTTAAGTCTTATTTGTTCTTTAAACACTCTACATCAGTGATTTTGATAATGACTTGTCATATGTAACAATCTGCCAATAACTGGTTGAGTTAATGTAAAAAAAGAATTTTCTAACGGCTGTGAGGTTTCTTCTTTAAAAATCCTTGCCCTAATACACTGTATTGAGTATACCACTGTTTGAAATAACGAAAAATTGGAGACAACCCAAATGCCCCCGAATAGATCTAAAAAAGGACAGAACACCGAGAACATCCAAACAATGGCCCATCCAATACTTACCACAGCTCTGTAAAACAAAACAGAACAAAACTTCTGCGTTCTGATATGTAGAGACCGGTAAGATAAAGTGAAAGAATTAAGGGGTTAGAAGGATTTCTATCACCTGTGTGATAAAAGCGGGCACTAACCAGTGATATTCGCCAGTACTTGCAGAAAGAAATTCGGAAAAGATACAAAGGAACAAATGACCTAAGAGGGTAGGGCCTAGGAAGATAGCTAAGAGGGATGGAGGAAATCTTTCACTGGTAACTTTTTATATTTTTAATATCCCAGCCATATGAATGTATTATATATTTCATATTATTATTTTTTTAAGCCTTGGGCTTTCACAAAGAAATGCTCCTGCTGGCCAACTACTTTAAACGTCTTAGAGCAGCACACCCAGCCCTGGCATTCCCCAGTGATCTTTTCCGTCCCCTGCCCGGGTTCCCGCAGGCTGTGCCCCTGGGTCTAAGAAACTCCTCGACTTTCCTCTCCCTCCCTAGTTAACTCCTTTTCTGCTTGCAGGAACCCGCGGCAGGTCGCCTCCTCCCGGTGCACCCGTCTGGATGCAGGTGCGCTTCCCCAGGTGAGGGCCAGGACGCGCCTCCGGGGTCTCCATTCACCCTGCAGCAGGAGCTTATCATCATCACTCACGGATCAAAACAAAAAGGTGTGTGTGGGGGGAGAAGGTCGAATCAGATCACCCCTAGAGGTCTCTCTGCCCTCGCCATCACTCTCAAGTCCTAGAGTACCAAACTGAACTACAGAGGGAGCACGAAATGGTGGGTATTTTGAAGCGCTAATTTTTAGGAATCCCCTCCCATCCAAGACAGGGATGAATAGTTGCGGAACACCGGAGCGGGGCCCTGGCCCTTCTCGGAACACTGAGCAGACCTAACATGACGCTGGTCCGTTCAGAGGTCGCAGTTGTGGCCCACAGGGAGCCCAGTCTGTTCCAGGGGCGCGCCCTGCACCCCTCTGCCTGCCCGAAGTCCTCCCTCCCCTCCCCTCCGCTCCCCAGGAACGCGCCTACTGAGATCTGTGCAGGGAGGGGGCACGCTTACTCCCAGATCCCGCCCGAGACCCGCGGGGCAGCCAAGACTCGGCCAAAAAGGGAAGGGCGTGGCAGGCGAGGGCCGGGGGCGGGAGCGCGGGCGGCCGCGGACTCACGTACTGGCTGTGGCGGCGCCGCGGGAGCCCGGCCGCCGGCGGGACAAAAGCGCGGACCGCACGGCCGGAAGAACCCGCGCCGGCCCTGGGGCACTTCCGCGCCCTCTCTGGGACGCTGGAGGACTGACTCGATGGTCCGGCCGCCCGCGCCGGCGGGAGGGAGGGGAGCGCCTTCCTCGGCTATTTATTGAGTGCCAGCGGCAGGGCGCGCGCTCCGGGCGCGGCCAGGAGACCGTGGGCGGGGCTTCCTGTTTCCGTGCATTTTACCTTGGGGGGGCTGGGGGAGGGGCACAGGTAATAAAGTAAATACCTGCCTACCCACCTGCAGGTGTTCCTGAACACGTGATTAGTTGCCAGGTGGGTGCGGGGACGTTCCCGCAAGGGGGGGCCTGGCGGGAAATGGGGAATCCGGGAGGGGCGCAGGACAGCGCTGGGTTGCTGGCCCGAGAGCACCAGCCCTTCCTGGTCGTCAGCACCAGAAGCGCCCCCGGCTGGGCACTGGGGATGCGAAGAGGGAGCGCGCCCCTGGAGCGGTCCCTGGGACCGGGCCACACTCCCACCCGGGGCGCCAGCTTGGCAGCGACCTCGCCCCCTGCCCAGCCCACCCCCGGTGTCGGCTTCCAAATCTAGGGCCTAAAATGAATTTGAAGACATTTTTTTTTTAAATTAATTTTTGTGAGTACATAGTAGGTGTCCCTATTTGTCGAGTACGTGAGATATCTTGATACAGACAGGAATGCAATGCGTAATAGTCATATCAGGGTTAACGGAGTATCCATCACTTCAAGCATTTATCCTTTGTGTTACAAGCAATCAAATTATATTCTTAGTTATTTTAAAATATACAACTAAGTTATTGGCTATAGTCAGCCTTTTTTAAAAACAGCAACATCTAAATTTAAATAATTGCAAAGGGTATATTTTGGCATGCTGTTAATATTAAAAACAACAAAGTTGCTTTATTCTTTCAAGGGTATCCAATGGAATCTAAATCCCTGAAGATTTGGTATTATCCACTTTTAACACTCATAAGTTTTACATCTTCTAGGGTTTTTTTCCTTGAACTTTTATGTTCCTCACCGGCTTTTTATTCTACTGTAAAAATATTTTCACTCTATGTGCCTCATTGAATTTTATCCTAGTGTATAATTTTATCCTAGTGTATCTGACACCGTGCCTGTCAGATACTAGTGTAAAATAGTTTTATGCATTAAGTTTTATTGTTTATTGTTTACCCTAGCATGTATCTCTGTAACGAATTAGATTACACTTTTTTCCCTCTTAGGGTTAATTATTTTCTGGATTATTAGCAAAATTATATATATATATATCAAAATGTTTACTGTTAATTCTTAGACAAAAAGTGAAATGCTTTGGAAGCACAACACAACTTGTAATGAGATGGATTTTGTTTTTCAGCTCAAATTATTTATATTATTTGAATGAATTTTACATATTGCTGGGGTGAGCCGGTGTTTGGCATCAGCTGGACGCCTATTTTTGGTTTTCATACACGTAGGTGCTGAGACACAGTGTTCACTTAAGTAGAGGGAATGGGCGTTTCATTGTAGCACTAAGCCCTTGACCGCATTTGGGCTTCACGCCACAACCCCAGCCACAACCCCACCCACCTCAAAGAAAGTCTGGGCGAGTTAACAGGCAGCAGCGACTTTTAAGGAGGAGCAGAGCCCCAGGCCCAGGCCTGCAGCTTTAGGTGAGAGCACCAGGGCCAGTAGAGGATTGGGAGGTGATTGATTCCCCTAGAGCTTCCCCCAAAGGACAGCGAGACGCAGGCAGCTGTTGAACCCTTGAAATGTGGGCAGTGCTGCTGAGGATCTGAATTTTTAATTACATTTAATTTAAATAGCCGCATGTGGCTATGGCCACCTTATTGGCTAGCACAGCTCTAGAAGGAGCTTTGGGTGGTCCTCACAGGCCTCCAGAATTAAAGCTGCCCTTAAAGGTTTCATGGTAGTCAAAGCCTAGGTTTTTACCTCTAGGCAGCAAGACAGAAAAATATTCACATCCAGGTTGGAACACTTCGCTCAATGAAAGGTGGTATGTGTGCGGAAGGGATTATGGGAAACCCACATAAATCATCTTAAGTCAGATGCTTTTTATTTTATCATATTGTTTGTTTTGAGACAAGCTCTCACTTTGTTGCCCAGGCTGGAGTGGCACGATCATGGCTCACTGCAGCCTCGACCTCCCAGGCTCAAGGGATCCTCCCACCAGAGCCTCCCAAGTAGCTGGGACTACAAGTGCATGCCACCACAGCCCCACTAATTTTTGTATTTTTTGTAGAGATGGGCCCTGAATATGTTGCCCAGGCTGGCCTCAAACTGCTGGGCTCAAGTGATCCATCTGTCTTGGCCTCCGGAAGTATTAGAAGTACATAAGTGAGGCTGGGCGCGGTGGCTCAAGCCTGTAATCCCAGCACTTTGGGAGGCCCAGACGGGCGGATCACGAGGTCAGGAGATCGAGACCATCCCGGCTAACACGGTGAAACCCCGTCTCTACTAAAAATACAAAAAACTAGCCAGGCGAGGTGGCGGGCGCCTGTAGTCCCAGCTACTCGGGAGGCTCAGGCAGGAGAATGGCGTGAACCCGGGAGGCGGAGCTTGCAGTGAGCCGAGATTGCACCACTCACTCCAGCCTGGGCGACAGAGCCAGACTCCGTCTCAAAAAAAAAAAAAAAAAAAAAAAAAAGAGTTACAGGCGTGAACCACCGTGCCTGTCGGATACTTTTTATTTTAGATGATAATTTTTCCTCCTTGAGTCTTGTTATATTGCAGGCACCTTTCATTTGAACTGTGTCTACATAACACACACAGACACACATACACACAGACACAGGACACACACTTGCCTAACACCTGTCTTTTAGGGATATCTACAGGTCAGAGCTGAGTTCAGTAGGGCAGTCACTATTCACATGTAGCTTATGGTAGTGTGAATTGAGATGTGCTGTAAATGTAAAATCCACACCACATTTCTAAGACTTTGTAGGAAAGGAGAATGTAAACTGTCTTATTAATAATTTTTAAATGTTGATTACATGCTGAAATATTTTGAGTATATTGGGGTAGATCAAATACATGGTTACAATGAATTTTACCTGTTCCTTTCTACTTTAAATGCATCTACTAGAAGATCAGAAGCCACATACATGGCTCACATTACTTTTCCATTGAACAGCACTGCTCTAGGAGGCCAACAGGTGCAGCAATGAGGTTGTCTGGGTTTGCTTTTGCTTTGGGGGCTCATCTACCTCCCTTTGGAGTGGTTTAAGTACAAACTAATGTTGAGCTGTGCCCATAGGGCTTAATTCCCACTCTGTGTGTAGCCACTGAATTTGGTCACAGATTTATTTGTTTTTGTTTTTTTTAGAGACAGGGTCTTGCTCTGTCACCCAGGATGGAGTGCAGTGGTGTCATCACATAGCTCACTGCAACCTCATCTCCTGGGCTCAATCAATCCTCCTGCTTCAGCCTCCTGAGTAGCTAGGACTGTAAGTGTGCACCACAAGATCCAGATTAATTTTTTTTTTTTTTTTTTTTGTAGACGGAATCTCACTTTGTTGCTCAGGCTGGAGTGCAGTGGCACGACCTTGACTCAGTGCACCCTCCGTTTCCCAGGTTCAAGCAGTTCTCCTGTCTCAGCCTCCTGAGTAGCTGGGATTACAGGCACCCACCACCATACCTGGCTAATGTTTGTATTTTAATAGAGACGAGATTTCACCATGTTGGCCAGACGAGATTCCTGACCTCAGGTGATCTGCCCACCTCGGCCTTCCAAAGTGCTGGGATCACAGCCATGAGCCACCGCTCCCGACCTCATATTACTTTTTTAATTTTTTTGGAGCTGTAGGGTCTTGCTTTGTTGACCAGGCTGGTCTCAAATTCCTGGGCCTCAAGTGATCCTCCCACCTTGGCTTCCAAAAGTGCTGAGATTACAGATGTGAACCACCATGCCCAACTGCAAGTTTATTTTAAAATAAAATCTCTCCTCCTACTGTACCATAATATCACTTCATTATGTTAAATCTGGAAAACAGAAAAATTATTCTTAATTTAGTAAACTTTCTTTCTTTCTTTTTTTTTTTTTTTTTTTTTTGAGACAGAGTCTCGCTCTGTCACCCAGGCTGGAGTGCAGTGGCCGGATCTCAGCTCACTGCAAGCTCCGCCTCCCAGGTTTACGCCATTCTCCTGCCTCAGCCTCCGGAGTAGCTGGGACTACAGGTGCCCGCCACCTCGCCTGGCTAGTTTTTTGTACTTTTTTTTTTAGTAGAGACGGGGTTTCACCGTGTTAGTCAGGATGGTCTCGATCTCCTGACCTTGTAATCTGCCCGTCTCGGCCTCCCAAAGTGCTGGGATTACAGGCTTGAGCCACCGCACCCGGCCTCTTTTTTTTTTTTAACGTGGAGTTTTTGCTCCTGTTTCCCGGGCTGAAGTGCAGTGGCACGATCTCAGCTCACTGCAACCTCCCCCTCCCAGGTTCAAGGGATTCTCCTGCCTCAGCCTCCTGAGTAGCTGGGATTACAGGCACCCGCCACCATGCCCAGCTAAGTTTTTGTATTTTTAGTAGAGATGGGGTTTCATCATGTTGGCCAGGCTGGTCTTGATCTCCTGACCTCAGGTGATTCACCCGCCTCAGCCTCCCAGAGTGCTGGAATTATAGGCGTGAGCCACCACGCCCAGCCTAAACTTTCATTTTTTAAAAAAATAGAGACAAGGTCTTACTATGTTGCCCAGGCTGGTCTTGAACTCCTGAGCTCAGATGATCCCCCTGCCTCGGCCTCCCAAAGTGCTGGGATTACAAGCATGTGCCACCACACCCAGCCCATAATTTAGTAAATTTTCTTACTTAGTAAACTTTAGCTTAGTAAACTTTTTTTGTCACCAATTTGTGAGTGTTTTTCAGATAGTGTCATAATGATACTATATCTGTATTTTTATATAGCATTTTTACAAATAATATTATGCATTAGCATTTTTCATGTTTTTACTCTGTGATATTCCATTAAACTACAGTCTCCTTAACTATTCTGCGTGACTCACTGAGGTTTTTTCCTAAGTATGTCTTTTTAAAAAAATAAATTAGTGTTGTTTTAGATAGTGGCGTGCATAACACTTTCATCGTATTTTCCTTGGAATAATTGACAAGAAGAGGAATCACTGGTTCAATAGACAAAACATTTTTAAGAGTCTTAAGAACAATAGAGAATTAGAAACACTAATAAGCTTACTAGATAAACACTGGAAGCAATCAGAGTAAAGAACTAGACAAGGTCGTTACCCATCACTATTATTTCCCATTGCAGCTGGATTAAACAAAGAAAAAAGAAATCAGAATATAAACATTGGAACGCAGAGGTGTAATTGTCTTATTTGCAGTTAAGATTTCATTTTTGGAAAACACAAGAATTAAAAAAACTAGAATAAACGAGAATGCTGTAAGATGTGTAGTTTCAAAATTAACATACAGAAATCAAGTTTCCTTATATAGAAAACACAGTTGGAATAATGGAAGGAAAGACTACATTTACAACTGAAACAAGTAAGACCAAATGCCCAGGAATTCACGACTCACGTGCAAGACCCCTATGAAGAAAATTTACAGTGCTCCTGGGGGCATAGAGGATGAACTAAACTTATGGAAAGATTCTTGGATGTTCCATTCACATGAATGGATACACTTGATATCAGAATAGTCATTTCCTGTAAATTATAATTGTCATGATCCCAATAAAAGCAATAGAATCTTTGGCAACACACAATTGGGTTCTAAAGTTCACAAGGACAAATTAACAGGCTCTTGCTTGTTTCTAGTGAGAAAATACCTATAAAAATATGAATGATGCAAGGCACTGTGAAAGCACGTTAATAATTAAGCTGGTATAATTCTGAGACATACATATAAAGTCTAGAAATAGACCTAAACAGTCATGGGTATTAGGCATCTGGTGAAGCTAGCATTTCAAACTAGTGGCAAAGACAGAGCAGGGACAGCTAGCATTGGGGAAAAAATGGAGTTGGATTCAAACCGCAGCCCTTACACCAGGACCAATGCCAGGTGTATCCAAGACTTAAATGTGAAATGCACACACTAACCGTCATGGTGGCTGCTCCCACTTCCGTAAAATTTTACAAAGGAAAAAAAACAGCAGGAGATTTCTTTGCTCATATTGGACTGAGGGAGGGCTTTTGTTTTCTTTCTTTCCTTTTTACCATAACGCAAAATCCAAAAACTGTAAAAGTAAAGATAGATCCATTCAAATACATAAAAATAAAATACTTTCGTGTGGCAAAACCACTACAAGAAAAGTAAAAAAAATCAAATGACTAACTGGGAAAAAATATTTGCATGTTACATCACAAAGGGCAAATTTCCCTGATACACAGAGCTTCTCCAAAATTGAAAAGATGAACAACCCAGTGGAAAAATGGGCTCACAGAAAAGCTTATACAAATGATTAAAAAAAAAAATGCAAGTTCAAACTACACGGAAACACAATCTTTCTCTTATTAGAATGGCAAAGATCCTAAGTTTGATCCACGCTATGGTGGTGACGGCATGGCGGGGAAAGCATTCTTCCGCCCTGCTTGTGGAGTGTTGACGGACCCCACCTCCAGGGAAGGCAGCATGCAGTATGGATGGACATGCACATACTCTTTGCCGCAGCAGTTCTCTAGAAATCTGCCCTGCTGGTATAGTCACACACTCATGAAATGGTGTGTGAAAAGGTTATTCACAGTAGCGTTTCTAAAGTAAAAGATGGAGAAAACTGAAAGGTTCAAACTAAAGAAATGATTACATAAATTATTGTACATTCACAGGTATTAGTTTGCCAGGGCTGCTGTAACAAAGTACCCCACACAATGTGGCTTAAATAGGAGAACGTTATTGTCTCACAGTTTTGGAGGCTGGATGTCTGAGACAAGGTGTCAGCAAGGTTGGTTCTTTCTGAGGCTGTGAGGGAGAATCTGTTCCACGTTTTGTGCCTAGCTGCTGGTGGTTTGATGGAAATCCTTGGTGTTCCTTGGCTTGTGGACACATCACCCAATCTCTGCCTTTATCTTCACACCACGTTCTCACTGCATGCATGCGTATGTACAAATTTCCCCCTTTTTAAAGGAGACCAGTTATATTGGATTAGGGCCCACGCCAGCATGACCTCGACTTAACTAAATACATCTGCGATGACTCTGTTTCCAAATAAGGTCACATTAGGAAGTATCTGGGGTTAGGACTTCAACATATGAATTTTGGGGGAACACAGTTCAACTCATAAGAGCATGCAATGTACTACTTTCAGCCATAAAAAAGGAAGAGGGGCCTCTTTATAAAATGGTACGGGAAAATCTTCAAGATGTATATTAAGTAAAGAAATCAATGTGCCAAGCTATAATATGTTATAATTTGCACAAGAAAGGGTGAAATGAATGTGTACATATTTGTGTATGTTCATAAAAATATTCCTGAAAGTTTGTACCAGAAACCACCAACCTGGGCTGTCTGTGAGGAGGTACCTGGGTTGCTGGAAGAGAAGGGTGGGAAGGAGAATTTTCAGTGCATATCGTTTTTATACTCCTTGCATTTTGAACCACAAGAATATAGTATTTATTCAAAAATTATATGTAAACATAAATAATCCTAAATTGCATCAAATTGCATACAACTTCAAGAAGGAGTATTTCAATTTATACAGCTTCCACCTATAAGTGAAAGCTCTTTACGCACTTACCTCCCCAGGACTGGGTTTTGGCAGGTTTGTTTTTTCTCTAAATTTGCAGGCAGCAAATAGTGTCTGGTGGTTTAATTTTCTTTAGTCTTCTGTCATGTGTGTTACCCAACTGAGTCATCTCTCCCAGAGACTGCCTGTCGTGTCCTTAGATCAAGTCTCGGTACCTTTTGTAGAGTTTGCGTCCATTGTGGGAACACATTCTTTATTAAAGAAGTTCACCTTTTGAATTGGCCATCAACTGCTGTTCTCTTTCCGGCTTGCCCTTTAGCACCAACAGTTTCCTTTCATGCCTGGAAACCTTACATGGATGTGTAAAATCTGCGTGACAGGGGGCGCTGTTGAGCTGGAAGGGACGTGGGATGAACCTGGAGAAACCTGTTACCAGCGGCTCCTAAGGGATAACCCGTGGTCCCTGGGAAAAGGTCTAGAAGGAACAAGCAGCCTCCTACTGTTCTCATTTCTGGGTCCTGTGGAAAGGGAGGTGTCTATGTTAGAAGTCCCAACTGACACTTGCATCTAAAATGATAACCACAGCGAAAATTTTATGGGGCTTATTTTGTGCAAGCACTCTTCTAAATGCTTTAAATATATATTGATATATTGAATCTTCTCAACAGCCCTTTGATGAAGGCACATATACCTGTTCTACAGAAGGGGAAACAGAGAGGGAAAGCAAATTGTCCCAGGACACACAGCTGGGTAGTTTTGAGGCTGGGATCTTTGACATCTTTGAAATGCTCTGCCCTGGGCACCTGCTGGTCCAAGCCCAGCTGCTTGTTCTCCTCGTGAAGATATATTCATCTCTGGTTGTTGTTCACAAGCCACAGAGTGCCAAGACCAAGCAGGAGGCTGTTAGGACGCCACCCATGCAGGCCTCTGCCAACCTGGCAGGAGGAGGAAGTTTTTGTTTTAAAAGAGAGAGAGCTGGACATCCTCTTGTACACATGGACTAACTCACAGTTTCATAAGACCTTGGGAACGGAGAAAGTCAAACGAGCTGTCGTTCCCTAACTTGGACAGAGAGTTCTTGAAAAATGGCACCTGCTCCAAGGTACTTTCTTGAATCTGTGTTGGGCTCTGGGTTTCTTATGGGACTGGGCAGTTGGGTCATCTTTGGTCTCTGCTCCCTCATCTGGAATATACGTAATAATATCTACTTCACAGAGTTGTTGTGAAAATTAAATTAGCATACGTAAGACACTTAGAACTTATATATATTGATATTTTGAATCTTGTCAATAACCCATTGATGACAGCACTGTATACATCCCCATTTTACAGATGGGGAACAGAGAGGGTAAGAACTGTCTAAGGACACACAGCTGGGCAGTCTTGAGGCTCAGATCTTATGTGCCATACAGCATGCACTATCTGAGTATTCATGATTGGTTTGCTGTGGTCACACTCCTGTAGGTACTGAGTCTTCCTGAGGGGAGTGGATCACCTTTCTCTGTCTCCCTGGGAAGCGGAAGATCTTGGGACGGGATCTGAGGACTTGAAAAGTGCAGCCTTAGCTGGGTCAGTGGTGACCCTTCCCTCTCTCTGGGTCTGGCTCTCTCAGAGTCCAGAGAAGCACTCAGGGAGCAGGTCAGGAGTTGGCAGGCAGTGCCCTGTAGGGGCCCCACGAGACTGCTCAGGGCCTGTGGGTGTGGAAGGTAGCCTGTGGCAGGTTATCCTCCGAACAGTAATACTTCTGAAGCATGAAGGTCTGGTCGTGGCTGGGCTAAGGAAAACGTACAAGAAAGGCTTACGTTCATATCAGCCTGTGTGGTGGGCACCAGGGTCCCTAGAACTTTGCCAATAATCTTTCTGTACAATGCACTGTTACTAAACTGGAGGTGACAGCAGTGTAGACACACACACACAATCTGGACTGGCCCTGGAGAACACATGGAGTATCTCAAAGACCAAGAGATGCTAGAAAAGTGCAATGGTTTAATCAGGATAGTTAGACAAGGTTGCAGTAACAAATACACCCTCCCTCCCAGTGGCCTAAAACAAGAAGGTCCATTTGTTCTTCACGTAAACTTCCTTGTAAGTCAGTTTGCCCTCTTCCATCCTGCAGCCATAATATCTGGAATGTGTGGCCTTCAGAACTGCCACTGTAGAGAAGGCTGGAAGAGCCCATGGGATGTCTGAGGGCCCAGACGTGCGTTACGCCATTTAAAACCTCCTCTCCTTGACCAGGACCAGGTCACACAGCTCTGTTCTAACTGCAAAGGAGGCCGGGGCTTAGAGGATCTCGTGGACATTTGGTGAATACTGGCAGTCTTGCCAGTCAGGAAACTTCAAAAAGGGGAAAAGGCACCCTGTGGCCACACTCCACTCTGGTCCACAAGCTGGCATCATTCAACGACGTGGCCAATGTGGCCTCATTTGTTGCATGAGCTGGTAAAACCCATTTTCAGGTTATACAGGAATTCTTCATTAAAGTTTAGAGGTCCTTTCTCCTCCAAGGCCCAGTTCTGTTTTTCTAAAATTAATTTAAAAATATGTTTCCCTTTGATCTTTTAATTAGTGAACTATTACCATACAACAAATTGCCCCCAAAACTTGGTGGCTTAAAACAACAAACATTTATTATCCCACATGGAGATAGGGCTAGGAATTTGAAAGCATATTAACTGAGTGGCTGTGACTCAGGTCTTTTATGAGACTGTAGTGAAGATGTGGACTGGGGTTGCAGTCATTTGGAGAAATACCCCAGTTGGAGTTGGAGGATTTGCTTCCAAATTGGCTCGCTCCTGTGGCTGCTGGTGGGAGGCCTCAGTTTCTCATAGTATAGGCCCCTCCACGGGCCTGCTTGCGTGTCCTCTTGGCATGACAAGTGATCCAAGAGACAGGGCAACACAGGACCGTGGTGCTTTTATGCCCTAGTCTCTGAAGTTACACACCATCACTTTTGCCATATGTTACTCTAGTAGAAGCAAATCACTAAGTCCAGCCCACACTCAAGGAAAGGGGGCCTAAACTCCATCTCTTGAAAGCAGGAATATAAAAGAATTTGTGGACATATTTTAAAACTACAACGATCTCCCTTGAATTTATTTTAGAACACCTGAGTTTCCCTCTCCTGTGAAGAACTGATTGCCCCATTACCATTTACTCATTTAACTTCTCCAATGATTTGAACTACTTTATTGTATTAAATCATCATCTACAAAAGGGCTTGTCATGGACCACCTATTTAGTTACATTGATCTGTCTGGCTTTTGTCATGTCCAAATACATTTAATTTTTTCAGAGGTCATAAAACTTTAAGCCAGACCACAAGTTCCCTAGTAGCATAGCCTCTAGTCATACAAGGGATTATATTAAGTTGTATTAAGTGCAGGGTCTTAGCACACTACGAAGTGTACATTATGAAGTTGTACGGCCCTGTGAGGGCAGTAGCAACTCGACTGACAGAGGCTCTGCCCCAAGCCAGGCAGTGATCATGCCGAGGGTCAGGCCAACCAGGGTGTGTGTGTGTGGCGGGGGTGGCGGGGGGGGTGCTGGGGTACCAAGAATGGCAGCCGAACTGCATCATTTGTTAGAGATCGAAAACTCTAGGCTTGCAGGACTTTACTTCACAGGTGTAGGCACAATCTGATGGAAAGTTTGAATCCTGAAAACAGCAATATTTCATCTGTGTCTCATAGAGATGGCCCCTGGCACAGACCTAGACAGGGCACAGCATGGGGCACTTGGTTAGTGGATGGGTTGTTGGGTCAGGGAGGTGGCACAGGGTCACCTGAGCACATCCAGGACACCTGCCAGAGCCAGCCGTGTGAGGCTTTCAACTGTGGCGGGGGCACCTGCTGTGCTGAATGGCTGGCTCGCCTCTGGGATTTGGGAGGAAAACGCCACCAAGATGGATGCTGTTTCAAGACCTCCACCCTCCACTGGGGGAAGTTTCAATTCAGCTGTGGCCATGGGGTCCACAGCAAGACACCCTCCCACCCCATGAGACACAGAAGGAGGAAGAAGGAGGCTGCCATATGGGAATTAAAATATAAAGCTCCAGGCATAATACAATCAGCTCCTGACAAAGTAAGGCAAGAGACTGTCTCTACACATGTGGTTAAGTTATGCTCAGCCCTGACCCACAGCCGAAAGAGCAGGACTGGTTCGGGATTTCGGTTTGTCACCTGTGGCTGACGCTGTTGTCTCGCTTCCCGGTAGCTACCCCACTTCTCTTCTATTTGACTGACAGAACCCCAGAATTACTTGGGGCAGCAATACGCCCAGGCCAATCAGAATTGATGTAAGATGGCCAAGCACAGCAACTCCCACTCTCCTTTCCTGGATACTCAGTTTCCCCGCTTGCAGCTAAAGGAGGCCAGGTGACCTGTTTGGGCCATTGGGATGTGTGGGGAACTCTGGTATGAGCTTTGGGAAAGATTTTAAGGTAAAAAAGAAACCCAGGCTGGACATGGTGGCTTACTTTGGGAGGCCGAGGCAGGAGGATCTCTTCAGCTCAGGAATTCAAGACCAGCCTGGGCAACATGGTGAAACCCCTTCTCTACCAAAAATACCAAACAAAACAAAACAAAACAAAAAAATAGCCAAGCATGGTGGCGAGTGCCTGTGGTCCCAAATACTTGGGAAGTTGAGGTGGAAGGATCACTTGAGCCTGGGAAGTGAAGGTTGCAGTGAGCCGAGATTGCACCAGTGCACTCCAGCCTGGGTGACAGAATCAGACCCTCTCTCTCTCTCTCAAAAAAAAAGCAAAAAACAAACAAACAAAAGAACACAGAGAAGAGCTGGCTGGTACTCCCTATTCCCGTGTCCTCCTGTGTGATGCCTGGGTCCACTCCGGTCTTGTAACCATGAAGCAACACCCAGGAGGCCCTGAAGGCGGATGGCTGATGAGGGCAGAGTAGGTAGACGGGTGTGTTGGTTAATTTGGTGTCAACCTGATGGGCCACAGGGTGCCCAGATCTTTGGGCAACATTCTTCTGGTGTTTCTGTGGGGGTGTTTTGTATGAGACTGGGGCACCGAGGAAATCAGATTGTTGCTCCTCATGTGGGTGGCCTCATCCATTCAGACGAAGGTCTGAGAAGAACACAAACCTGATACGCCAAGTAAGAGGGAACTCCCCCGCCTAGCAGCCTTCAAACTAGGGCACTGGCTATTTCACTCAGCCCGCAGACAGGAACTAAACCATCTGCTCTCCTGGGTCTCCAGCTTGCTGACTCACCCTGTAGATCTTGAGGCTTGCTGCTTTTATAATTGCGTGAGCCAATTCCTTAAATAAACCAGTCTCTATCTCTGTATGGTTCTCTTTCACCAGAGAATCCTGACTAACACATGGTGTCAGCCTAGGTCTTAACTGACCCCATTGGTCTGGTTCAGCAGCCCTGACCTGCCTGAAATCCTGGCCTCACGCGATCCTCCAGCTTCAGCCTACCGAGTAGCTGGGACTACAGACTGAAACTTTAAGGAAGCAGGTAGATCCCCAAACCAACTGTTCTTTCCTGAAAACAGGAAACTCACAGCAACCAATTGGAAAGACCTCAGTTTACCTGAGTCAGCATCATGAAGAAGTCCCCTGTGCTTTAACTTACAAGAAAATAACCTGAAGTAACCTGATATTAACCAATCTGATTTTTTTCTATTGTTCTGTTTCCTCGGTCCCACCTTACAAAGCCCACAGTTCTGCCATTGCCCAGTGGGAGCTCTCCTTCTATTTTGAAGAATAGAGGCTTCCCTGATTCATAAAAGCCAATTAGATCTTAAACCAAATTTGTGTAATTTTGTCTTTTGACAGTACCTAAGAGTGTATCTGCCATAAACTTCTCAAGGAATTATGTTAGCTTCTGAGAAACAACAGCTTGCTGAAAACAGGGAGGCAGCAAGCATGAGAGTAATGTGGAAAAATCTCGCACGAAAAGAAAGAACAGGATAAAAAGCTGAATATGCTGTAAACAATGTACGTATTTAAAAAGATACACGGAAACCATTCTGAACCTTTGAACAAAAAAGGCGACAAAGAAATTTATCAAAGTGTTGATCAGTTGCTTCTAGTTGGTAGGATTTAAATATTTCAGTCTGTTTGCTTTTTATATCTTTTATAAATAAAGCCCTCTCCACTCCTGTGTGGCTGGCATGGAAGAATGCATGTGGACTTAAAGAACGCCCTCTTCTTATGCCTCCTTCCCGTCCTGCATTTCGTCTGACCACGAATTCAGCTTCCCAGTAACCAAGGAAAGCAGAAGAGAGATGCCTGTGTGGAGATTTCAGTCATGATACACAGGATTACTGGCTGTGAGTGAGTGAGCCAGCATATGTGTTGAGCAGTCAGCTGTGAGTCTGGGTAGCGTGTCTGGTAAGGCAAACAGACGGAGTTTCTGCCGTCTTGTGGCAGAGTCCCTTGGCGGGGCTGGCAGGACTCAGAAACAGGGGAAGGCACATACCAACATCTCCACTAACTCACTGAGCCCAGCCTCTGCTAGAAACAGAGGAAGGCACATACCAACATCCCCACTAACTCACTGAGCTCAGCCTCTGCTAGAAACAGGGGAAGGCACATACCAACATCCCCACTAACTCACTGAGCCCAGCCTCTGCTAAAAACAAGGGAAGGCACATACCAACATCCCCACTAACTCACTGAGCTCAGCCTCTGCTAGGTGCCTGCTGTGTCAAGTAGGGGACTTGGCACATTATACCTACCTCACTTAATCTCTGGGACAACACTGTGAGGCCAACGCTGTTGGCAGAAAGAGCAGGGGAGTCCACATGTGACTGTGATGACCAGAAGCCCCTCACCAACAGCAGAGGTGCAGACAGGGGTGAAAAACAAAGATGGAATGTTCACAGGAATGTTAACGCTACAGAAATAAAAAGTGTTGGAAGAGGCTGGGTGCAGTGGCTCACATCTTTAATCCCAGCACTTTGGGAGGCCGAGGCAGGTGGATCATCTGAGGTCAGGAGTTTGAGACCAGCCTGACCAACATGGAGAAACCCCATCTCTACTAAAAAAATACAAAAATTAGCCGGGTGTGGTGGCGCATGCCTGTAATCCCAGCTGCTCAGGAAGCTGAGGCAGGAGAATCACTTGAATCCAGGAGGTGGAGGTTGTGGTGAGTCAAGATCACGCCATTACACTCTAGCCTGGGCATAAGAGCAAAACTCTGTCTCAAAAAAAAAAAAAAAAAAGTGTTGGGAGAATGGACAGAAGCATCTGGGGAAGACTTTGCAGGTGAAAACGGCAGAACTCTCACTACATGACAACTTTGGTCAGCGCTGAGAAAACTGACCAAACTCTAGCATGGCTTCTAACAGCATAAGACCATGTCCCTCAGATAAAACCAGCGCTCCTTAAAGTGCCTGCCTGAGAAAGTTCAATGTGCCAGGAAATGACTATTTGTCTTAGCTAAGATACATCTGGTGACAGGCCCTTGGACTCCCTTTCTTAAAGAATTTACTAAAAAGGCTTACAGTTTTAAATACAGTCATGCATCATGTAATGGCAGGAATACATTCTGAGAAATGTGTTGTTAGATGATTTTGTCATTGTGTGAACATTGTAGAGTGTGCTTACACAAACCAAGATGGCACAGCCAGTTACACACCCAGGCTGTATGATACAGCCTATTGCTCCTGGGCTGCAAACCTGTACAGGATGTGACTGCACTGCATACTGTAGGCACTGAATACTGTAGGCAATATGATGCTAAGT
Organism: Rhinopithecus roxellana; assembly: GCF_007565055.1. Lineage (NCBI taxonomy): Eukaryota > Metazoa > Chordata > Mammalia > Primates > Cercopithecidae > Rhinopithecus > Rhinopithecus roxellana. The sequence goes on from NC_044551.1 coordinate 50,074,080, forward strand.
TTTGTGTATCTAAACATATCCAAACATAGAAAAGATACAGTAAAAATATGATATAAAAGATTTAAAAAAGGTACACCAATATAGGGCATTTACCCTAAATGGAGCTGTGGCTACTGGCTGGTACAGTGTTAGGTGTACCTAAAGTATTTGCTGATGCCTGCCTCTCTGCCTCTGAGGTTTTTCTGGTACAGACGCTACTGTAGTCAGCTGGCAGTGATGAAGGCCAGACATTCAGTAAATTTTGAAGGGGCTGTGGGATCTTGCCTGCCACTGGAGCAGGTCAGAAGGATCAAACTATGGGTACTGACCTGGATTTAGAGGCTTTGGGGGTATGCCTAATGCTTGGTTTTATTGTTGGGGCCAAATGTTAGGGAACAAGGCAGAACCCTATGTTCACTTACATTTCTCCCCCAAGTGCATGGTATCTCTCTCTGGGGGAGAAGTGATTCAGGTAATTAAAACTGTCCTTTCTACCCTCTCCAGTGCATCTTTTCTTATTATGTTACAACCATATACTCTGATCTCTCACCTGGGCTCCTTAGCTCTCATGAAGGTATTTATGTATGTTGCTAGTCATTCCAGGTGATGTTTCTGCGGTGAGACAACAGCTAAGTAGTTCTATTTTGCCATCTTGCTCTGTCCTTCATCCTCCTCTGTTTCTTCAGAGATAAATTATGTGTATTTGAGGTTTACAACACAGCATTATGGGATGCATATAGATAGTAAAGTAGTTACACTAGCGAAGCAGATTAACATATTTATCATTTCAGAGAGTTACTTTGTATTTTTGTAATAAGAGCAGCTAAAATATGCTTATTTAACAAGAATTCCTAATACAATACAATTTTACTACTTGACTTCTTATATTGTATATTAGACCTCTAGACATTCATTCTACATATCACCTACTTTTTATCCTTTGATCTACATCTCCGCATTTCCTCCCCCTCCCTCAGCCATGATAACCACTGTCAGTTCTTTTTCTGTGTTTTTCAGATTTTTTAATATTCCACATATAAATGAGATCATGTAATGTTTTCCTTGTTTTAATTTTTAATGGAGTTTATTGTTGATTCTTGTGACTTGTTAATTAGCATGATGAATGCTGGAAATTAGCTCTTTTTATAAAAAATAGTCACACTCTGTTGCCCAGGCTGGAGTGTGGTGGCATGATCAGAGCTCATTGTAACAAACTGGGTTCAAACAATCCTCTTGCCTCAGTTCCTGAGTAGCTATGACTACATGATGTTATGGGACTACAGGCATGTGCCACCACACCTGGCTAATTAAAACAAATTTTTTTTTTTCTAGAGACAGGGTCTTGCTATATTGCCCAGGCTGCTCTTGAACTCCTGGCCTCAAGCAATTCTCTTGCATCAGACTCCCAAAGTCCTGGGACTACAAGCCTGAGCCACTGCACCCAGTCACATTTTCCTTTCTGTGTCTGGATTATTCAGTTAGCATAACGTCCTCCAGGTCCATACATGTTGTAGCACGTGGCAGGATCTTCTCTTCTAAGGCTGAAAAATATTCCATTATGTACATATATCATATTTATGTATTTGTTTTTCTATGGCATTTACATTGTTTCCATATTTTGGCTATTGTAAATAATGCTGCCATAAACATAAGAGTGTAAATATCTTTACAAGGTGGTAAAGAAGAGGGACTGCTGGGTGATATAGTGTATTAATCCATTCTCACACTGCTAATAAAGACATACCCGAGACTGGGTAATGTATAAAGGAAAGAGGTTTAATTGACTCACAGTTCCACAGGGCTGGGGAGGCCTCAGGAAACTAACAGTCATGCCCAAAGGGGAAGCAAACACATCCTTTACATGGCGGCAGCAAGGAGAAGTGCCAAGCAAAAGGGGGAAAGCACCTTTATAAAACCATCAGATCTTGTGAAAATTTACTTACTATCAGGAAAACAGGTCACCACCCCCATGATTCGATTACCTCCCCCCAGGTCCCTACCACGACATGTGGGGACTACTGGAACTGCAATTCAAGATGAGATTTGGGTGGGGACACAGCCCAACCATATCATATGGCATTTCAATTTTTAACTTTTTAGGAAGCTTTATTTATTTATTTAGATGGGATCTCACTCTGTCACCCAGGCTGGAGTGCAGTGGCATGATCTCAGCTCACTGCAACCTCTGCCTCCCAGGCTCAAACGATCCTGCCACCTCAGCCTGCCAAGTAGCTGGGACCACAGGCATGCACCACCACACCTGGCTAATCTTCTGTATTTTTGGTAGAGATGGGGTTTTGCCATGTTGCCCAGACTGGTCTCTAACTCCTGAGCTCAAGTGATCCACCTGCCTCGGCTTCCCAAAATGCCAAGATAACAGGTGTGAGCCACTGTGCCCAGTCAGCAACCTTTATAATGTTTTCCATAATGGCTGTATCAACCTACACTCCTACCAAATATTGTGCAGGGGTTCCCTGGTCTCCATACCTTTGCCAACATTTGTTATCTTTTGTCTTTTAGGTCCTAGCTATTCTAATATGGGTGTGGTGATATCTCATAGTGGTTCTGATTTGCATTTGCCTTATGATTAGTGATGTTGATCACATTTTTATATACCTGTTGGCCATTTTTGTGACTTCTTTGGTGAAATGTCTGTTCCAGTCCTTTGCCCATTTTTAATTGGGTTATTTATTTTTCTGCTATTGAGTTTTAATTGTTCTTTATAAATTTTACCCCTTATCAGATATGTGGTTGCAATTGTTTTCTCAAAGTTTATAGGTTGTCTTTTCTCTTTGTTGATTGTTTCCTTTGGTGTGCAGAAGCATTTTAGTTTGAGGTGGTACCATTTATATATTTTTATTACTGTATTTGAGTTTTTGAGGTGATATCCAAATTATTGCCACGGCCAATGTTGAGGAGCTTTCCCTCTGTGTTCTCTTCTAGGAGTTGTATGGTGTCAGGTTTCATACTTATGTCTTTTATCCATTTTGGGTTGATTTTTGAGCTTGGCATGAGATAAGAATCTAATTGTATTCCTTTGCATGTGTAAATCCAGTTTTCCCAGCACCTTTTATTGGAGATGCTATCTGTTCCTCATTGTGTCCTCTTGTGCCATTGTCAAAAATTAGTTGACCATAGATGTTTGGATTTATTTGTGGGCTCTCTTCTCTGTTCCACTGGTCTGCATGTCTTTTTTTTATACCAGCACAATACTGTTTTTATTACTGTAGCTTTATAATACAATTTTAAATTAGGAAGTGTAAAGCCATCAGATTTGTTTGTCTTTCTCAGTACTGCTTTTGCTATTTGGGTTATTTTGGCTCCATATAGATTTTAGAATTGTTTTTTCTATTTCCATAAACAATGCCCTTGGAATTTTGATAGAGATTGCATTAAATCTGTATATTGCTTTGAGTAGTATGGACATTTAAACAATATTAATTCTTCCCATTCATTAAGACAGAATATCTATCAATTCATTTTTGTCTTCTTCAATTTCCTTCATTAATGTTTTAAAATTTTCTGAAGACAAATCTTTCATCCCCTTGTTAAATTTATTCCCTTGTTAAATTTATTCCTAGGTATTTTTTGATGCTATTGTAATAGCATTTTTTCTTAATTTCTTCTTCAAATTTTTTTTGTTAGTCTATATAATTGCTACTGATTTTTATGTTAATTTTGTATCCTAAAACTCTACTGAATTCATTTATTAGCTCTAGTTTTTGTGTGTGTGTAATCTTTACAATTTTCTACACATAGGATCATGCTATCTGCAAATAGAGATAGTTTTACATCTTTTTGATTCGGATGCCCTTTATTTCTTTTTCTCATTTGATTGGTCTTGCTAATATTTCTAGTGCTATTCTGAGTAAAAGTGGTGAGAGTGGACATTTATGTCTTGTTCTGTATCACAGAGGAAAAGCTTTTAGTTTCACCCCATTGATTACAGTGTTAGCTATGGGCTTTTTTTTTATAAATGACATTTATTATGTAGAGGAATTTTAGTTTTTTTCACTATTATACTTTAAGTTCTAGGGTACATGTATACAACGTGCAGGTTTGTTACATAGGTATACATGTGCCATGTTGGTTTGCTGCACCCATCAACTAATCATTTACATTAGGTAGTTCTCCTAATGCTATCCCTCCCCAAGCCCCTCAACCCCCAACAGGCCCCAGTGTGCGATGTTCCCCTCCCCATGTCCATGTGTTCTCCTTGTTCAACTCCCACCTATGAGTGAGAACATGTGGTGTTTGGTTTTCTGTCCTTGTGATAATTTGCTTAGAATGATGGTTTCCAGCTTCATCCATGTCCCTGCAAAGGACATGAACTCATCCTTTTTTATGGCTGCATAGTATTCCATGGTGTATATGTGCCACATTTTCTTAATCCAGTCTATCATGGATGGACATTTGGATGTGTTCCAAGTGTTTGCTAATGTGAATAGTGCTGCAGTAAACATACATGTGCATGTGTCTTTATAGCAGAATGATTTGTAATCCTTTGAGTATATACCCAGTAATGGGATCACTGGGTCAAAGGGGGTATTTCTAGTTCTAGATCCTTGAGGAATCACCACACTGTCTTCCACAATGGTTGAACTAATTTACACTCCCACCAACAGTGTAAAAGCGTTCCTATTTCTCCACATCCTCTCCAGCATGTGTTGTTTCCTGATTTTTTAATGATTGCCATTCTAAGTGGCATGAGATGGTATCTCATTGCGGTTTTGATTTGCTTTCTCTGATGACCAGTGATGATGAGCATTTTTTCATATGTCTGTTGGCTGCATGAATGTCATCTTTTGAGAAGCGTCTGTTCATATCGTTTGCCCACATTTTGATGGGGTTGTTTGTTTTTTTTTCTTGTAAATTTGTTTAAGTTCTTTGTAGATTCTGGGTATTAGCCCTTTGTCAGATGGGTAGATTGCAAAAATTTTCTCCCATTTTGTAGGTTGCCTGTTCATGCTGATGATAATTTCTTTTTCTATGCAGAAGCTCTTTAGTTTAATTAGATCCCATTTGTCAATTTTGGCTTTTGTTGCCATTGCTTTCGGTGTTTTAGTCATGAAGTCTTTGCCCACGCCTATGTCCTGAATGGTATTGCCTAGGTTTTCTTGTAGGATTTTTATGGTGTTAGGTCTTACATTTAAGACTTTACTCCATCTTGAGTTAATTTTTGTACACAGTGTAAGGAAGGGATCCAATTTCAGCTTTGTACATATGGCTAGCCAGTTTTCCCAGCACCATTTATTAAATAGGGATTCCTTTACCTATTGCTAGTTTTTGTCAGGTTTGTCAAAGATCAGATGGTTGTAGATGTGTGGTGTTATTTCTGAGGTCTCTGTTCTGTTCCATTGGTCTATATATCTGTTTTGGTACCAGTACCATGCTGTTTTGGTTACTGTAGCCTTGTAGTATAGTTTGAAGTCAGGTAGCATGATGCCTCCAGCTTTGTTCTTTTTGCTTAGGATTGTCTTGGCTATGCAGGCTCTTTTTTGGTTCCATATGAAGTTCAAAGTAGTTTTTTCCAATTCTGTGAAGAAAGTCAGTGGTAGCTTGATGGGAATAGCATTGAATCTATAAATTACCTTGGACAGTATGGCCATTTTCACAATATTGATTCTTCCTATCCATGAGCATGGAATATTCTTCCATTTGTTTGTGTCCTCTTTTATTTCATTGAGCAGTGGTTTGTAGTTCTGCTTGAAGAGATCCTTTACATTTCTTGTAAGTTGTATTCCTAGGTATTTTATCCTCTTTGTAGCAATTGTGAATGTGAGGTCACTCATGATATGACTCTCTGTTTGTCTATTATTGGTGTATAGGAATGCTTGTGATTTTTCCACATTGATTTTGTATCCTGAGACTTTGCTGAAGTTGGTTATCAGCTTAAGGAGATTTGGGGCTGAGATGATGGGGTTTTCTAAATATGCAATCCTGTCATCTGCATATAGAGACAATTTGACTTCCTCTTTTCCTAATTGTATATCCTTTATTTCTTTCTCTTGTCTGATTGCTCTAGCCAGAACTTCCAACACTATGAATAGGAGTGGTGAGAGAGGGCATCCTTGTCTTGTGCTGGTTTTCAAAGGGAATGCTTCCAGTTTTTGCACATTCAGTATGGTATTGGCTTGGTTCTGTCATAAATACCTCTTATTATTTTGAGATACGTTCCATCAATACCTAGTTTATTGAGAGTATTTAGCATGAAGGGCTGTTGAATTTTGTTGAAGGCCTTTTCTGCATCTATTGAGATAATCATGTGGTTTTTGTCTTTGGTTCTGTTTATGTGATGGATTACGTTTATTGATTTGCATATGTTGAACCAGCCTTGATGAAGCCAACATGATCGTGGTGTATAAGGTTTTTGATGTGCTGCTGGATTCGGTTTGCCAGTGTTTTCTTGAGGATTTTTGCATCGATGTTCATCAGGGATATTGGTCTAAAATTCTCTTTTTTGTTGTTTCTCTGCCAGTTTTTGGTATCAGGATGATGCTGGCCTCATAAAATGAGTTAGGGAGGACTCCCTCTTTTTCTATTGTTTGGAATAGTTTCAGAAGGAATGGTACCAGCTCCTCTTTGTACCTCTGGTAGAATTTGGCTGTGAATCCATCTGGTCTTGGGCTGTTTTTGGTTGGTAGGCTATTAATTACTGCCTGAATTTCAGAATCTGTTATTGGTTTATTCAGAGATTCAACTTCTTCCTGGTTTAGTTTTGGGAGGGTGTATGTGTCCAGGAATTTATCCATTTCTTCTAGATTTTCTAGTTTATTCACATAGGGTGATTACAGTATTCTCTGAGGGTAGTTTGTATTTCTGTGGGATTGGGGTGATATCCCCTTTATCATTTTTTATTGTTATCTGTTTGATTCTTCTCTCTTTTTTTCTTTATTAGTCTTGCTGGTGGTCTATGTGTTTTGTTGATCTTTTCAAAACAACAGCTCCTGGATTCATCAGTTTTTTTGAAGGGTTTTTTTTGTGTCTCTGTCTCCTTCATTTCTGCTCTGATCTTAGTTATTTCTTGTCTTCTGCTAGCTTGAATTTGTTAGCTCTTGCTTCTCTAGCTCTTTTAATTGTGATGTTAGGGTGTCGATTTTAGGTTTTTCCTGCTTTCTCTTGTGGGCATTTAGTGCTATAAGTTTCCCTCTACACACTGCTTTAAATGTGTCCCAGAGATTCTGTACGTTGTGTCTTTTTTCTCATTGTCTTCAAAGAAAATATTTATTTTTGCCTTCATTTCATACCCAGTAGTCATTCAGGAGCAGGTTGTTCAGTTTCCATGTATTTGTGTGTATTTGTGTGGTTTTGAGTGAATTTCTTAATCCTGAGTTCTAATTTGATTGGACTGTGGTCTGAGAGACTGTTTGTTATGATTTCTGTTCTTTTATGTTTGCTGAAGAGTGTTTTACTTCCAATTATGTGGTCAGTTTTAGAATAAGTTTGATGTGGTGCTGAGAAAAATATATATTCTGTTGATTTGGGGTGAAGAGTTCTGTAGATGTCTGTTAGGTCAGCTTGAACAGAGCTCTGTTCAAGTCCTAGATATGCTTGTTAACTTTCTGTCTCGTTGATCTGTCTAATATTGAGAGTGCAGTTGGAAATGCAGAAATCACCCGTCTATTGCATTGATCTCACTGGGAGCTACAGACCAGAGTTGTTTCTATTCGGCCATCTTAGAAGTGACCCACAGTATCTAGTTTTTTTTTCTTTTGAAATGGAGTCTCACTCTGTTGCCTGGGCTAGAGTGCAGTGGCGCGATCTTGGCTCACTGCAACCTCCGCCTCCCGGGTTCAAGTGATTCTCCTGCCTCAGCCTCCCGAGTAGCTGGGATTACAGGCGTGTGCCACCACACCCAGCTAAATTTTATATTTTTAATACAGATGGGGTTTCACCATGTTGGTCAGCCCGATCTCAAACTCCTGACCTCATGATCTGCCCGCCTCGGCCTCACAAAGTGCTGGGATTACAGGTGTGAGCCACTGCTCCTGGCCAGAATTTTGCTTTTTATACATGAATTGTTAAGAGTTTTTTGTTTGTTTGTTTGTTTGTTTCGTGAAGGAGTCTTGCTCTGTCACCCAGGCTGCAATGCAGTGGTGTAATCTTGGCTCACTGCAGCCTCTGCCTCCTGGGTTCAAGTGACTCTCCTGCCTCAGCCTCCTGAGTAGCTGCGACTACAGGCACACACCATTACCTCTGACTAATTTTTGTACTTTTAGTAGAGACTGGATTTCACCTTGTTGGCCAGGCTGGTCTTGAACTCCTGACCTCAAGTGATCTGCCCGCTTTGGCCTCCCAAAGTGCTGGGTTTACAGGTGTGAGCCACTGCACCCGGCCATTAAGAGTTTTTTAAATCAAGAATGGACATGGAACTTTGTCAAGTACTTTTCTGTGTCAATTGAGATAATCACGTGGTTTTCTGTTTTTCGTGCTGTTAATGTGATGTATTACATTGATTATGTTAAATCAGCCTTTCATGCCAGGGATAAATCCCACTTGGTCATGACATCTACTCTTTTTGATGTGTTCTTGAATTTGGTTTGCTAATATTTGACTGAGGAGTTTTACATTATATGGGTTATTGGCCTATAGTTTTTTTTTTTTTTTTTTTTTTTTTGGCCTAACGACACCTATTGTGGTGTCTTTTTCTTGCTTAGTTGTGAAAATGATGCTGGCATTGTAAAATATGTTTGTAAATATTCTCCCAGCTTTTTTTTTCTGAGAGAGTTAAGTATTGGTAATAATTCTTCTTTGAATGTTTGATAAAATTCAGCCATAAAGCCATCTAGTCCCAAGCTTTGTTTTTGTTGGAAGGTTTCTAATTACTTCTTCAGTGTCTTTATTTATTATTATAATAGTTTGTTCAAGCTTTCTATTTCTTTCTAATTTATTCTTGAAAGTTACTGTTTTATAGTAGTTTATTAACTTTTATAAGTTATGCAATTTGTTGGCAGATGCTTTTTCATAATTATTATGATATTTTTTATTTTTGAGGTATGTATTGTATGGCCTCCACTTACATTTCTGATTTTATTTATTCCAGTCTTGTCTTTTTTTTCTTAGTCTATATTGGAATTTTATATTACTTATTTTTCAAGGCTGGGCATGGTGGCTCATGCATGTAATCCCAGCACTTTGGGAGGCCGAGGCCAGCGGAGCACCTGAGAGGTCAGGAGTTTGAGACCAGCCTGGCCAACATGGTGAAACCCTGTATCTACTAAAAATACAAAAAAAAATTTCTAGGCATGGGGGTGCATGCCGATAGTCCCAGCTACTTGGGAAGCTGAGGCAGGAGAACTGCTTGAACCCAGGAGGCAGAGGTTGCAGTGACCTGAGGTCGCACCACTGTACTCCAGCCTGGGCAACAGAGCAAGACTCTGTCTCAAAAAAAAATTATTTTTCAAATAATCATATTGGTTTTATTAATTTTTTTACGTGGTTTTTCTGTTATCTATTTGATCTAATTCTGCTCTGATATTATTAATCCCTTCTTCCCGTTAACTTTGGATTTAGGGTGTTCTTTTTCTAGCTCCTTGGGGCATGACATTAATTTTTTTGTTTAAGATATTTCTTCTTTTTAATGTAGGCATTTATAACTATAAAGTTCCCCTTTAGCACTACTTTTGCTGCACCCCACAGGTTTTGATATATTGTATTTTTATTGTCATTTATATCAAAATTTTAAAAATTCCTTCTGTATATGTGCTACTGAAGTGAGCACTTTTTTTTTTTTTTTTTTTGAGATGGAGTCTCGCTCTGTCACCCAAACTGGAGTGCAGTGGCCGGATCTCAGCTCACTGCAAGCTCCGCCTTTCGGGTTTACGCCATTCTCCTGCCTCGGCCTCCCGAGTAGCTGGGACTACAGGCACCTGCCACCTCGCCTGGCTAGTTTTTTGTATTTTTTAAAAGAGACGGGGTTTCACCATGTTAGCCAGGATGGTCTCAATCTCCTGACCTTGTGATCTGCCCGTCTCGGCCTCCCAAAGTGCTGGGATTACAGGCTTGAGCCACCGCGCCCGGCCTGAAGTGAGCACTTTTAACTTACCTTTGATTCTTATTTGATCCATTGATTTTTCAGAAGCACGCTGTTTAATTTCCACATATCTGGGACTTTTCCAAAATTTCTCCTGTTACTGATTTCTAATTTTATACTGTTTTCCTGAAAACAATACTATTATGATTTTAATCTTCTTGAGTTTGCTAAGACTTGTTTTATGGCTTCATATTTGGTTTATCCTGGATAATGTTCCATGTACACTAGGAAAAATACACATTCTGCTGCTTTTGGGTGAAAAATTCTGTACATATCTGTTTAAGTTCAGTTGCTCTAATGTGCAGTTCGAATCCAGTATTTTCTTGTTAATTTTCTGTCTGGTTCATGTATCTATTGTTAAAAAGAGGTATTGAACCAGAGAACACCACAAAGATACTCCTCGAGAAGAGCAATCCCAAGATACATAATGATCAGATTCACCAAGATAGAAATGAAGGAAAAAATGTTAAGGGCAGCCAGAAAGAAAGGCTACTATGAGGAAACTGCATCAACTAACGGGCAAAATAACCAGCTAGCATCATCATGACAGGATCAAATTCACACATAACCATATTGACCTTAAATGTAAACGGCCTAAATGCCCCAATTAAAAGACACAGACTGGCAAATAGGATAAAGGGTCAAGACCCATCTGTGTGCTGTATTAAGGAGAGCCATCTCACATGCAAAGATGCACATAGGCTCAAAATAAAGGGATGGAGGAATTTTTACCAAGCATATAAAAAGAAAAGCAGGGGTTGCAATTCTGGTCACTGAAAAACAGATTTTAAACCAACAAAGATCAAAAGAGACACAGAAGGGCATTATATAATGGTAAAGGGATCAATGCAACAAGGGAAGTTAACCATCCTAAACATATATGCACCCAATACAGGAACACCCAGATTCATAAAGCAAGTTCTTAGAGACTACAAAGAGACTTAGACTCCCACACAATAATAGTGGGAGATGTTAACACCCCACTATCAATATTAGGTAGATCAATGAGACAGAAAATTAACAAGGATATTCAGGACTTGAACTCAGCTCTGGACCAAGCAGACCTAATAGACATCTGCAGAACTCTCCACCCCAAATCAACAGAATATACATTCTTCTCAGCACCACATCACACTTATTCTAAAATTGATCACGTAATTGAAAGTAAAACACTCCTCAGCAAATGCAAAAGAACAGAAATCATAACAAACAGTCTCTCAGACCACAGTGCAATCAAATTAGAACTCAGGATTAAGAAATTCACTCAAAACTGCACAAATACATGGAAACTGAACAAGCCCTCCTGAATGACTACTGGGTAAATAATGAAATTAAGGCAGAAATAAATAAGTTCTTTGAAACCAATAAAAAAGGCACAATGTACCAGAATCTCTGGGACACAGCTAAAGCAGTGTTTAGAGGGAAATTTATAGCACTAAATGCCCACAGGAGAATGCAGGAAAGAGCTGAAATCAACACCCTAACATCACAATTAAAAGAACTAGAGAAGCAAGAGCAAACAAATTCAAAAGCTAGCAGAAGACAAGAAATAACTAAGACCAGAGCAAACTAAAGGAGCTAGAGACACAAAAACCCTTCAACAAATCAATAAATCCAGGAGCTGGTTTTTGAAAAGATTAACAAAATGGATAGACAGATGACAGACTAATAAAGAGGAAAAGAGAGAAGAATCAGATAGATATAGTAACAAATGATAAAGGGGATATTGCCACTGATCCCACAGAAATACAGACTACCATCAGAGAATACTACAAACACCTTTACACAAATAAACTAGAAAATCTAGAAGAAATGGTTAAATTCCTGGACACATACACCCACCCAAGACTAAACCAGGACACCCGCCCAAGACTAAACCAGGAAGAAATCAAATCCCTAAATAGACCAATAACAAATTCTGAAATTGAAGCAGTAATTAATAGCCTACCAAACAAACAAAGCCCAGGACCAGATGGATTCACAGTCGAATTCTACCAGAGGTACAAAGAGGAGCTGGTACTATTCCTTCTGAAACTATTCCAAACAATGGAAAAAGAGGGACTCCTCTCTAAAAGAGGGACTCATTTTATGAGGCCAGCATCATCCTGATACCAAAACCTAGCAGAGACACAACAAAAAAGGAAAATTTCTGGCCAATATCCCTGATGAACATCGATGAGAAAATCATCAATAAAATACTGGCAAACCAAATCCAGCAGTACATCAAAAAGCTCATCCACCACGATCAAGTCTGCTTCATTCCTGGGATACAAGGCTGGTTCAACATATACAAATCAATAAATTTAATCCATCACATAAACAGAATCAATGACAAAAACCACATGATTATCTCAATAGATGCAAAAAAGGGCTTCGACAAAATTCAATAACTCTTTGTGCTAACAACTCTCAATAAACTAGGTATTGATGGAACATATCTCAAAATAATAAGAGCTATTTATAACAGACCCACAGCCAATATACTGAATTGGCAAAAGCTGGAAGCATTCCCTTTGAAAACTAGCACAAAACAAGGATGCCCTCTGTCACCACTGCTATTCAGCATAGTATTGGAAGTTCTGGCCTGGGCAATCAGGCAAGAGGAAGAAATAAAGGGTATTCAAATAGGAAGAGAGGAAGTCAAATTGTCTCTGTTTGCAGATGATAGGATTGCATGTTTAGAAAACCCCACCATCTCAGCCCCAAATCTCTTTAAGCTGATAAGCAACTTCAGGAAAGTCTCAGGATACAAAATCAATGTGCAAAAATCACAAGCATTTCTATATACTAGTAATACACAAACCGAGAGCCAAATCATGAGTGAACTCCCATTCAAAATTGCTAGAGAGAATAAAATACCTAGGAAATACCTGGGAACACAACTTACAAGAAATGTGAAGGACCTCTTCAAGAAGAACTACAAACCACTGCTCAAGGAAATAAGAGAGGACACAAACAAATGGAAAAAACATTCCATGCTCATGGATAGGAAGAATCAATATTGTGAAAATGGCCATACTCCCTAAAGTAATTTATAGATTCAATGCTATTCCCATCAAGCTACCATTGACTTTCTTCATAGAATTAGAAAAAACTACTTTAAATTTCATATGGAACTTAAAAAAAGCCCGCATAGCCAAGACAATCCTAAGCAAAAAGAACAAAGCTAAAGGCATCATGCTACCTGACTTCAAACTATACTACAAGGCTACAGTAACCAAAACAGCATAGTACTGGTACCAAAACAGATGTCTACACCAATGGAACAGAACAGAGGCCTCAGAAATAACACCACACATCTACAATCATCTGATCTTTGACAAACCTGTTCAAAAACAAGCAGTGGGGAAAGGATTCCCTATTTAGTAAAAGGTGTTGGGAAAATTGGCTAGCCATATGCAGAAAACTGAAACTGGACTCCTTCCTTCTACCTTATTACAAAAATTAACTCAAGATGGATTAAAGACTTAAACATAAAACCTAAAACCATAAAACCCCTAGGAGAAAACCTAGGCAATACCATTCAGGACATAGGCATGAACAAAGACTTCATGACTAAAACACCAAAAGCAATGGCAACAAAAGCCAAAATTGACAAATGGTATGTAGTTAAACTAAAGAGCTTCTGCACAGCAAAAGAAACAATTATCAGAGTGAACAGGTAACCTACAGAATGGGAGAAAATATTTGCAATCTATCTATCTGACAAGGGGCTAATATCCAGAATCTGCAAAGAACTTAAACAAATTTACAAGAAAAAAACAATCCCATCAAAAAGTGGGGGAAGGATATGAACAGACACTTCTCAAAAGAAGACATTTATGCGGCCAACAAACATGAAAAAAAGCTCATCATCACTGGTGATTAGAGAAATGCAAATCAAAACCGCAATGAGACACCATTTTGTGTCAGTTAGAATGGTGATCATTAAAAAGTCAGGAAATGACAGATGCTGGAGAGGATGTGGAGAAACAGGAATGTTTTTAGACTGTTTGTGGGAGTGTAAATGGGTTCAACCATTGTGGAAGACAGTGTGGCGATTCCTCAAGGATCTAGAACCAGAAATACCATTTGACCCAGCAATCCCATTACTGGGTATATACTGAAAGGATTACAAATCATTCTACTGGAAAGACACATTTACACATATGTTTACGTATACATTCATTATTGAATGATATCTGGTTGCATACATTTTTGGCAATTATGAATAAGGCTGCTATAAAGATTCATGTGTAATTTTTCATGTGGACATAAGTCTTCAAGTCATTTAGGTAAACAACAAGCAGTGCAGTTGCCGGATTATGTGATAAGAGTATGTTTAATTTTGCAGGAAATTGCTGAACTGTCTTCTAGAATGACTGTACCATTTTGCATTCCTGTCAGCAATCAATGAGTGTTCCTGTTGCTCCACATCCTCTCCAGCATTTGATGTTGTCAGTGTTCTAGATTTTAGACTAAATGTAGTGTTTTCATTTTGCCCTATTCTAGATGCTAACTTTTACTGTGATTTGGTCCCATCCTGTGAGTTGTTTTAAATTGTGTCACATAAGAATTTCTTAGTATATAGAGTTTCCTATGTTTTTGAATTTCTTTTTAATTTTAATTGCATTATGATTAGAGTGTGTTTATTTTGGTGGTTATCTATGGAAATTTTCATTCTGATCTTGTTAAGCGGTGACTTTGTGAGTTTCCATGTGCTTAAAAAGACTGCAAATCTCTCATTGTGGCTGCCCTGGAACTTAGTTTATATAATAAATAAGTTTCCTCATGCCTGAACCTGCCCTGGTACCTTTCCCAGTATATCAGATGTTTAACACTAAGGATCTGTTTTGTTTTAGAAAGTTATTTTTATCTGGACTCATGATTACAGTCTGGTCCTGAACTCCAGACGATGGAGGGGTAAGCAAAATGACCTCAGACTGTGCCAGGAAATGTCAAGTCACCTGCTGTAGGCTACTACTAATGGAGCACAGCCTATTTACTTGGACACCAAACTATCCAGTGCTAACATGATGTTCTTTCAGGACTAGATCCCATGGCCATACATCCCTGCCTGCCAGATTGGACCTGAAAATTATTTCCTCATCTGACATTCCTGTTTCACCCACACAGGGCATCGTTTTGACTCAGGACAAAGTTCATCTCCAGTCTTATCCACACTATTTCCATCTTTGCTTTCTTGATAAGAGATAGACATTTATGTCCTGCCTATAAATGTAGTGGTTCAAAGTCTAGAGTCCCTATACTTCTGGCACATTACAGCCGTGTCTCGATGGGGGAGAATCTCAGAACAGTGTAGTTTGCCCTCCGCTCATGCAGAGCCTCTCCATGGCTTCCGTGCCTTGAGCATTAGGCCAGTTCTCCTCTTCTCTCTAATCCATCCGTCACCTCTCCTGTCATCTGTTTCCATGCTGTGAGGTCCATTCACAGAACACATCCATGGCTCTCATGCTCAGTTTGGTTCTGAGTCTCCTCAAGCTGGGATCAGGTAAGACTGTTCTTTGTTTCCTCCTTATTAACTCATAGTTTGAGTTCTTTAGCTACGATGATTGCAGCATAATGGAAAGAAGCCATCTTTGTTGTTTCTATTCCTTTGGCTTCTAGCCTCAGCCTGGGGAAGGATCGGGCACTGTGGAAACAATTATAGTAGCCCCCATAATGGAAACACGGGTGCTGAAGAGGCACCATGATCACAGACGGGGACACAGCCAACGTGTTAAGGTGAATAAACTCTGTGTTTGTCCCAGATGGGCTAAGTGGTGTAGGCAGGGTTATTAGCGTACCAAGGTTGCTGACGTAGATGTCCAGCTGGGAAGAGACACAGTTAGGAATTTTGGAGAAAAGACAATGTACCCAGCTAAAGACATGCTGAGTTAGAAATGTCTGTGGTACGAGACACGAGGGTGGAGGAAGGTATACAGGTCTTGAGGTGAGAAATTAGCTGAAACCTGGCATATTCTGGGAAGAAATCCACTCTTCTTTCTCCTTCCACTTACTGTTAACACAGAGCCCAGTATATAGGATGTTGAGTAATTGAATAAAATCCACAGAGGAAGCTTGAGGTTGGAGTAGAATGCTGTTGGCTAGATGGTCAGTACCCAGCCATAGAAGATTCAGTTGACTGTGTTCACTTTCTGTCTGCGAAGGTTCATCCTGCCACCTGTCCACCTAAATCTTTTTTGCTACATGAAGCTAAGAAAACAGAAATAAGGGCAATCAAAACATAGAGCATATTTCCTTAAAACAAAAACCCACATGTGTTACTAACAGGAGACACTCTCATTTCAGTTTGTTTTCATTTATTTTCTGATGAGCTTCTTTGTGTCCCTTCTGTTTCTGGGTGAGGCAGCAGGGCATCCTGGAAATGATCTTGGAGACAGAAACATTTTATTTTTCAAAACTCTTATTTCATCTGCTTGCGAGCTTTATGGTTCACAGCTTCCTTAAGTGTCGGTTTGCTTATGATGACATGAAGATACGTTCACAGTCCTGATGGGGCTGTGGTGAGGACTGCATGAGCTTGTGCATGTGGACTGCACACAGCTGCACTGGTGCTTGGCATGTTGCAACAACAGCCAGTCTTTGAAAATAAGTTCCTTTCTTATTTTCAAGGGAAGGAAGTGGAAGGAGTGAAAGGAGATGTTATAGGCAAGAGAGATGACAGCAGCAAAGGCTGGCCGGAGAAGCAGAGGTACCCTGGAAAATGTTTTCTTGCCTCGAGAGCCCCACACAGCCCTGAAGGCAGCATCCATAGCAGCCCAGCTGGCACAGGCTAGGTCCCAAAACCTGACCTA
This sequence comes from Rhinopithecus roxellana, assembly GCF_007565055.1. Classification (NCBI taxonomy): domain Eukaryota; kingdom Metazoa; phylum Chordata; class Mammalia; order Primates; family Cercopithecidae; genus Rhinopithecus; species Rhinopithecus roxellana. The sequence goes on from NC_044551.1 coordinate 50,090,889, forward strand.
AGACAAAGGCCTTCCTACCAGTGATTGTTGAGCAGGTGATTCTGCAAAACAAAGTGAGGGAGTGCGGAGAGTGAAGCCAGTGCAGGGGAGAGCCATAGAGGGTGCACTAATGAGCAGGTTGCTGTGGTGGCAACTGGGACCCAGTCCCACTGGGACCTTTGGAGGAATCTTATAGATGGTGGCTCAGAGTCATTCCAACATCTACTGTCTCCTTTCCCCACTGGGTGAGATGTGCCCTGGGACTGTTAAAATCTCAAATCTTCTGAGCTGCCTTGTGCCAGGGTTAAGTAGGTTCCAAAGGCTGCAGGAAGCCCTCAGCAGAGAGGCAGAGGCCAGGCTCCAGGGGCGGAGCTGTCAGCAGACAGGCAAGTGCCCATCCCATTCCAGGGGGACTCGGGGTTGGGTGGTGAGGAGCAGGGCCTCAACATCTGCTGCACCAGGTCAGCAGCTGGTCAGACATCAGGCTGCAAAGTCACACCTCACTTAAATAATACTCTTAAAGATGCATGAGTGAAATACATTTCAGCAAGATTTATAAAATGTAATTAAACTAAAAAAATTAAGTGCCAGAATTAAAAATATCCACTTATGTAGAAATTCACACATGTAATTCACCTTGCCTCTGATGCACATGCAGACACCACACACAGGTAGATCCACATACCATAAGTGGATACATGTGAATGAATCAAGAGACACTGCCAATCGAAGGGGTGGGTACTTAGTAGGTGAAGGGAGTGGGCCTCCATAGTTTGTGGTCTCTAAGAAGCAATGTAATCCTTACAGGGTAGTAAGAGTGATTTACATCAGGAAAATTATTCAAATGATTGTTAAACAGATGAGCAAGTAAGAAAGGAAATGGGGCTCGCTGTTCACCTGAGTAACTTGTTTGTGGAGCCTGTTCTGTGTGACGGGCTCTGTGCTGAACAAGTGGGTACTATGCTGTGCAAGAAAATCAGGCCCTGTCCCCACAGAGCCAAGAGCTGTGCAGGGGGGGCACACAGAAAACATGTAATTATCACACCTGAAGCAAGACAATGAAGAAAGTTTCAAAAGTGAGGTGAGGACATACATGTACTAAGAATTTTTTTTACAAAAATGAAGGCAAGACATGTTGACTAAGCACTAGATGAAGCAACATTCAGTGCTAAAGTAAAAAGGAAAAAATTACTACACAAGTGCAAAAGGTACATGCTATGGAAAATGTAAGTCACACATGAATGTGCCAAAGAACAAATTTACAGAAAATAAATGGCAAAATCTTGTTGCAGTGTCATAGCATGTCTTTCAGAACTTGGCAGAACAAGTAGATTTCCAAAAAAACTAAGGAAGTACAAATAATTGTGTGCGCCATGGGCAGAAATGAAATATTCCATAGTAGCCATAAAACATTGGTATAATATTGTGTTTGAAGGAAACCTTAACAAATTGCCCAAAATTGGAGACTTTATGGCCCACGCTCTTCTCTAGGTCAATAGAAAGACGTCAACTTTGGTTTTTAGCAAGGAAGATGGAAAAGGGGATGTTTGGGTTTTTTTTTTTTTTTCAATTGAAGCAAATGGGCAGATGAGAGATAATGTGACAATAGAATCTCCTGGAATCAAAGGTGCTACTTTCAGAAAGAGACTTTTTCCTCTGGATAACATGGTTTTCTCATCTTGAAAATAAAAACGTTAATAATTCACATTTCTGCAGGTGTTCCTGAAGACCGAATGAGGTAACTGACATGGACATGGTTTGTCAAATGTAAGGAGATACACAAATGCAAGTCACTGGCTTTAGAAATAGGATTGTGATGAATTTTTCTCCCTGACACACATCTCCAGCCCAGCCCAGTGGAGCCCTGAGTAGGTCACACTATAAAGGGTTTTGATTGTTTATCTTTTGTATTTCTTCCCACAGGACAGTGGCAGGTGTTTGGGCCAGACAAGGCTGTCCAGGCTTTGGTTGGGGAGGACGCTGCGTTCTCCTGTTTCCTGTCTCCTAAGACCAATGCAGAGGCCATGGAAGTGAGGTTCTTCAGGGGCCAGCTCTTTAGCGTGGTCCACCTCTACAGGGACGGGAAGGACCAGCCATTTATGCAGATGCCACAGTATCAAGGCAGGACAAAATTGGTGAAGGATTCTATTGCAGAGGGGCGCCTCTCTCTGAGGCTGGAAAACATTACTGCATTGGATGCTGGCCTCTACGGGTGCTGGATTGGCTCCCAGTCTTCTTACTACCAGGAGGCCACCTGGGAGCTGCAGGTGTCAGGTCAGTTTCATTTTCCATAACTTCGCTGTCCCAGAGAACCTCCTGGATTTTGTGAGTCATTTGTTCAATAAGGAAATTTTAAAATTTCAGGTCATTTAGTCAGAGGGCGGCACTCTATACTGCAAGTTCCTTCTGTCTTATGTGTATAATTCTATGTATTTTATCACATGTTTAAAGTCATGTAACCACCATCACATCAAGGTACAGAGCTACCCCACCATCACAAAGATCTCCCTCTGCCACCCGTTACGGTCACACCCACCCCTTCTCAGCCCCTGGCTGGGGTTTTCCATCTCCCTGATGTTGTAATTTCAAGAATGTCACATACACGGCTTCACACCACAGGTGACCTTTTGAGACTGACTTTTTAAATTCAGCATAATGCTCTTGCGATCTATCCAAATTATTGCTTATATCAATACTTTATTTCTTTTTTTCCCACTGTCAAAATGTAGTTTTCCTTATGAAAATTTATTTTTAAATTAACAAATAAAAATAAAAAACAAATAAAAATAAAAATTCCTGCTCACTTGTCCTACAGATTTTTTGTTTATCGGGGAGCGAATGTCAGCTCCAGGAAGCTGTGACTTCCCCTGACAATGAATCACTGAATGCTCTGCGTTAACTTGACCATACTTCCACAGTCACACCCTTCACAATGAAATTGATTTGATGGGGCAGGGTGCAGTGGCTCAGGCCTGTAATCCCAACACCTTGAGAGGCTGAGGCAGGAGGATTGCTTGAGTCCAGGAGCTCGAGACCAGCCTGGGCATATGGTAAGACCTCATCTCTATTTAAAAAAAAAAAAAAAGAACAAAAAGAAGAAAAAAAAAAAGAAATTTGTTGTTTACAGTTACAGTGAGTAGTGAAGAATCTGTCTCCTGATTACAAACCTGTCAGTGGGGCTGCTCTGATGCGAGTGGATTATCAGAACTTATGAACAGCAGTGTCACTAAACTTGGTATACAACTCCCACTGCTAAATTTGACGAACTTAAAAAAATTAGAAAAATCCACTATGAGTGATATTTCAGGCCTGACCACGGGCAATTTTCAGAAGCATTTCCTGGAAGGCCTCCTCCTGATAGCAGACTTGGAGTACAACCAATGCTTTGCAATCTGAGGAGAGTTTCAGGTGAGCCCTCAGGCCCCTCCAAGGTGTCCTGGTCTTTACATATTTGCATTTCTAGCCCAGGCATTTTAATTCTCAGGATTTCAGGCCTTGGGCAGGACTTTCAAGTGCCTTGTATCAAGGAGGAGAATGTGGAGTCCTAACGGGAAAAGGAGTCAGGCTGGTGGGACCAGGTGAAAGCAAAAAAAAAAAAAAAAAAGGAAATAAACTATAAACATGCCTTTCTTCATGTCTAGAAAATTTAAACAAAAGAGACAGCAGATAAGCTACAGGTCTGCCTTTCTTTATCGTCCTGGACATACAGTCCAGGATATATGGCCCAGAACATAATGGCCTTTCTGCCCAGATAACATACATAACTCACAGACTTCCTGCTGATCACCAAACACCTCAATGTATCAAACATGCCAGCTGACAAAAGAATGTAAGTTAGGTTCCTTGCTACCTTGGCATTATCAATCAGCCCAAGTTCCATTCTATAAAATCCCCAATGAGCCTTTTTTTTCTTGCAGTTAGCTTCCCTCATGCTAACTTGCCCGTTGCCTTCCTTGCAAAGTATTTTCCTACTTTCTTTAATAAATCTGCCTTTCTCTACCTGCAACCATCTTGGTAAATTCTTTTACTCCCACACCACTGGCTGTCATTCCTCCATGACAGAAAAGGCAAACTCCAAGACACTTTTCTCTACTCTGTCTTAGTATCCAGTATCTTACACCCTAATTGCTCCTCCCTACACCCCCTTCCTGAGCTCAGGATTCATAAAGCTGCGAAGCCTTTTGTTCAGCCCTCCATCAATAGTGAGCCAGCCCCAGACGTGCGATGATCCATCTGCCCCTCAACTGGAATTCCATTTCATGGGGGAGGATGAAACAGGGAGGAGTTGGCATCTTCCTGGGTTTAGCTCTTGCTTGTACTTTTGTAGCAACTGATCAAAGGCTTCACTATTACTGTAATTTGGATCATCTTTCCTTTGGTCTGTTACTCCTACACGTGGTGGCTCAGCTCTCTCTCTACTTTAGCTGAGCTCCTTAAAAGTTTCTCATCAGAAGCAGTTCTGTCTTACTTCATCATAACTCGTACCTAGGAATAGCAATGCATACACAGTAGTTGCTAAAAAATGGCAAACGAAAAAAAGGCCATGGGAAGGCTTTTGCCAAAGGTTGTGGTTTTAGTGTTTGTGTGTGTAAGAGAGAATGGGTGGGGGGTGGACTGAATGCACTTGACTCAGAATTGCTGTGGCTCTGGGATATGATCTTTGCTTTAAACTCTTCCCTGTTTTCTCCCCAGCACTGGGCTCAGTTCCTCTCATTTCCATCGTGGGATATGTTGACAGAGGCATCCAGCTACTGTGTCGGTCCTCGGGCTGGTTCCCCCGGCCCATCGCGAAGTGGAAAGGTCCACAAGGACAGGATTTGTCCGCAGACTCCAGAACAAACACGAACATGCGTGGCCTGTTTGATGTGGAGATCTCCCTGACCGTCCAAGAGAACGCTGGGAGCATATCCTGTTCCATGCAGCATGCTCATCTGAGCCAAGAGGTGGAATCCAGGGTACAGATAGGAGGTGAGTAGGTAGGGGAGGAGAAGAGAAGGAGGAGTGGACGCTTGAGTAACTCAGAGTGAGGACAGGAGCCTCTATCTTGGCATTGTTGTTTTCTTTCTCAGTTTTAATGATTTATTTTAAACGTTTAAAATCAATGAGATGTAAAAATAAAGTTATAAACATTTGGTTAGGTGGAAATAGAATTGTTTACAATTCCAGAGGAGTAGAATTAAGTATTTCCTTCACCTATGATGTATCCCTGTGATGGTTAATTTTTTGTGTCTACTTGACTGGGTCACAATTTGCTCAGATTTGGTTAAGTATTATTCAGGATGTTTCTGTGAGGGTGTTTACACATAAGATTCACATTTAAATTGGTAAACTGAGTAAAGAAAATTACCATCCATAATGCAGGTGGGCTTACTCAATCAGTTGAAGACCTGAATAGAACAAAAGGTTGACCCTTCCCCGAGAGAGCGTGATCTTGCATGAGAGCCTTGAAACTGGGACACTGGCTCTTCCTGGCCTCAGAGCAGGCTGCTGGCCTTCAGACTCAAACTGAACCACTGGCTCTTTCTGTATCTTGAGCCTGCGAACTTTTGGACAGGACTGACACCATTGGCTCTTCTGGTTCTCAGGTCTTCTGGTTTAAACTTAAACTAACCATTGGCTCTCCTGGGTCTCCAGATTGCTGACTCACCTATGAGTTGGGAACTAAAAGAGCTTCCATGATGTATGCGAGCCAATTCTTTATACTAAATCTCTCCGTCTCTCCTCTTCCTTTCTCTCTTTATCTCCATCTTTCTCTCTCAAATATATAGAAACAACAGGATGTATACATACATATATATGTATGTATGTATACATCCTAGTGGTTCTGTTACTCTGGAGAACTCTCACTAATATAAATTTGGTACTAAGAGTATTTCTAGAGAAAAAGAATTTTAGGGATAACTTTTCAGTCATCCCTAAAATTCTAAAATTCTCTGAGCTGGGATTACTGTACACACCTGTAGTCCCAGCTACTCAGGAGGCTGAGGTGGGAGGATCACTTGAGCCTAGGAATTTGAGGCCAGCTTAGGCAATATAGCAAGGCTCCGTCTTCAAACAAACAAAACAAAAAGCACTGAAAGTCCATGCTGTGATCTAGCAATACAGATATGCAAAATATCACCATTTGAGACCTGTAATTAACCGTGGGTTGACTGGTGTATCGTATTTTCAAACGCGTCGACCTAGTGAATAAGATGAGATTGGCTGGTTGCTCCTATTCTTGCTAGAAAAAGTGAGGAAAGTGACGAAAGAAAATATGAGCAGAGGAATTTGAATTCTGAGTTTCTTGGTGTTGCATAAATAACGTGAAAGCTTCCATGAGTGCCCTGAAAGAGACCCTTATTTTCTGTAGCCACAGGGCTAAGACTGCTGAAAACCAAATTCAGAACTCATCCGGCGACTGGCTGAACGACAGTGGAAATCCAAACCTGTCCCTCAGAATATCTGTCAATGTGAGGGGGCATTGACTGGGAAGAAATGAGATTCGGAAAGTTGAAATGAGGATGTATGGGAAGACTGATGGAGCTGGGGACAGTGAGCCCTAAATGCTGATAAGTCTGCCAGTGAAAGCAGTCTCAGTCTCCCTACATCAATTGGAAATAGCCTCTCCACCTTCGTCTCAGGGGATTAACCCTGCATTGCCCAAAGAAACTGTAATGGCCTCTCTCCTGAGGTAGCTGCCATGCAAGACAATGCTGATTCTACTCAGGACCCACCCCTACCATCCCTCTTTGCTTCTAGACCTGTACCTAGGCTCAAGTTTCAACAGGACCCTAAAGTTAGAAAAAATGCATGATGCATTAGAAAGTGTACTGCACTCCAAAAGAGCTAGTTGATTTTTCTAATCTATACGGACCAGAAATCCAGAGAATCCATGTCAAATGATATTTAGGGTGTGAGGTGGTGGTCCAAGGACAGACATAAGGTTGGCTCAAACCACATGTAATGGCCTCACTAATCAGAGATTCTGCATTTAATCTTGCAGCTCAGAATGTAAGAAAGGCTCTGTAGTTTGGTTGGCGGAAGCATGGATCAAAATGTGGCCCACAGAGAGTAACAGACAGGCATGCTGTTAGGAGCCTTTGCCAGGCCACATAAGTGAATCATGGCACAGGCCCTCAGGATTTAGGAGCAGAGCCCTGCCATTCTCTATGAATAACTACTATTCTTTTGAAAAATACATCTTGGGCTAGACCTTAAGAGAGACTGAACACTTAATCATGGGCCACCAAGTTGCAATGTGACTTGAATCAGTAAGAATATAGAATATTTGAACTACAAATTACCAAACCCAATTTAATAGATATTCTTAGAAGGCTGCACCCACAACAAAGCATTGGAAGCACACATAGAACATAAATTAATTCTCATCAGGCTCAAGCACATAAAATCGTTTACAGAAACTTTGAAAAAAATGGTATTGCGATATGGTTTTAGTGTTGTGTCTTCTCCAAAATTCGTGTTGAAACTAAATCCCCAATGCAGCACTATTAAGAGGTGGGCTTTTTAGGAGGTGATTAAGTCCTGAGGACTATGCCCATATGAATGGGTTAGTGCCTTATAAAAGGGTTTGAGGGGGTGAACTTACCCTTTTGCCCCTTCTGCCATGTGAGGACACAGCGTTCATTGCCTTCAGAGGACAGCAACAAGGTGACATCTTGAAACAGAGGGGCAGAGTCCTCATCAGATGCTAAATCTATTGATACTAGACCTTGGCCTTCTTAGCCTCCAGTACTATGAGAAATACATTTCTATTATTTATAAATGAGCCAGTCTGTAGTATTTTGTTATAGCAGCACAAATAGACAAAGACTGGTATGATTCAAACGATGATTTCTAATCACAATATAACTAAATTCAATGAGAAAAAAAATTTAATATTCATATATGTTTGAAACTTTAAAAACATACTTCAAAAATAACTAAGTGGTCACTGAAAAAGTCATAATGATAATTAAAAGTGTCTTATGACTGAATGATAATGAAACTATACATACAAACTATCATACAACTAAACCTTTTAAGAAGTGACATGATTAGGATGGTGAAAGGAGTTTTCGGTTCTCAAACTCCCACAGGAACACTAATTTTAACAACTACCATGAAGAAAGGTATTTTTGTAGGAGTCTAGGAAGCCACTTGAGAGGTTCCAACTGGTTGGTCTGGCAAAAAAGCCAAGAACAGATGCATGGAAGAAGGTAAGAACCACTTCGTTCTACCTGCCTCACTGCTCTTCCAAGGTAACTCAGTGCCAAGAGAGACTCCCTCAGCCCAAAATTTTTGCCATGGGGAAAGTGAGAGCAAAGCAAATGTCCAGATTCCCCAGGCTTGTGGGATGCTGCCCAGGAAACCATTTCTGTCTCACTTAATGCAGAACACTGAGGGGACCAGTGTGGCTGAATCACCTGGGGGCAGCTAGGAGCAGGGAAAGAGGAGGGGCTCCAGTGCGTGGATCTGAACAACAAGCAGCAGAACCTACTGGCCAGCTCCTGCACTCTACTGGGGCGACTTCACAACTGGCTGACTACCCAACCAGAGGATATGTGCCCCCAGCCCTCCACACACCATCCCCTGTGGCTGGAACCTCTTGGTCCATCACAGTCCAGCCCGTGGTTCCCTGCAGCCAGGGTGCCTGAGCCTAGCAGATGTGCATACAAACTTCTGCAGTCAGAACACAGGTAGCAATCAGCTTGACTCTGCTGCATTGAGAGAAGGTGCACAATCTTGAGTATTTTAGGGAATTGCCCTAGAGATAAATAAATGGAAGGCTCTCAGCAGCTAGTCTCCTTTGCAGGACTGAGAAAAGAAAATCCCAAGACTCCCTCTCACCAAGAAGGAACAAGAGGAGTAAAGCAGGTACATCCATAAAAAAGATCTGAGAGACTTCCAGAGTATCTAGCTAGGCTGACTGGTCAAGGTCTTTGTCTACCAAAGTCTGCCGTACAGACTGGAGGAGGAGGAGTGACAGAAAGACCAAATATACTGTCAAACAGAATTCAACAGCACATTAAAAGATTCACTTACCATGATTAAGTGAGCTTTATCCTTGGAACATAAGAATGGTTCAACATATGCAAATCAATAAATATTACACTAACAGAATGAAAGACAAAAACAACATGATCACCTCAATAGAAGCAGAAAAAGCATTTGACATCATTCAACACCCTTTCATGACAAAACCAACTTTCAACAAATTAGGTATAGAAGGAATGTAGCTCAACACAATAAAGGCCATGTGTAACATGCCCACAGAGCATATACCCAGTGGTTGTCTTAGTCCACTTTATGCTGCTGTAACAGAATACCTGAGATTGGGTAATTGATAATGAACAGAGGTTTATTTGGCTCATGATCCTGGAGGCTGGGAAGTCTAAGATCAAGGGATCACATCCTGTGAGGGCCTTCTAGCTGTGTAATTCCGTGGAGGAAGGTAGAAGGGCAAGAGAGTAAGAAAGAGGAAGGAAGCTGCTTCTGCAAAAATGGCATTAATCCACTCATGAGGGCAGGATCCTCAGGATCCCCATGGCCTCGTCACCTCGTAGGGGTCCCACCTGTCCACATTATCGCATTGGGGATTAAGTTTTCAACACATAAACTTTGGGGATACATTGAAACCATAGTGATGATGAAAAATTTTTAAACAATAGCGAAATCTATGGAATGTAGCAAAAGCAGTTCTAAAAGTTTATAGCTATCAATACCTACACTAAGAAGAAAGAAAGATCTCAAATGAACACCATAAGTTTATACCTCAAGAAATTAGAAAAAGAAAAAACTAAGCCAAAATTTAGCAGAAGGAAGGAAAAGAATAATAATTAGAGCAGAAATAAATGAAATAGAAAAACAATAAAAAGATCAATAAAACTAAATGTTGTTTATTTGAAAAGATAAATAATATTGACAAGCCTTTACCTAGATTAACCAAGAAAAAAAGAGCTGACTCGAATAAACAGAATTATAAATAAAAGATGATACATTACAACTGGTACCACAGAAATAAATATGAAATGTCATGAGACGATCCTAGTTCTCCCTCATCCGCAGGGTTACATTCCAAGACCCCCAGCGAATGCCACAAACCCCGGATAGTACCAAACCCTATATCTGCTATTTTTCATGTCTCAAATGGAACAGAGCAGGATGATAGAGATTTCATCATGCTACTCAGAATGGTGTGCAATTTAAAACTTACAAATTGTTTATTTCTGAAATTTTTCATTTAATATTTTTGGGCCACAATTGATCATGAGTAACTAAAATAATCAAAAGTGAAACCAAAGACAAGGTTAGACTATAGCGCTATGAAAAATTATAGGCCAACAAATTGGATAATCTAGCAGAAATGGATACATTCCTAGAAACATACAACCTATAAAAACTGCTTCAGAATTTTTTAAAAAAATACCAGACCAGGAATGAGTTAGAAATACAACTGATAGTCAAAATCTTCCCAACAAAGAAAATTCCATGACCAGATGGCTCTGTTGGTGAATTCTACAAAATATTTAAAGAAAACTTAATGCCAATACTTTTCAAACGCTTGCAAAATATTAAAGATGGGGGAATAATTCCAAACTCATTTTATGAGGCCCCAATTACCCTGATACAGAAACCATATAAAAACACCACAAAAAAAGAAAATTACAAGCCAATATCCCTGATAAACATAGATGCAAACATTTCCAACAAATATTAGCCAATCAAATTCATGATAAAAAGAATCATTACAAAGTACATTAAAAGAAACATTAAAAGAATCCCCGTGATCAAATGGGATTTATCCCTGGGATGCAAGAATGTTTCAACACATGCAAATAAATACATATAATATATGACATTAACAGAATGAAGAGCAAATAATGTATACTTATGTTAACAAATGCAGAGAAAGCATTTGATAATATTCATCATCTTTTCATAATAAAAGCCAACAGATTAGGTAACAAAAGAATGTACCTCAACATAATAAAGATCACATATGTGTCCGCAAGAAGAGTCAAACTCTATAAAACATTTAAAGAGGTTTATTCTGGGCCAAATGTGAGTGACCAAGGCCCAAGGCATAGTCTCAAGAGGTCCTGAGAAAGTGTGCCCAAGGTGGTTGAGTTACAGCTTGATTTTATGTTTTAAGGAGACAGAAATTACAGACAGACATCAATCAATATATGTAAGGTATACACTGGTTTGGTCTGGAAAGGCAGGACAACTTGAAGTGGGGGCTTCCAAGTAATAGGTAGATTAGAAGATTTTCTGGTTGGCAAACGGTTGTGAGTTAAGTTATTATCTAAAAGACCTGGAATCGTAGAAAAGAGTGTCTGGATTAGGACAGGGGGTTGTGGAGACCAAGGTTCTTACATGTAGATGAAGTCTCATAGGTGGCCACTCTTAGAGGCAATAGATGGTAAATGTTGCATATTCAGGTCTTTAAACATTGCTAGACTCTCAGCTAATCAATCTCTTCAGGATCAGACAAAGACCTGGAAAGGGAAATTTATATTCTGTAGAGAATTTACATTTCACCCACCAGAGGCAGCTTTGCTGGGCTATTTCAAAATATGTCAAAGAAATATGCTTTGGGGTAAAATATTTTAATTTCTTTCAGGGCCTGCTATCTGTAATGTGATGCTATATGACAGGTTGGCATTTGGTATTTTATTGCTACAAAGAGTCTGTTTTGTCAGTCTTTCTTAAGACCTCCGTTGTAATGTTAATGCTGCTCAGTTGTGCCTGAACTCCAAAGGGAAGAGGATATAATGAGGCGTGTCCAACCTCACCTTCCCATCATGGCCTGGACTAGTCCTTCAGGTTTACTTGAGAATTCCCTTTCTTGAGAAGGGGGGTCCATTCAGTCGACTGGGAAGCTTAGAATTTTATTTTTGGTTTACATATGATAAGCTCATAGCTAACATTATACTCAACAGTGAAATAGTGAAAGCTTTCCTTTAAGATTAGGAACAAGATAAAGGTATCCATCCTTGCCACATAGTATTGGATGTTGTAGCCAGAGCAATTAGGCAAAAAATAAATAAATAAATAAAAAATTAAAAGCAACCAAATCAGAAAGGAAGAAACATATTTGTCTCTGTTTGGAGATGACATGACATGTAGTGAGCCCCAGAGAATCCACAAAAACCTGTTAGAACTTAACAAATGAATTTAGCAAAGTTGTAGGATACAAAATCAACATACAAAATTAGTAGTGTTTCTATACACCAGCAATAAATTGTCTCAAAAGAAATCCAGGTAACAACTTCATTTACAATAGCATCAAAAAATTAGAAGTAAATTTAGCCAATGAGGTGAAAGATCTGTACACTGAAAATTACAAGAGGCTATTGAAAGAAATGGAATAAAACACAAATAAATAGAAATCTATCATGTGTTCATGGATTAGAATAATTAATATTGCTTAAATGTTCATACTACTCAAATAAATTTATAGATTTAATGCAATCACTATTAAAATTCAAAGGCATTTTTCACAGAATTAGAAAAAAATCTAAATTCACATGGAACCACAAAAGACCCTGAATAGCCAAGTAAGTCTTGAGCAAAAAGAACAAAGTATAAGCATCATACTACCTGATTTCAAATTATGTTATATTAGGTTGGTGCAAAAGTAATTGTGGTTTTTGCCATTGAAAGTAATAGCAAAGACTGCAAAGACTTTTGCACCAACCTAATAGTAATCAAACCATACGGTACTAGCATAAAAAAGACATATCGATCAATGGAACAGAATTAAAAGCCCAGAAATAAACCCATGCTATATGGTCAACTTATCTTCAGTAAGATTACCAAGACTACAAAATGGATAAATGGTAGTTTCTTTAATAAATGGTGTTTGGAAAACTGGATATTTACATGCAACAGAGTGATACTGGACTCATGTTTTCCATCACACACAAAAATCAATTCAAAATGAATTAAAGGCATAAAGAAAAGGCCTTAACTATAAACTCTTAGAAGAAAGCACACAGAAAAATCTCCTTGACATTGATCTTGGCAATGATTTTTCACCCTGACACCAAAAGCACAGGCAATGAAAGCAAAAATGAACAAGTAAGATTACATGAAACTAAAAAGCTTTTGCACAGCAAAGGAAATAATCAACAAAATAAAAAGCAACATGTAGAATGGGAGAATATTTTCAAAGTATATACCCGATAAAGAGTTAATGTCCAAAATATGTAACACACTCATACAACTTAATAACCAAAAATACTCCAGTTTTTAGAATGGGCAAAGTACATGAATAAACATTTCCCCCAAAGGAAATATAAATATTAATAGCCAAGAGGTTCATGAAAAGTGACTCACTATCACTAACCATCAGGGAAATTCAATCAAAAGTATAAGCAGATATCACCTCATACTTGTTAGACTGGTTATTACTAATTTTAAAAAGGTTACAGGTGTTGCTGCATTGTTGCTGGGAATATAAATTGATATATTCACTATGGAAAACAGTATGTAGATTCCTTAAAGAAAATACAAATACAACTATGCTACATGGTCTTACATGTAGTTAAACCCTAAAGATTCCACAAAAAACTGTTAAAGCTAATACATTTAGTAAAGTTGCAGTATACAAAATTATATAAAATAAGTAACCTCACTGATAATTTATAATCCAGCAATCCTACTTCTGTGCATTTATCCAAAAGAATTGAAGTCGGGATTTCAAAAAGATACTTGCACTTCCACGTTTACTGTGGCATAGTTCACAGTAGCTAAGATATGAAAACAATCTATTTGCTGACAGATGAATGAATTTAAAAAGTGACATATATATAATGAAATATTATTCAACAATAAAAAGAAGGTAATCCTGACACATGGATGAACATGGAGGACATTATGTTAAGTAAAATAAGCCAGACATAAAAATGATCTCACTTATATGTGTAATCTAAAACCATCAGTCATAGAAGCATAGAGCGTAACTGTGACTGCCAGGGAATGCGGGGAGGGAAAAATGGGAAGGTGATATTCAAAGGGTATAAAAACGTTTCATTTGTGCAAGATGAAGAAGTTCTGGAGATCTACAATACAACACAGCGCCTGTAGCTAACAATAAACTATTGTATTCTTAAATTCTGTGAAGAAGGTAGATCTTATATTCTGTTCATACTACACACACACACACATACACACACACAATAATGGTAATAATTACAGTAAAAGTGGTAGGAGGAAACTATAGGAGATGATGGATATATCTATAGTCTTGATGGTGGTGATGATTTGAATGGGTATATACTTATCACCAAACTCTTTGAGTTGTATAAATTAAATATGTACAGCTTTTTACATGTGAATCACACCTATCATACCTTGAGAAAGGGTTTTATGAAACAAAAAACAAAACAGAAAAATAAATTAACACCTTTAAATAAATGTATCCATTTCTTCTAGAATTTCTAGTTTGTGTGCATAAAGGTGTTCATAATAGTTTCTGATAGTTATTTGTATTTCTTTGGCTCAGTGTAATATCCCCTTTGTCATTCCTGATTGTGTTTATTCAGATTTTTTTCTCTCTTCTTCTTTATTAGTCTAGCTAGTGGTCTATATATTTTGTTAATTTTTTTCAAAAAACCAACTCCGGATTCATTGATCTTTTGAATGGCTTTTCATATCTCAATCTCCTTCAGTTCAGCTCTGATTTTGTTATGTCTTATCTTCTGCTAACTTTGGGATTGATTTTCTCTTCATTCTCTAGTTCTTTTAGTTGTAATAATAAGTTCTTAAATTGAGATATTTCTAATTTTTTGACATGGTTGTTTAGTTCTATAAAGCTCCCTCTTAAAACTGCCTTAACTGTGTCCCAGAGATGCTGGTATGTTGTGTCTTTTTTCTCATTAGTTTCAAATAAATTCTTGATTTCTGTCTTAATTTCATTATTTACCCAAAAGTCATTCAGGAGTAGGTTATTCAATTTCCAGGTAATTGTATTGTTTTGAGTGATTTTGTTAGTCTTGATCTGTAATTCTATTGAGCTGTGGTCAGAGAGAGTGTTGTTATGATTTCAGTTCTTTTGCATTTGCTGAGAAGTGTTTTGTGTCTGATTATGTGGTCAGTTTTAAAGTATGTGCTATGTAGTGATAAGAAGAATGTGTATTCTGTTATTTTTGGGTGGAGAGTTATGTAGATGTCTATCAGATCCATTTGATCCAGTGTGAGTTCAGGTCCTGAATATCTTGTTAATTTTCTGCCTCAATAATCTATCTAATACAGTTAGTGGGGTGTTGAAGTCTCCCACCATTATTGTGTGGAAGTCTAAATCTCTTTGACGGTCTCTAAGAACTTGCTTTATGAATCTGGGTGCTTTTGTGCTGGGTGCATATATATTTAGGATAGTTATGTGTGTTGAACTGAACCCTTTACCATCATATATTGCCTTTCTTTGTCTTTTTTGATTGTTGTTGGTTTAGAGTCTGTTTTGTCTCAAATTATAATTGCAAACCCTGCTTTTTTCTGCTTTCCATTTGCTTAGTAGATTTTCCTACATCCCTTTATTTTGAGCCTATGGATGTTGTTGCATGTGAGATGAGTCTCTCGAAGACAGCATACCATTTGGTCTTGTTTCTTTATCCAGCTTGCCATTCTGTGCCTTTTAATTGGGGGATTTAACCAATAAGGCAGTTTAAAAAATATTAATAAGAAATTTTATAAATTCCAATCAAATGATTTTTAAAAAGCCTAATACATTATGACTGCATTGAGCTTACCCAGGAATAAAAGGTTAGGTCAACATTGGAATATGTATATTTATGTAAGCATTACCTTAATAAGTTAAAGGAGAAAATCTATAAGATTCTCTATAGATGTTAACAAAACATATATAAATTTCAACATCTAATCATGATTTAAAACACTTGTGAATCCAGAAATAAAAGAAAACCTTTTATGAATTAGCAACAGAAGAGCACTTCTTTCATCTGATAGAAAGCTATTTAAAAATACCCATAGCTACCATCATATATCATAGTAGGAGGTTTAAACTCAGGAGCTTAATGAAGATAACTGCATTCAACATTGCTGTTCAACACTATGCTGGAATACTAATCATTGCAAAAAAGGAAAGAAAGTGAAAAAAGAATTACAATTTCCAGGAAGGAAAAAGTAGAATGCCTATTTCCAACAGGTTATATGATAATACATATTGGAAATCCAGAATAATCTACAGACAAATTCTTTCAATTTATACTTCATTATGTTCATAAAAATAAGATCAATAAACAAAATACATTGCATTTTATACATCAGGAAAGACAGAAAAACAAACAAATGTGCCATGTATAATAACACAAAATGTTACATAGAAATATATTTAATAAAATATTTTTATACTCTTATTGAGGATTAGATAAGTTTACTAAAGTAACTAAAATAAGAGGAGAGACATATCTGGCCCTACTGAGCCCTACTGGTCAAGTGACAACACAATTCCTGATGCTGTCTTTAAGCCTTACTAAGCCTGGGAGGCAAGTGCACATTGGCAGTTGCCTATACAGGGAGCATCTGGCCCTGACCAACCTCAGCAGCTGAGCAGTGACCCAGCCAGCCCTGGGTTCTCTGCATATTCCCTAGACAGGAAGACAATAGCAGGTCTGTGATTATCCACAGAGGGAGCATCTGATCTTGCCCAGCCCCAGGAGCTGTGCAGCAACTCAACCCACCATTGGTGTTCTGCTTAAGGCTACTCTAGACTAGGAGGCAAGCCCAAGTCCACACAAATCTGTGAAGCATAGCCTCTGGCCCTGCCCACCCTAAGTGATCAAGCAGCAACCCCAGAAATCTCACCCAGCCTCAGAGCTCAGCACATGTCCCTGACCAACTACAGATTCCAAACAACAGTACCATCCAGCAAGGAAGACAACCTCTAACCCTGGACAATCAGAGGCAATTGTAGAACCCAATCAACAGCTCCACCTGTCACAGGAGCACAGCCAGCAGTTCCATTTAATGTCAGAGCACAGGTAGTGGCGCAGCCCAACTAGAGAACCCAACACCCACATCTGCCTGTCTGAGGTTGCTACCAGTTGGCCTATTCAGAATCCCAGGCTATATTAAATAGTGAAGGCCTCTTACTGACAAAGAACACCTGCAAAGGCCAGAAAAGGCCATTTCTTCAAATGTGCAGGGACCAACACAAAGACAAAAGGATTATTTTAAAAATCAAGAAAATATGACACCAAAATAAACTAATAATGCTCCAGTAATAGACCCTGAAATATGCAAGTCTATGAGATGACTAAGAATTTAAGATAATCCCCTTAAAGAAGTTCAGGAAACTACAAGAAAATGCAGATAGAAAATAAATAACATTTGAAAAATGGTTAATAAAAAGCAAAGCTTGACAAAAATAAAAGCAATAAAATAGTTAAAATCCTAGAAATAATGAATACAATAACTGAACTGAAATATTAACTAGAAAGCTTCAACAGCAGACTTGATCAAGGCAAAGAATCACTGGGCTTGAAGACTGGATATTTCAAATTATCGAGTCAGAGAATAAAAAAGAAAAAATAATAAAAAATGAAAAAGACCTATAGGAATTATGGGACACCATCAAGTGTACTGACTTTTGCATAGTAGAAGTTTCAGGAGGAGATGAGAGAGAACAAGATCCAGAAAGCATATTTAAGAAAATAATGGCTGAAAATTTCCCAAATGTGGTGAAACACAAAAATATCCAGGTTCAGGAAGCGTGGATGTCATCAATCAAATTCAACCCAAAGAGGATTTTACCAAGATATATCATATTCCAATTATCAAAAAATCAGAGACAAAGAAAGAATACTGAGCGCAGCAAGAGAATGAACCATATCACATTCAAGAAAGCCCCAATATGGTTTTCAGCCATATTCTCTTAGCAGCAATCCTGCATGCCAGGAAAGAATGGCATGATATATTCAAAGTGTTGAAGGAAAAGACTGCCAATCAAGATTACATTACTAGCAAATCTTTCCTTCAGAAATGAGGGAGAAATAAAATCTTTCCCAGACAAACAAAAGCTATGGTAATTAATCATTGCTAGGTCTATTTTATAAATATTACTAAAGGGAGCCCTTTAACTAAAACAAAAGGATAATAATAACAAAAACATATGGAAGTAAAAAACTCACTGGTAAAAATAATATATAGTCATATTCAGAATTCTCTAGTACAGTAAAGGTAGTATTCAAAGCTAATTTATCCCTACTGTCACAGTTAAAAGACATAATTATTAAAGGCACCTATAGCTAAAATAAATTGTAAAGAAATACAAATTACAAAGCATGTAAACTGTGACATCAAAATCATAAAAAGTGGAAAGGAGTGCAAGTGTAGAGTTTTTGTATGTGATTAAAGTTAAGTTATCACAATGAAATAGCCCATTATAAGGATAAGATATTTTGTGTATGCATCATGGTAACTACAACACAAAAAACCACAGCAGGCAGTGGCTGGCAAGGTGGCCAAATAGGAACAGCTGTGGTCTGCAGCCCCGGGCAAGATCAATGCAGAAGGCGGGTGATTTCTGCATTTCCAACTGAGGTACCTGGCTCATCTCATTGGGACTGGTTAGACAGTGGGTGCAGCCTATGGAAAGAGAGCTGAAGTAGGGTGGGGCATCACCTCATCTGGGAAGTGCAAGGGGTCAGGGAACTCCCTCTCATAGCCAATGGAGGCTGTGAGGGACTGTGCCATGAGGAACAGTGCACTCCAACCCAGATATTATGCTTTTCCCATGGTCTTTGCAACTCTTAGATCAGAAGATTCCCTCGGGTGCCTACACCACCTGGGCTCTGGGTTTTAAGCACAAAACTGGGTGGCCGTTTGGGCAGACACCAAGCTAGCTGCAGGAGATTTTCATACCCCAGTGGCACCTGGAATGGCAGTGGGACAGAACCATTCACTTCCCTGGAAAGGGGGCTGAAGCCAGAAAGCCAATTGGTCTAGCTCAGTAGATCCCACCCCCATGGAGCCCAGCAAGCTAAGATCCAAGGGCTTGAAATTCTCACCAGCAGCAGAGCAGTCTGGGGTTGACCCGGGACACTCCAGCTTGGTAGGCAGAGGGACATCGCCATTACTGAGGTTTGAGTAGGTGGTTTTTCCTTCACAGTGTAAACAAAGCCACCAAGAAGTTCAAACTCTGTAGAGCCTACCGCAGCTTGGCAAAGCCGCTGTAGGAAGACTGCCTCTCTAGATTCCTCCTCTCTAGGCAGGGCATCTCTGAAAGAAAGGCAGCAGCCACAGTCAGAGGCTTGGAGATAAAACTCCCATCTCCCTGGGACAGAGCACCTGGGGGAAAGAGCAGGTGCAGGTGCAACTTCAACAGACTGAAATCTTCCTGCCTGCCTACTCTAAAGAGAACAGCAGATCTCCCAGCACAGCACTTGAGCTCTGCTAAGGGACAGACTGCCTTTTCAAGTGGGTCCCTGATCCCTGTGCCTCCTGACTGAAAGACACCTCCCAGCAGGGGTCGACAGACACCTCATACAGGAGAGCTCTGGCTGGCAGATGGTGCGTACCACTCTGGGACGAACCTTACAGAGGAAGGAGCAGGCAGCAATCTCTGCTGTTCTGCAGCTTCCGCTGATGATACCCAAGCAAACAGAGCCTGGAGTGGACCTCCAGCAAACTCCAGCAGACCTGCAGGGGCCTGACTGATAGAAGGCAAACTAACAAACAGAAAGGAATAGTATCAACATCAACAAAAAGGATGTCCACAGAGAAACCACATTCAAAGGTCACCAACATGAAAGACCAAAGGTAGATAAATCCATGAAGATGAGGAAAAACCAGTGTGAAAAGGCTGAAAATTCCTAAAACCAGAATGCCTCTTCTGCTCCAAAGGACTACAACTCCTTGTCAGCCAGGGAACAAAACTGAACAGACAATGAGTTTGATAAATTGACAGATGTAGGCTTCAGAAGGTGGGTAATAACAAACTCCTTTGAGCTAAAGGAGCATGTTCTAACCCAATGCAAGGAAGCTAAGAACCTTGAAAAAAGGTAGAGGAATTGCTAACTAGAATAGCCAGTTTAGAGAAGAAGATAAATGACCCGATGGAGCTGAAAAACACAGCATGAGAACTTCGTGAAGCATACACAAGTATCAATAGCCAAATCGATTAAGTGGAAAAAAGGATATCAGAGACTGAAGATCAACTTAATGAAATTAAACGTGAAGACAAAATTAGAGAAAAAAAGAATGAAAAGGAACAAACAATGCCTCCAAGAAATACAGGACTATGTGAAAAGACCAAACCTACGTTTGATTGGTGTACCTGAAAATGATGGGGAGAATGGAACCAAGTTGGAAAACACTCTTCAGGATACTACCCAGGAGAACTTCCCCAACTTAGTAAGACAGGCCAACATTCAAATTCAGGATATACAGATAACACCACAAAGATACTCCTTGAGAAGAGCAACCCCAAGATACATAATCATCAGATTCACCAAGGTTGAAATGAAGGAAAAAATGTTAAGGGCAGCCAGAAGGGTTGGGTTACCAACAAAGGGAAGCCCATCAGACTAACAGTGGATCTCTCTGCCAAAACCCTAAAAGCCAGAAGAGAGTGAGGGCTAATAGTCAACATTCTTAAAGAAACGAATTTTCAACCCAGACTTTCATATCCAGCCAAACCGAGCTTCATAAGTGAAGGAGAAATAAAATCCTTTACAGAAAAGCAAATGCTGAGGAATTTTGTCACCACCAGGCCTGCCTTACAAGAGCTCCTGAAGAAAGCACTAAATATGGAAAGGAAAAACCAGTACCAACCATTGCAAAAACATACCAAGTTGCAGAAACTGCATCAACAAATGAGCAAAATAACCAGCTAGCATAATAATGACAGGATCAAATTCACACATAACAATATTAACCTTAAGTGTAAATGGGCTAAATGCCCCAATTAAAAGACACAGACTGGCAAATTTGATAAAGGGTCATGACCCACCAGTGTGCTGTATTCAGGAGACCCATCTCATGTGCAAAGACACACATAGGCTCAAAATAAAGAGATGGAGGAATATTTACCAACCAAATGGAAAGCAGAAAAAAGCAGGGGTTGCAATCCTAGTCTCTAATAAAACAGACTTTAAACCAACAAAGATCAAAAGAGACAAAGAAGGGCATTACATAATGATAAAGTGATCAATGCAACAAGAAGAGCTAACTATCCTAAATATATATGCACTCAATACAGGAGGACCCAGATTCATAAAGCAAGTTCTTAGAGACCTACAAAGAGACTTAGACTCCCACACAATAATAGTGGAAGATTTTAACATCCCACTGTCAATATCAGACAGATCAACGAGACAGAAAATTTACAAGGATATTCAGGACTTGAACTCAGTTCAGGAACAAGTGGACCTAATAGACATCTACAGAACTCTCCACCCCAAATCAACATAATATATACTCTTCTCAGGACCACATCACACTTATTCTACAGTTGATCACATAATTCGAAACAGAACACTCAGCAAACGCAAAAGAATGTAAATAATAACAAACAGCCTCTCAGACCACAGTGCAATCAAATTAGAACTCAGGATTAAAAAACTCACTCAAACCACAAAACTACATGGAAACTGAACAACCTGTTCCTGAATGACTACTGGATAAACAATGAAATTAAGCAGAAATAAATAAGTTCTTTGAAACCCATGAGAACAAAGACATAACATAGCAGAATCTCTGGAACACAGCTAAAGCAGTGTTTAGAGGGAAATTTATAGCACTAAATGCCCACAGAAGAAAGCAAGAAACATCTAAAATCAACACCCTAACATCACAAGTAAAAGAACTACAGAAGCAAGAGCAAACACATTCAAAAGCTATCAAAAGACAAGAAATAACTAAGATAAGAGCAGAACTGAAGGAGACAGAGACACGAAAAACCCTTCAAAAATCAATGAATCCAGGAGCTGGTTTTTTGAAAAGATTAACAAAACAGATAGACCATTACCCAGACTAATGAAGAAAAGAGAGAGGAATCAAATAGATGCAATAAAAATGATAAAGGAGATATCACCACTGATCCCACAGAAATACAAACTACCATCAGAGAATACTATAGACACCTCTACACAAATAAACTAGAAAATCTAGAATAAATGGATAAATTTCTGGACACATACACCCTCCTAACACTAAACCAGGAAGAAGTCAAATCCCTGAATAGACCAATAACAAGTTCTGAAATTCAGGCAGTAATTAATAGCCTACCAACCAAAAAAGCTCAGGACAAGATGGATTCACAGCTGAATTCTACCAGAGTTACAAAGAGGAGCTGGTACTATTCCTTCTGAAACTATTCCAAACAACAGAAAAAGAGGAACTCCTCCCTAACTCATTTTATGAGGCCAGCACCATCCTGATACCACAACCTGGCAGAGACACAACAAAAAAGGAAAATTTCAGGCCAGTATTCCTGATGAACATTGATGTGAACATCCTCAATAAAATACTGGCAAACTGAATCCAGCAGCACATCAAAAACCTTATCCACCACGATAAAGTTGGCTTCATCCCTGGGATTCAAGGCTGGTTCAACATACACAAATCAATAAATGTAATCCATCACATAAACAGAACCAATGACAAAAACCATTATCTCCATAGATGCAGAAAAGGCCTTCGATAAAATTAAACACCACTTCATGCTAAAAACTCTCAATAAATTAGGTATCAATGGAACGTCTCTCAAAATAATAAGAGCTACTTATGACAAACCCATGCCAGTATCATACTGAATGGGTAAAAGCTGGAAGCATTCCCTTTGAAAACCAGCATAAGACAAGGATGTCCTCTCTCTCCATGCCTATTCAACATAGTATTGGAAGTTCTGGCCTGGGCAATCAGGCAAGAGAAAGAAATATAGGGTATTCAAATAGGGAGTCAAATTGTCTCTGTTTGCAGATGACATGATTGTATATTTAGAAAACCCCATCATCTCAGCCCAAAATTTCCTTAAGCTGATAAGCATCTTCAGCAAAGTGTCAGGATACAAAATCTATGTCCAAAAATCACAAGCATTCCTATACACTAATAATAGACAAACAGAGAGTCAAATCATGAATGGACTCCCATTCACAATTGCTACAAAGAGAATAAAATACCTAGAAATTCAACTTACAAGTGATGTGAAGGACCTCTTCAAGGAGAACTGCAAACCACTGCTCAAGGAAATAACAGAGGACACAAATAAATGGAAAAAACATTCCATGCTTATGAATAGGAAGAATCAATATCATGAAAATGGTCATACTGCCCAAAGTAATTTATAGATTCAATGCTATCCCCATTAAGCTACCATTGACTTTCTTCACAGAATTAGAAAAAACTACTTTAAATTTCATATGGAACCACAAAAGAACCCATATAGCCAAGACAATCCTAAGCAAAAAGAACAAAGCTGGAGGCATCATGCTACCTGACTTCAAACTGTACTACAAGGCTACAGTAACCAAAACAGCATGGTAAATGTACAAAAACAGATACATAGACCAATGGAACAGAACAGAGGCCTTAAATAATGCCACACATCTACAACCATCTGATCTTTGACAAACTTGACAAAAACAAGCAATGGGGGAAGGATTCCCTATTTAATAAATGGTGTTGGGAAAACTGGCTAGACATATGCAGAAAACTGAAACAGGACTCCTTCCTTACACCTTATACAAAAATTAACTCAAGATGGATTAAAGACTTAAACATAATACCTAAAACCATAAAAACCCTAGAAGAAAACCTTGGGAATACCATTCAGGATATAGGCATGGGCAAAGACTTCATGACTAAAACACCAAAAGCAATGGCAACAAAAGCCAAAATTGACAAGTGGGATCTAATTAAACTAAAGAGCTTCTGCACAGCAAAAGAAACTCATCAGAGTCAACAGGCACCTACAGAATAGGAGAAAATTTTTGCAATCTATCCATCTGACAAATAGTTAACATCTAGAATCTACAATAACTTAAACAAATTTACAAGAAAAAAACAATCCTATCGAAAAGTGGGGGAAGGATATGAACAGACACTTCTCAAAAGAAGACATTTATGTGGCCAACAAACATGAAAAAAGCTCAACATCACTGGTCATTAGAGAAATGCAAATCAAAACCACAATGAGATACCATCTTGCACCAGTTAGAATGGTGATCATTTAAAAGTCAGGAAACAACCCATGCTGGAGAGAATGTGGTGAAACAGGAATGTTTTTATACTATTGGTGGGAGTGTAAATTAGTTCAACCATTGAGGAAGACAGTGTGGTGATTCCTCAAGGATCTAGAACCAGAAATACCATTTGACCCAGCAATCCCATTACTCAAAGGATTACAAATCATTCTACTATAAAGACACATGCCAGTATCATACTGGCATGTTTACTGGTATGTTTATTGCAGCACTGTTCACAATAGCAAAGACTTGGAACCAACCCAAATGCCCATCAATGATAGGCTGGATAAATAAAATGTGGCACATAATACACCATTGAATACTATGCAGCCATAAACAAGCATAAATGGAAGTTGAACAATGAAGACACATGGACACAGGGAGGGGAATATCACACACTGGGGCATGTCAGGGGGTGGGGGCTAAGGAGGGATAGCATTAGGAGAAATATGTAATGTAGATGACGAGTTGATGGGTGCAGCAAACCACCATGCCACACGTATACCTATGTAACAAACCTGCACATTCTGCAAATGTATCCCATAACTTTAAGTATAATTTTTAAAAAGCCACAGCAATCGCACAAATAATAAAAAACAAAGGATTCAAAGCATACAACTGTGGAAAATCATCAAACTTCAATGGAAGATAGCCGGAGAAGAATTAAAAATAAAAGATCTACAAAACAAACATAAAACGAATTACAAAATGGAAGTCTGTACCTATAAATAACCTTGAATGTAAATGGGTTAAATTCTCCAATTAAAATACATAGAGTGGCTGAATGTATTTTTAAAATCAACCATATACTGTCTATAAGCAACTCACATTACTAGTAAGGACACACAAAGTCTGAAAGTGAGGGGATGGAAAAGGACATTCCATGCAAATAAAAACAAAAAAAAAGCAGTGGTAGCTATACTTACATGAGACAACATAGACTTTGAGTATATAACTATAAAAAGAGAAAAAGGTCATTTTACCAAGAACATATAACAATGTAAATATATATGCACAAAACATTGAAGCAGTTAGTAAATATCTTGAGGAGAGATAAACTACAACACAATAGAAGTAGGGAACCTCAAATCCCACTTTCAGCAATGAACAGATAATCTAGACACACAATCAATAAGAAAACATTGGACTTAAACTACATGTTAAAGCAAATGGACTTAAAAGCCATATACAGAATATTCCATCCAACAGCAGTAGAGCACACATTCTCCTCAAGTTCATAAGGACCATTCTCCAGAATATATCACATCTTAGGCCACATAAAAAGTTTTAAATTTAAGAGGATTAAAATCATATTAAGTATCTTTTCAGACCACAATGGTACAAACTAGAAATCAATAGAAATCTTGGAAAATAGGCAAATATGTGGAAATTAAACAACATGCTTTCAAACAACCAATGGGTCACAGAAAAAACAAAAATGAAATAAAAAATATTTTGAGACAAGCAAGAATGGAAACACAACACACAAAACTTATGGGATGCGTTAAAGGCAGAAATGAGAGGGAAATTTATAGCAATAGACATCTATATCAAAGAAGAAGAAGGATCTCTAATAAACAGCCTAATATTACACCTCAAGGAACTAGAAAAAGAAAAAAGAATTAAGTCCAAAGAACAGATCAATAATAAGTAAGGAGACTGAATTAGTAATAAACATTCTCCCATCAAAGAAAAGCCCAGGGCCCAGTGGATTCACTGATGAATTCTACCAAACATTTAAAGAAAAACTACCAACATTTCTCAAACTCTTCCAAAAAATGACAGAAGACATACTTCCAAACTTATTTTACAAGGTCAACATTACCCTGATACCAATATCAGACAAGAACACTGAAAAAAAAAAAAAAAAAAAAAAAGAAAATCACAGGCCAAATTCCTGATGAAAATAGATGCAAAAATTCCACCCCCTTCCAAATACTAGTAAACCAAATAAAATAGCACATTAAAAGAATTGGTCACTGACCAAGTATGACTTAACCCTGGAATGCAAGGATGGTTCAATAGATACAAATATAAATGTGATGTAACATATAAGCAAAGTGAAGGATAAAAATCATATGATAATCTCAATTGATACAGAGAAAATATATGACAACTTCAGCACCCTTTCATGATTAAAATCTCTGAACATATTAGGCATACAGGGAATGTACTTCAATGCAATAAAAGCCATATATGACAACCCATAGCTAACAATGTCATGGGATCATTTGGGTGTTGCTTTTCCTCTGGAAACCTTTGCCCAAGTTTTTCTCAGGCCCATTGGGCTTGTTCTGCCCCCTTGGCCTTGCAGGGTGTGCTCGGCTTGTGCTACCAGTCCAGATCCTGCACCTGCCAAGGGTGAGCTAGGCACAGAGCAGTGAGGAGTGCATGAGTGAGTGAACGCAAAATGTAGCCACTGTGCACAGCCAGGCATGCTGGCTGCTGTGGTGCAGCAGGCAGCTCTAGGCACCAGCACAGGTGCCAGCTCTATGTAAGCCTCTGTGTGGCTAGACCAGATGCACTGCAAGTGGCTTCCACTGTAGGCCCCTGTGTCTGGACGAGGGGAATGTGATGGTGCCTGGAAGCTTGGAAATGCCAGAAATTATACAGTCCCAAATTGGGTATCACAGTCCTGGCTTGGGAAGGCCCTAGGTCTGGGCTCCCTGAGGGGCTGCAGTTCTTCTCTCCTTCTCATTGTCTGCAACGTGGCAAATAGGGTGGTGTGTATCAGCCTTGTTTGTGTTACAGCTTTTTCAGTCCCGCCATTCAATGGTTCCCAAGTTCTTGTCCCATATCCAGGAAGAATGAGGTACACAGACAACTGGAAGGCAAGTGAGGCAGTGAGGAGCTTTATTAAGCAACAGAACAATTCTCAGGAGACCTGAAGTGGGTAGCTCTTTTCTGCAGGCAGGTCATCCCGACAAGTGGGTAGCTCCTTCCTGCTTCTCACTTCATAGTCCTGATGTCTGGCTGAGTCTAGGGGTTTTTATGGGCTCAGAAGGAAGGGAGTGCATGCTGATTGGTTCAGGGATGGCCATGGGTGGCTAGGAAAAAGCACCATAAATTCTGACTCCAGGCAGTGGAGGCCACCCAGAACTGGCAGCCCAGCCCCCAGGCTTCTGGTCATCCCTGGCTTGAAGGTAGTCAAAGACCTGCCCCTTTTCACCCAGGAAACCGTTTCCCTTGCACCATTAACATGGCATCCATGGCACCCAGGCTGTTCATGCTGAGTGGCACCTGCAGACCTGTGCAGAGCTGCCCTCAGGCCCCGTCCTCCCTCCTGTGCTCATTGGTGTTCAAAGTCCAGAGGGAGCTGAGGAGGCAAGAGCTGGCATGTCAGCACTGCCTCCAGCACATGCACACCTGGCGGGTCACAACAGTGCCTGGACTCAGCTACAACTTTACTCTGCGCTGGAGTAGGCACCAGGAGCAGGGAGAGGGTAGGAAGCAGGGACAGGCACTTCTGAGCCTGCAGGGACAGGCACTTCTGAGCCTGCAGGGGCAGAGAGGTTTTCCAGGGCTCCATGAGCACAGAGATGCCTGGGTATGGAGCCATGGCTGGGTGACTGCAGCTGTGCCCCAGAGGGCAGGACTCCTGCCCCATGGACTCAGTAGAGGGTGGGGCTCCCACCTGTTCCCAGCCCCACCTGGCTCCATGGAGCACATAGCCCCAGTCACACCTCCCCTGCTGCAGCCAGCTTCTTCACAGCAACTGCTCCAGACAGACTGCCACTGTTATCAACATCATACTTAAACATGAAAGGTGGAACACTTTTCCTGTTAGATCAGGGACAATACAAGAATGCCCATTCTTACAATTTCTTTTTTTTTTTTTTTTTTTTTTTTGATGGCATCTCGCTCTGTTGCCAGGCTGGAGTGCAGTGGTACTATCTCGGCTCACTGCAACCTCCATCTCCTGGGTTCAAGTGATTCTCCTGCCTCAGCCTCCTGAGTAGCTGGGACTACAGGTGTGCACCACCACACCCAGCTAATTTTTTTGTATTTTTAGTAGAGACAGGTTTCACCATGTTGGCCAGGATGGTCTTGATCTCTTGACTTGTGATTTGCTTGCCTCATCCTCCCAAAGTGCTGGGATTACAGGCCATTGCCCCGGCACTTCTTTCTAACATAGTACTAGATGTCCTAACCAGCACAGTTAGGCAAAAGAAAGAAAGAAAAGGTATCCACACTGGAAAGAAAAAAGTAAAATTGTCTCTATTTAGTAATGACATGATCTTATATATAGAAAATCCTAAAGACTTAGCCAAAAAAATATTGGAACAGATAAGCAAGTCTAGTAATGTTGAAGGATACAAAATCAACATACAAAGATCAGTATCATTTCTATACACTAATGAAAAACTATCTGAAAAAGATTCAGAAAACAATTCCAATAGCAACAAAAAAGTACTTAGACCTAAAATTAACCAGAGATGAAAGAGGTGGTTAAAATTACGGAAAATTATAAAACACTGATTAAAGAAACTGAAGAAAACACAAGCAAATAGAAAACTATCCTGTGTTCATAATTAGAAGAATTAATATTGTTTAGATGTCCTTGACTAGCAGAGCTGCCATGTGCTGTAGTGTGCTCTGCAGGAATTGTGGACCAGCACAGTTGAAGATTGCCACCAGCCACTCCATCCCCTCAACCAGTGACCCTGACCACTTGATTGGTGGAGCTGCTGCATGCCACATGTGACTCCAGTGATCTAAGGACTTGTGGAGTCACATGTGACCAGACCACTGTGAGCCGAAACTTTCAACTGCCACAGGTGCTGTACACCACACATGTTCCCCAGGAATTGGGAATTAGCCTGCCCAGCATTTGCTGCCACCAGAAATACCACCCCCTGGAACAGTGGAGGCATCACACATTGCCTGCATCCCCCAGGGTTCCAAGGACTGGTGCACTCAGCACCTGCTGCCATGACTTCATACCCTTGATTGGCAGAGTGACTACATGCTGCATGCAGCCCCCCAGGAGTCTCAGGAACAGCCCTTTTGGTGTCCACCACTGACGGTGGCCATATCTCATTTACTTGCAGAGCTCCTGCCTGCTATGTGCATCACCCAGGACTCCAGGTACTGGCCCACTCAGCACCTGGCACCACTAGTAACCTTGCCTCCTCGACTGGTACACCCCTGGGACCAAGTGACCAGTGGAGCTGTCAAGTTTGGTGTGCACTTTCCTTGTCTAAAAACCAGCCTACCTGGTGGCCCCAGCCCCCAGCAAACCTGTGCCATTGCCTCCAAAAATACACACAGCCTACAACATTGACACACTTGAAGGTACTGCCAATGTTGATTACAGCTGAAGCAGTTACATGGAAATTATTAATATAATACAGTGCCCACGTATCCAACCAACACCATAGGACTCATCTACAGGAAAATATCTTTGCCTATAAAAGTTTCAAGAAAACAATTAAGCCCCAAATTGAAAATGTTAGAAATAACAAAAATTAGAGTAGAAATAGAGAGTAGAAAAACAAAAGAAAACATCAACAAAACTAACAGTTGGTTTATATATAATGTTATTCCATAAAATTGGAAGAGGTTACTGTTCCACCAAATTTGCAGATATCAACGTAGGAACACAAGAAACATGAAAATCCAAGGAAATATGACACCTCCAAAGGAACACAATAATTCTTCACTAACAGACTCCAAGGAAAATAAAATCTATGAATGCCTGAAAAGGAGTTTAAAGTAATGATCTTAAGAACACTTAGTGAGATACAAGAGACTAGAAATGGAGAATTTAACAAAATCAGGGAAACAATTTGTGATCTAAAGGAAATATTTTTTAAAAGCCCCTTTCCCCATTTTAAAAAAAGAAATATTCAACAGAGAGACAGATACTACAAAACAGAGCTAAACAGGAACCTTGGAGCTAAGGAATTCAATGAATGAAATAAAAACATTGCCATTTGATGGATTATTCTAGTGATAAAATTTGTTTCCTTTCAAATTTTATATGGGAGATCAATCAGAAGAAAGAATTTCTGAACTTGAAGACAGGTATTTTTAAATAACCCAGTCAGATGAAAAAAAGAAAGACAGAGAAAAAGAATGAAGAAAATATACAAGACTTATGAAATACCATTAAGTGAAAAAATTTTCACATTATGTGAGTTTCAGAAGAAGAGATGACAGATGGTGTAAATAACCTATTTAATAAAATAATGGCTGAAAACTTCCCAAGTCCTGGAAGAGATGTGGACATCCAGTTCCAGGAAGCTTAAAAGTTTCCAAATATATTCAACACAAAAAGGTCCTCTACATGGCACATTATAGTCAAATTGTCAAAAGTTAACAACATACAGAAAATTCTAAAATGAGCAAGATACAAGTGTCATGCTACATACAAGAGAATTCCCATCAGACTAACAGCAGATTTCTTTCTCCTTCCTCCCTTCCTCCCTTCCTTTTTTTGATGGAGTCTCGCTCTGTTGCCAGGCTAGAGTGCACTGGCACAATCTCGGCTCACTGCAGCCTCTGACTCCCTAATTCAAGTGATCATCCTGCCTCAGCCTCCCAAGTAGCTGGGATTACAGGCACGCACCACCACACCCAGCTAATTTTTGTTATTTTTAGTAGAGACAGGGTTTCACCATGTTGGCCAGGATGGTAACAGCAGATTTCTTAACAGAAATCTTACAGGCCAAGAGAGAAAGGGATACTATGTTCAAAGTGCTGGAAGGAAAAAAAAGCCAACTAATACATGACGTCCAGCAAAGCTATTCTTCAGAAATAAAGAAGAAAAATATATTTTTAGATAAGCAAAACTGAGGGAATTTATCACCACTAGATCAGTCTTACAAGAAATGCTCAAGGGAGCCCTACCTCTGGAAGGGAAAGGATGGTAACTACCATATGAAAACACCTGAAAGTAGAAAACTCACTGGAAGAACAGATATGAAAATGAGAAAGAGAAAGGAATCAAATTTTATCACTACAGTAATCCATCAAATGGCAAAGGTAAATGATGAGAGGAAGAATCAAACTGGGATATACCAAATAATGAACAAAAAGTTAATAAAATGACAGGAGTAAGTCCTCGCTCATCAACAATACCCTTGAATGTAAATAGTTTAAATTCCTTAATTAAAATATATAGATTGGCTGAATGAATGAATGAATGAATGAATGAAAAAAGATCCCATTATATGCCGCCCAGAAGAAACTCACTTCACTTGTAAAGACACACATAGACTGAAATTGAGAGATGATGAATGGTATTCCACACAAAAGAAAAAAAAAAAAAAACAAGCAAGAATAGCTATACTTATATCAGTATAGCTGATATAAGTATCAGTATATAAAATAGATTTTAAGTCAACAACTGTAAAACGGGACAAAGAAGATTATTATTTAATGATAAAGGGATCAATTCGGCAAGAGGATATAGCAATTGTAAATATATATGAACCCAACACAGGAGCACCAAGATTCATAAAGCAAATATTACTAGATCTAAAGGGAAAGGTAGATCCCAATACATTAATGAATATAACGTCTAGCTGAACTGTCTAGCTGTTGAAGCTGGGTACTTCAACACTCCACACTCACCATTGGACAGATCATCTAGACAGAAAATCAACAAAGTAATATTGGATTTATTGTATACTATACACCAAATGAACCTAGCAGATATCTACATAACATTTTATCCACAAGCTGCAGAATACACATTTTTCTTATCAGCACATGGAACGTTCTCCAGGATACATTTTATGTTAGGCCACAAAACAACCTCAAAAAAATGTTTTTTAAATAAAAACTGTATCAAGTATATTTTCAGGGCACAATAGAATAAAACAAGAAATCAATAACAAGAATACTGGAAATTGTACAAATACATGGAAATTAAACAACATTCTTCTGAACAACCATTGGCTCAATGCAGAAATTAAACAGAAAGTTAAAAAAACTCCTTAAAACAAATAAAAATATAAATACAACATACAAGCTGGGCACAGTGACTCATGCCTGTAATCCCAGCACTTTAGGAGGCTGAGGCAGGCAGATCACGAGGTCAAGGGGTCAAGACCAGCCTGGCCAACATGATGAAGCACTGTCTCTACTAAAAATATAAAAAATTAGCTGGGTGGCACTAATCCCAGCTACTTGGGAGGCTGAGGCAGGAGAATCTCTTGAACCAGGGAGGCAGAGGTTGCAGTGAGCCGAGATCATGCCGCTGCACTTCAGCCTGGGTGACAGAGCAAGACTTCATCTCAGAGGAAAAAAGAAAAAAAAAAAAGAAACACAACATACCAAAACATATGGGATATAGTAAAAGCAGTACTAGGAGGTAAGTTTATAGCAATAAATGCCTACATCATAAAAAGTATAAATATTTCAAGTAAAAAAACCCCTAACAATTAGCCTCAAGAAATTAGAAGGGCAAGAAGAAATGAAGCCCAAATTTTGTAGAAGGAAATAAATAATATCAGAGGAGAAATAAACAAAATAAAGACCAAAATTATAATACAAAAGACCAACAAAATAAGAGTTTGTGTTTTAAAAAGATAAAATTGACAAACCCTTAGCTAGACTATGAAAAAAAGAGAGAAGACCCAAAGAAAGAAAATTAGAAACCAAAAGAAGGCATTACAACTGATACCAGAGAAATACAAAGGATCATTGGAGACTATTAAGAGGCCAGGCGCGGTGGCTCAAACCTGTAATCCCAGCACTTTGGAAGGCCGAGATGGGCGGATCACGAGGTCAGGAGATCGAGACCATCCTGGCTAACACGGTGAAACCCCATCTCCACTAAAAAATATAAAAATCTAGACGGGCGAGGTGGCGGGTGCCTGTAGTCCCAGCTACTCGGGAGGCTGAGGCAGGAGAATGGTGGGAACCCAGGAGGCGGAGCTTGCAGTGAGCTGAGATCTGGCCACTGCACTCCAGCCTGGGCGACAGAGCGAGACTCCGTCTCGAAAAAAAAAAAAAAAAAAAAAGAAAAAAAAAGAAATATATGCCCCAGGGCACAGCTGCTTGTGCTTGTAATCTCAACCCTTTGGGAGGCCAAGGCAGCAAATCACTTGAGGTCAGGGGTTTGAGACCAGCCCGGCCAACATGGTGAAACCCTGTCCCTACTAAAAAAGAAAAACCTACAAAAATTAGCCAAAGAAAGAGAAAGAGAAGGGAGGGAGGGAGGGAGGGAGGGAGGGAAGAAGGAAGGAAGGAAGGAAGGAAGGAAGGAAGGAAGGAAGGAAGGAAGGAAGGAAGGAAGGAAGGAAGGAAGGAAGGAAGGAAGGAAGGAAGGAAGGAGAGAAAGACAGAACTAGTATATGCCAACAAATTGGAAAACGTAGAAGAAGTAGATAACCTCATAAACACATGGAACATACCAAAATAGAGTCAGGAAAAAACAGAAAACCTAATCAGACCAATAATGAGTAACAAGAGTGAATCCACGGTAGAAAGTATCCCAACAAACAAAAGCTCAAAACAAGATGGCTTCGCTGCTGGATTCTATTAAACTTTTAAAGAACAAACACCTTCTCTTCTTAAAGTATTACAAAAAGTTGAAAGGGTGGGAATTCTTCCAAACTCATTCCATGAGGAGAGTATTGCCCTGATGCCAAAATCAGAAAAGAATACAACAAAAAGGAGAACGCTACAGGCCAATATCCATTATGAACATAGATGCAAAAATTCTCAACAAAATACTAGCTATCCCAATCCAATAGCACATCAAAAAGAATATACACCATGATTGAGTGGGATTGATCCCTGGGATGCAAGGATGGTTCAACATATGGAAATCAATAAATGTGATATATCATATCAGCAGAATGAAGACCAAAGAGCATATGATCATCTCAATAGACATGAAAAAATATCTGATGAAATTCAACATTCCTGATATAACATTCAATGATATAAACTCTCAACAGGTTAGATGTAGGAGAAATGTACCTCAACACAATCAAGGTCACATATGACAAACTCACAGCTAACATCATACAGAATGGGGAAAAGTTGAAAGCTTTTCAATAAGAACTGGAACAAGACAAGGATGCCCACTTTTACTACTCTTATTTAACCAAGTACTAGAAGTCCTAGCCAGAGCAATTAGGCAAGAGAAAAAAATAAAGAGAATCTAAATTGGAAAGGAGAAAGTCAAATTGTCCCTGTTCACAGACAACATGATCTTTATATATATAAAAAAACCTAAAGATTCCACCAAAAAAACCTCTTAGAACTGATAAATTCAGTAATGTTGCAGGATACAAAATCAAAATATAAATTCAGTAGTGTTTCTACATACCAATAACAAACTAGTTGAAAAAGAATCAAGAAAGCAGTATCATTTACAATAGCTACAACAAAATAAAATACCAAGGAATAAGTTTAACTAAGGAGGTGAAGATCTATACAATAAAAACTAGAAAACATTGATGAAAGGAACTGAAGGGAACACAAACAAATGAAAAGATACCCCATGTTCCTGATCTAAAGGAATTAAGATTGGTAAAATGACCATACTACCCCAAGTGATGTACAGAGTCAATGCAATCCTTATCAAAATACCAATGACATTCTTTAATGAAATAAAAACCAAAATCCTAAAATTCCTATGGAGCCACAAAAGACTCCAAATAGCCAAAGCATTACTGAATAATTAACAAATCTGGAGTATCACATTATGGAGCTTCAAAATACACTACAAAAGCATAGTAGCCAAGACAGCATGGTACTAGCATAAAAGCAGACACACAGAAGAATGAGACAGAATACAAAACCCAGATATAAATCCACATATTTACAGTCAGCTCACTTTTGAGAAAGGTGCCAAGAATATATATTAGAGAAAAGACAGTCTCTTCAAAAAACAGTGCTGCATTTGCTAGTATTCATATGCAGAAGAAAGAACTAACCCCTATCTCTCACCATATATAAAAATAAACTCTTGATGAATTAAAGGCTAAAATGTAAAACCTGAAACTATAAAGCTACTAGAAGTAAACATAGGAAAAATGCTTCAGGACATTGGACTGGGCAATCATTTTTTTAAATACATGATTTCAAAACCACAGACAACAAAAGCAGAAACAGACATATGTGATTATATCAAACTAAAAAGCTTTTGCAAAGCAAAGGAAATCATTAACAGAGTGAAAAGGTAACTTACAGAATGGGAGATAATGTTTGCAAACTATACATCTGATTAGGTATTCACATAAGGAACTCAAACAACTCAAGAGTGAAAAAACCCAAATAATCCAATCACAAAAGGGAAGATAGACCTTTTTTTTTTTTTTTTTTTTTTTTTTGAGGCAGAGTCTTGCTCTGTTACCCAGGCTGGAGTGCAATGGTGCAATCTTGGCTCACTGCAACGTCGGCCTCCTGGGTTCAAGTGATTCTCCTGCCTCAGCCTCCCGAGTAGCTGATTACAGGCACCTGCTACCATGCCCAGCTAATTTTTATGTTTTTAGTAGAGACGGGGTTTCACCAGGTTGGCCAGGCTGGTCTCTAACTCCTGACCTCAGGTGATCCATCCAGCCTCCCAAAGTGCTGGGATTACAGGCATGAGCCACCGTACCTGGCCAGGATGATAGACCTTATAGACATTTCTCAAAAGAAAACATACAAATGAACAACAGATATATAAAAACTGTTCAATATCACTAGTCATCAGGGAAATGCAAATAAAAACTGCAATGAGATAAAAATTACTCAAGTTAAAATTGCTATTATCAAAAAGACAAAAGATAACAATTGTTGTTGATGTGGAGAAAAGGAACACTTGCACACCACTGGTGGGATTTTAAATTAGTATGTTCATTATGAAAAACAGTATGGCGATTTCTCAAAAAATTAAAAATGAAACTACCATAGATCCAGCAAAGTACTGAGTATATCCAAAAGAAAGAAAATGAACATATTGAAGAGATCTGCACTCCTATGTTTATCTCAGCACTATTCACAATACCTAAGATATGGAATCAACCTAAGTGTTTATTAACAAATTAATGAAAAGGAAATATGATGTATATACAAAATAGAATATTATTCAGTAATAAAAAGAGTGAAATCCGATTATTTGCAACAACATGGATGAACTTAGAAGACACTGTGTTAAGTACATTAAACCATACATGATCTCATCCGTATGTGGAATCCAATAAATGTATCTCATAGAGGTAGAGAACCTAGAAGACATTATGTTAAATAAATTAATGCAGACAGAGAAATACAAATACCACATGATCTCACCCATATATGAAATCCAAAGTTTATCATGTAGAAGTAGAGAAGTAGGGGTTACCAGAGACTGCTGGAGCTGGGGATAGGGTAGAGGGAGGAATGGAGAAATGGTGTCCTATTGCATAGCAGAGTGACTATAGTTAACAAGAATGTATAGTATATTTCAGAATAGCTAGAAGAGAGGATTTTGAATGTTCTCACCACAAAGACATGACAAGTGTTTGAGGTGATGGAAATGATCTTCACACAATGTATACATATATCACAACATCACATTGTACCACATAAATATGTACAGTTATTATGTGGAAATTAAAATTCTTTTAAAAAGCTGATCTCATAGAAGTAGAAAGTGGAACAGTGGTTACTAGAGGCTGGTAAGGGTAGAGGGATTGCGGGGAATGAGAAGAGGTTGATTAGGTACAAAATTATATTTAAATGGCAGCAATAAGTTCCAGTCTTCCACTGCACAGTAGGGTAACTATAATTACCAATAACATATTACATATCTCAAAATAGCTAGAAAGGAGGATTTTGAATGTTCTCACCTTAAAGAAATGATTAATGTTTTAGGTGATACCTTAATTTGATCATTACATATTATATACATGTATCAAAACACCATTTTGTACTGTAAATATGAACAATTATTATGTCAATACAAAGTAAAATAAAACTTAAAAATTGAACACAAATAAAGAAAATATATTCTATGTTCAGGAATTGGAACAATTAGCACTGTTAAAATGTTCATACTACCCAAAGCTATCTACAGATTCAGCACAATCTCTCTCAAGAGAGATTCTAATGTCACTTTTCACAGATAAAGAAAAAAGCAATCCTTAAATTCATATGGAACCACTAAAGAACTCAAATAGCCAAAGCAATCTTGAGCAAAAATAACAAAGTTGGAGTCCCTATACTCTGATTTCAAAATATAAAGTGATTATAATTAAAACATCCTGGGACTAGCACAAAAGCAGACACATCACTCAATGGAACAGGATGGAAAGTTTAGAAATACATCCATGTGTTTATGAACAATTGATTTTTGAAAAAGGTGCCAAGAACACAGGAGGAAGAAAGGACAGTCTTTTCAACAAATGATATTGAAACAAGTGGATATCCACATGCACATATATGAAACTGAACCCTTATCTCACACCATGTACAAAAATGAACTCAAATTAGATTAAAAAGTTAAATGTAAGACCTCCAACTATAAAACTACTAGAAGACAACATACGGGCAAAGCTCCATGATACTGATCTTGGCAATAATATTTTTGAATATGATATAAAAAGCATAGACAACAAAAGCAAAAATAGGCAAATGGGATTACATCAAACTAAAAAGCTTCTGTACAGCAAAGAAAACAGTTAAGGTGAAGGACAATCCACAGAGTGAGAGAAAATATTTGCAAACCAAACAGCTGACAGGGGATTAATATACAAAATATATAAGAAATTCAAACAGCTCAATAGCAAGAAAACAAATAACCCGATCTTAAAAATGGGCAAAGGACCTAAACAAACATTTCTCAAAATTATATTTAAGTGGACAGCAGGGAGGGTGTATGCTTGTGTTAACTCTCTTCTTCCACCTAGTTGCACTCCTGAGAGCAAGATGGGTCACCAGCAGCTAGCTGTACTGGAGCCACCCGTGAAAATTCGGTCAGGGTCCTTCTCTTGTCAAGTCTGCTCAAACCAGCACGGTCTGATCCGGAAATACAGCCTCAATATGTGCCGGCAGTGTTTCCATCAGTACGCAAAGGATATAGGTTTCATTAAGTTGGACTAAGTGATCTTCCTTGAATGGATTATCCAAGGCATCTATGCAATGAAAAACCACGGTAGCTCTTTGCACATAAAATAAACATTAATAAATACATAAACGGACAACAGGTACATGAAGAAATGCTCAGCATCTCTAATCATTGTGGAAATGCAAATTAAACCACAATGAGATATCACCTTACACCTCTTTGAATGGCTATTATCAAAAAGATTAAAGATAAGTGTTGGCAAGGATGCTAAGAAAAGGAACTCTTGTACATTATTGGTGGGAATATAAATTAGTATGGCCATTATGGAAAACAGTATGGAGTTTTCTCAAAAAACTAAAAATAGAACTGCTCCATGATTCAGCAGTCCTACTTGTGGGAATATATGAAAATGCACTGTAATCAATATGTTGAATGAATAGCTGTATTACTCACAATTGCTAAATTCAATCTAAGTGTCCATCATCAGATGAATGGGTAAAGAAAATGTGATCTATAAATACAATGGAATACAATATTTAGCCTTTAAAAAAAGGATGGACATTTTGTCATTTGTAATTCCAAGGATAAAACTGAAGGACATTATGTTAAGTGAAATAAGCCAAGCTCAGAAAGATGAATCTCTCGTGATCTGATATATGTCAAAGCTAAAAAAGTTGAACTCAACAATAGAGAGTAG
Source organism: Rhinopithecus roxellana (assembly GCF_007565055.1). Classification (NCBI taxonomy): domain Eukaryota; kingdom Metazoa; phylum Chordata; class Mammalia; order Primates; family Cercopithecidae; genus Rhinopithecus; species Rhinopithecus roxellana. The sequence goes on from NC_044551.1 coordinate 50,129,749, forward strand.
AATGTTACCAGAGGCTGGGGCAGAGGGCAAGAGAGAATGGGGAGTTGTTGGTCAAAGGGTGCAAAGATTGAGATAGACAAGAGGAATATGTTTTGAAGTCTATTGAACTACAGGGTGACTGTAGTCAATAATAACATGTTGTATATTTCAGAATAACAGAAAGAATAAAATTTAAATGTCTCATCATAAAAATGATAAGTAAGGGAGATGATGGATATATTAATTGGCTTGATTTAATTATTCCATATTGTAGGCATGTATCAAAGAGTCACACTGTACCCGTTAATATGTATGAAGTTTGTAAGTTTAAATAACAGTAAAAGGAGGGAAGAGATATTTTTTCAGACAAGAAGATGCAAATATTTTAAGATATCAGTTCTCTCTGAATTGATCTATAGATTCAATACAATTCCATTCAAAATCTCAGCAGAATTTTCTTAGAACTTGACAAGTCAATACAAAAATTTATGTTGCAGAGCAAATGGCCATGATTGCCAAGGCACAACTGAATAAGAAGTGAGGAAAATTAGCCTAGTTTATACCAAAATATATCCCAGAACTGTGGTGATTAAGCCACTCAAAATTATTGGCACAAAAGTGGACAAGTAAACAAATGGCACAGAGCAGAGAGCCCAGAAACAAATCCAAACCTAAACAGAAAGCTTACTGGATCAGAGATGGCGCTGCGTGTACTAGTGTGGAAAGGAAGGTCCATTCAGTAAATGTTGGCACAGTCGTTATCTGTTGAGAAGAAAATTAAATAGAACCACTACTGCATTTTATAACAAAAATAAAATCAAAGTGTTAAACCTATAGGAGAATTTATAGAAACCTATTTCTTCCATTTTCAGGAACAAGGTGAGTCCTTAAAGAAGAATTGAATTGTGTCCTTTGTTCACGGATAACTAAAATATCTGTGGGATTGTTTTTCAGATACCTTTTTCCAGCCTATATCATGGCACCTGGCTACCAAAGTACTGGGAATACTCTGCTGTGGCCTATTTTTTGGCATTGTTGGACTGAAGATTTTCTTCTCCAAATTCCAGGGTAAGTGAGAGAGAGAAGCATGGGCCGGCGACTTATTCATGGTTCCAGCAGGGACAGGATCAGAGATGCTCCCGCATCCCAGCTGCTTCTCTTCCTCTAGTCCTAGCCTCCAGGGGCCCAGGCCCAAAAAAGTAATCACCCTTCTGTAGGGTATTCGAACATCTCTTCCTCTGCAAATATCAACTGCGACAGGCCCTTGCTACTTCATTTAGGCCAAATAATAAGGGGATGAATGATTTTCAGTACCTATAGAGCCTGGATAATTTTCCATGAACAACACCAAGACTCTGATTAAAAAGTTTTAATGTGGCGAACAAATTCATAAAGGAAGAAGTCAAAGTGACTGACAATAAGATAAACTTATATTCAGTCTCAATAAGACTTTTCACCCCCAAAACCAATTTCTTCCTCCTTGGGAGTGACACTTCCCCCTGGGGATGAGGCCGCTCCCAGCCGCCTCCTCCCATCTCCATCCCCACCTCCACAGCATCCCAGCTGTTGTCCCTCTCCTTAGCATGAACCTTCCTAATCTCTTGCTCCCCCCAAGACAGCTACACTCCGTGCAGGGGCTGCGGAGATGAGCACATGTAAGTGTTCTAGGAGAGGCCCTGCCCTTCACACCTGCAGCTTGTCCCACCTGTGCAAGCAGCCAGGGTCATGTTTGTACCTTGCACACTCCTGTGTCCACCACTGAATATACTGTTTCTGTTTCAGGGAAAATCCAGGCAGAACTGGGTAAGTGTGTGTCACGTCCTGAGCCTCCCACACATGGTTCTCCCGGGTCCCTCCCTGATCCACAGCATGAGCCTCTGGAGACCCTGGCTCCAGGCTGGACAGGAAGTACCAGCAGGTGGAGTAGAGCAGCTGCCTCGCTGTCTCCACCCACTGCTAATGAGGTGCCCCTCAGATATCTGGAGGGCTTAGGATAGGCCTCAGGGCCTGGAAGTCCCCGTCTGTGCCTGTTGCCCGTTGGTCCGCTGTGTGTGTGGTAGGGGGAGGTGTTGATCACAAGCTCTGAGGGTGTGTGGACCACAGGGAGGAACCTGAGAAAAATGGGTGGGTGATTCTCAACCTCCCTGGCCTGATGCTTTGAGACTTTACCCAGTCCTGTGTCAACCATCAAATCGTCTGCTTTTTGTTTGGTGGGAACTGCAGGATAAACTGGGTGAGAGCGTTATCACATGCAGGGCTTTCCTCCCACGCTCCCCTTGGGACCCCACTCTGTGATGTCAGCCTCTTATATGTGTTTCTTTTTTTCTTTTTGTTTCAGACTTGGGGAAGATACACAAACAAGCAGGTGAGAGACTCTCCTCCCTCAACTTATTCTCTCTTCCAAGTTCCTCATTTATGGATTTTTATATCCTGAGGCCCATGGGTCCCTGCAGAACCAAGTTTGTGATGGGGACCCTGAATTGTCTAGATTCTGGGGGAGGTGCATTTTGTAGAGAAGCCCCATAGCCTTCTTCAGATCTCTTGAGAGGGCCCATGACACTCACAAAGGTCCTAATCCTTGGTCTCTCCCTTCTCCCTGTGTCCTGTTCCCCACGGGAGTGCTGAACTGCCTGTTCTGTCTGCTTGCTTTCAGAATTGAGAGATGCCCAGAAACACGCAGGTACCGATGCCTGAGAGGGTGACAGTGGGCATGGAGTAGGAAGATGACTAGTGACAAATATGGAGCCCACCTGGCTTGCAGACAGCAAATCTGTGATGCGCCAATCCACCCCAGGGTGCCGCTGCCTCTAAATGCACTTCTTGGCCCAGGACTTGGAAGGAAAAGCATAGGGACTGGGTCAGCTCGGAGGGGTCACAGGCAAGACGCCAGGGAACTGAGGGCACCAGTAGCTGGCTTCCAGGGGTCTGTGCTAAGGGGAAAGAAGTGAAGTCAACAGAAATGGGTGGGTGGAAGGAAGGTGAATCCTGGAGTCACTCAAGGTCTCACAAAGTCAAATATGGGCTTACCTGGGAGGGCAGTGGTTGGGCTGGGTGATATAGAGGAGTTGAACCTCTGGTGATTGAGTATCTCCAAGCATCAGTGAGGCACAGGAGCTGCCCTGGAGAAGAGACGTGGCTCGGGGGATAGTGGCACTGGCCGGATCCTACCCGGAGCCAGTCTGCAGTGGGAGGGTCGACCTCTTATTCCAGCCCAGATTTCCTCTTCAGTAACTCACGCTTCCTCTCTCCCCCACCGCACCCCAGTGGCGGTGACTCTGGACCCAGAGATGGCTCACCCACAGCTCTGCGTTTCTGATCTGAAAACTGTAACCCATAGAAAAGCTCCCCAGAAGGTGCCTTACTCTACGAAGAGATTCACAAGGAAGAGTGTGGTGGCTTCTCAGGGTTACCAGGCAGGGAAACATTACTGGGAGGTAGACGTGGGACAAAATGTAGGGTAGTGTGTGGGAGTGTGCCAGGACGATGCAGACAGGAGGAAGGACTCTGTGACTTTGTCTCCCAATCATGGGTACTGGGTCTTCAGACTGATGACAGAATATTTGTATTTCACATTCAATCCCCATTTTATCAACCTCTCCCCCAGGACCCCTCCTACACGAGTAGGGGTCTTACTGGACTATGAGGGTGGGAAAATCTCCTTCTTCAATACAAATGACCAGTCCTGCATTTGTACCCTGACATGTCAGTATGAAGGCTTCTTGAGACCCTATATCCAGCATGTGATCTATGAAGAACAAAATGGGCACTCCCATATTCCTATGTCCAGTGTCCTGGGATCAGAGAGAGAAGACCCTGCTTAAAGGGTCCGACACCGCAGACCCAGACACAGCCAAGGGAGAGTGCTCCCCACAGGTGACCCCAGCTTCCTCTCCGAAGCCTGCGCACAGGAAGTCACGCCTCCCACTCTCCACAGGAAGTCATGCCTCCCACTCTCCACAGGAAGTCACGCCTCCCACTCTCCACAGGAAGTCACGCCTCCCACTCTCCTTCAGGGTGCTGAGGTTCTTCTCTCCTAAGCCCAGCAGCGGCAGCAGCTTCCAGATGAGGGAGGATTGGCCTGTCCCTGTGGGAGTCAGAAGCCATGGCTGCCCTGAAGTGGGGATGGAATAGACTCACGTAAGATTTACTTTGTGAAAACTCCATCCAGCTAAGTGATCTTGAACAAGTCACAACCTCCCAGGCTCCTCACTTGTTAGTCAGGAATAGTGATTCCCACCTCACAGGTAAAGATTCAAGAGACGATGAATGTGAATCCTGCTTGCAGGTTTGATGGCACAGTGTTTGCTAATGATGTGTTTTTATATTATACATTTTCCCACCATAAACTCTGTTTGCTTATTCCACATTAATTTACTTTTCTCTATACCAAATCGCCCATGGAATAGTTATTGAACACCTGCTATGTGAGGCTCAAAGAATAATGAGGAGGGAGGATTTTTCACTGATTCTATAAGCCCAGCATTACCTGATACCAAAACCAGGCAAAGAAAACAGAAGAAGAGGAAGGAAAACTACAGGTCCATATCCCTCATTAACATAGACACAAAAATTCTAAATAAAATTTTAGCAAATTAAACTAAACAATTTATTTAAAGATGACATATAACTACTCAGCGTGGTTTGTCCCACAAATGCAGGGTTGGTTTAATATTTAAATATCAATCCTGCATGAAACCCTGTAATTCAGCACATTAATAAAGTAAAAAAGAAAACCATATGATCATTTCAATACAGAACAAAAGTTTTATAAAGCCACCATCATTACTGATAAAACCTGTCAACAAAGAAGATATACAGATGAAAAATAAGCACATGAAGAGACACTCAATGTCATTAAATATTAAGGAAATGCAAACTAAAACCACAACAACATACCATTATCATCTATTAGAGCGGCTAAAATGACAAAGACTGACCATATAGCAAGCATTGGTGAGGATGTAGAAGGAGGGAAACTCTCATGCACTGCTCATGGGAATGTCAAATAACGTAGTCACTTTGGAAAACAGTTCAGTAGTTTCCTTAAAAGTTAAACAGTCACTAACCATATGATCCAGCATGGCCTTCTAATTATTTTTCCAAGAGAAAAGGAAATATGTGAATGTTCATAGCAGCTTTATTTGTAACAGCCAAAATTTGAAAACAACACAAAGCTCACTAGTTGATGAACAAATTATGATATATCCATGCATATAAAGTGCTACTCAGAAACAAAAAAGAATAAGCTATTTTATACACACAAAATCATTAAATCTCACAGGAATTATTCCAAGTAGTGCTTGCTTCGGCAGCACGTTTACTAAAACTGTAATGATACAGAGATTAGGCCCCTGCACAAGGAGGACGTGCAAATCCATGAAGTGTTCCATAGTTAAATTTAATTTTATGATAAAGAAAAACATTGGAAGGATCTGGCAAGATGTCTGAATAGGAACAGCTCCGGCCTGCAGCTCCCAGCGAGACCAATGCAGAAGGCAGGTGATTTCTGCATTTCCAACTGAGGTACCCTGTTCATCTCATGAGGACTGGTTAGGCGGTGAGTGCAGCCCATGGAGTGCAAGCAGAAGCAAGGTGGGGCATTGCCTCACCCAGGAACTGCAAGGAGTGGGGGACCTCCCTCCGGGCCTCCCTCCGCCAGCCAAGGGAAGCTGTGAGGGACTGTGCTATCTGGCCCAGACACTATGCTTTTCCCACAATTTTTGCAATCCACAGAAAAGGAGAGTTCCTCATGTGCCTATACCACCAGGGCCCTGGGTTTCAAGCACAAAACTGGCTGGCTGGGCAGACACTGAGCTAGCTGCAGGCTTTTTTTTTTTCGTACCCCAGTGGCACCTGGAACCACAGTGAGACAGAACTGTTCACCCCCTGGAAGGGGGGCTGAAGTCAGGGAGCCAAGTGGGCACACACAGCAGGTCCCACTCCCACAAATCCCGGCAAGCTGAGAACAACTGGCTTGAAATTCTCGCTGCCAGCACAGCAGTCTGGAGCTGACCTGGGACGATGGAGCTTGGTGCGGGGAGGGGCATCTGTCATTACTGAGGCTTGAGTAGGCGGTTTTCCCCTCACAGTGCTAAAGAGGCCTAGAAGTTCGGACTGGGCAGAACTCAACACAGCACAGCAAAGAGGCTGTGGCCAGACTGTGTCACTCGATTCCTCCTCACTGGGCAGGGCATCTCTGAAAGAAAGGCAGCAGTCCCAGCCGGGCGCGGTGGCTCAAGCCTGTAATCCCAGCACTTTGGGAGGCCGAGGTGGGCGGATCACGAGGTCAGGAGATCGAGACCATCCTGGCTAACACGGTGAAACCCCGTCTCTACTAAAAAAAATACAAAAAACTAGCCGGGCGAGGTGGCGGGTGCCTGTAGTCCCAGCTACTCGGGAGGCTGAGGCAGGAGAATGGCGTGAACCCGGGAGGCGGAGCTTGCAGTGAGCTGAGATCTGGCCACTGCACTCCAGCCTGGGCCACAGAGCAAGACTCCGCCTCAAAAAAAAAAAAAAAAAGAAAGGCAGCAGTCCCAGTCAGGGGCTTATAGACAAAACTCCCATCTCCCTTGGACAGAGCACCTGGGGGAAGGGGTGGCTGTGGGTGCAGTTTCAGTGGACTTAAACGTTCCTGCCTGCTGGCTCTGCAGAGAGCAGTGGATGCTGACAAGGAGGGTTCTTCCAGCACAGTGCTTAAGCTCTGCTAAGGGACAGACTGCCTCCTCAAGTGGATCCCTGACCCCTGTGCCACCTGACGGGGAAAGACCTCCCAACGGGGGTTGACAGACATCTCATACAAAGGAGCTCTGGTTGGCATCAGGCCAGTGGCCCTCTAAGATGAAGTTTCCAGAGGAAGGAGCAGGCAGCAGTCTTTGCTATTCTGCAGCCTGCACTGGTGATACCCAGGCAAATAGGGTCTGGAGTGGACCTCCAGAAAACTGCAGCACACCTGCAGAAAAGGGGCCTGACTGTTAGAAGAAAAACCAACACACAGAAAGCAGTAACATCAACATCAACAAAAGGACCCCCACACAAAAACCCCATCCAAAAGTCATCAGCCTCAAAGATCAAAGGTATGTAAATCCACAAAGCTGAGGAAAAACCAGCTCAAAATTGCTGGAAATTTCAAAAACCAGAATGTTTCTTCCCCAAATGACCGTAACTCCTCTCCAGCAAGGGCACAAAACTGGACAGAAAATGAGTTTAACAGAATTGACGAATTGACAGAAGTAGGCTTCAGAAGATGGGTAATAACAAACTCCTCTGAGGTAAAGGAGCATGTTCTAACCCAATGCAATGAAGCTAAGAACCTTGACAAAAGGTTACAGGAACTGCTAACTAGAATAATCAGTTTAAAGAAGAACATAAATGACCTGATGGAGCTGAAAAACACAGCACGAGAACTTCGTGAAGCATACACAAGTATCAATAGCCGAATCGATCAAGAGGAAGAAAGTATATCAGAGACTGAAGAACAACTTACTGAAATAAGGCATTAAAACAAGATTAGAGAAAAAGAATGAAAAGGAACAAACAACGCCTCCAAGAAATAGGGGACTATGTGAAAAGACCAAACCTATGCTTGATCAGGGTCCCTGAAAGTAACAGGGAAAATGAACCAAGTTGGAAAACACACTTCAGAATATTATTCAGGAGAACCTCCCCAACCTTGCAAGACAGCCCAACATTCAAATTCAGGAAATACAGAGAAAATCACTAAGATACTTCTTGAGAAGAACAACCCCAAGACACATAATTGTCAGATTCACCAAGGTTGAAATGAAGGAAAAAATATTAAGGGCAGCCAGAGAGAAGGGTCAGGTTACCTACAAAGGGAAGCCCATCAGACTAACAGTGGATCTCTCTGCAGAAACCCTACAAGCCAGAAGAGAGTGGCGGCCAATATTCAACATTCTTAAAAAAAATTTCAACCCAGAATTTCATATCCAGCCAAACTAACCTTCATAAGTGAAGAAGAAATATAGTCCTTTACAGACAAGTAAATGCTGAGGGATTTTGTCACCACCAATCCTGCCCTACAAGAGCTCCTGAAGGAAGCACTAAATACGGAAAGGAAAAACTGGTACCAGCCACTGCAAAAACACACCAGAATATAAAGACCAATGACACTGTGAAGAAACTGCATCAAGGAATGTGCAAAATAATCAGCTAGCGTCATGATGACAGGATCAAATTTACACATAACAATGTTAACCTTAAATGTAAATGGGCTAACTGCCCCAATTAAAAGACACAGACTGGCAAACTGGATAGAGTCAAGACCCATCAGTGTGCTGTATTCAGGAGACCCAGCTCACATGCAAAGACACACATAGGCTCAAAATAAAGGGATAGAGGAATATTTACCAAGCAAATGGAAAGCAAAAAGAGCAGGGGTTGCAATCCTAGTCTCTGATGAAACAGACTTTAAAGCAATGAAGACAAGGGAGGGCATTATATAACAGTAAAGGGATCAATGCAATAAGAAGAGCTAACTATCCTAAATATACATGCACCAAATACAGGAGCACTCAGATTCATAAAAGAAGTTCTTAGAGACCTACAAAGAGACTTAGACTCCCACATAATAATAGTGGGAGACTTCAACACCCCCCTGTCAATATTAGATAGATCAATGAGACAGAAAATCAACATGGATATTCAGGACTTGAACTCAGCTCTGGACCAAACAGAGCTAATAGACATCTACAGAACTCTTCACCCAAAATCAACAGAATACACATTCTTCCTAGCACCACATAGCACTTATTCTAAAATTGGCCACATAATTGGAAGTAAAACACTCCTCCACAAATGCAAAAGAATGGAAATCATAACAGTCTCTCAGACCACACTGCAGTCAAATTAGAACTCAGGATTAAGAAACTCACTCAAAACCACACAATTACATGGAAACTGAACAGGCTACTCATGAATGACTACTAGGTAAACAACAAAATCAAGGTGGAAATAACAAAGTTATTTGAAACCAATGAGAACAAAGACACAACATACCAGAATCTCTGGGACACAGCCAAAGCAGTGTTAAGAGAAAAATTTATAGCACTAAATGCCCACATCAGAAAGTGGAAAAGATGTAAAATTGACACTCTAACTCACAATTAAAAGAACTAGAGAAGCAAGAGGAAACAAATTCAAAAGCTAGCAGCAGATGAGAAATAATTAATATCAGAGCAGAACTGAAGGACATAGAGACATGAAAAACCCTTCAAAAAATCAATGAATCCAGGAGTTAATCTTTTGTGAAAAGATTAACAAAATAGATAGACCACTAGCTAGACTAATATAGAAGAAAAGAGAGACACAATAAAATAGACACAATAGACAATAAAATAGACACAATAAAAAATGATAAAGGGGACATCAACACTGATCCCACAGAAATACAAACTACCATCCGAGAATACTATAAACACCTCTATGCAAATAAACTAGAAAATCTAGAAGAAATGGACAAATTTCTGGACACACACACCCTCCCAACACTAAACCAGGAAGAAATCAAATACCTCAATAGACCAATAACAAGTTCTGAAGTTGAGGCAGTAATTAATAGCCTACCAACAACAACAAAAAAGCCCAGGACCAGACAGATTCACAGACCAATTCTACCAGAAGTACAAAGAAGAACTGGTACCATTCCTTCTGAAACTATTCCAAACAATAGAAAAAGAGAGAATCCTCCCTAACTCATTGTATGAGGCCAGCATCATCCTAATTCCAAAACAAGGCAGAGACACAATAAAAAAAGGAAATTTCAGGTCAATATGCCTGATGAACATCTATGTGAAAATCCTCAACAAAAACTGGCAAACAGAATCCAGCAGCACGTCAAAAAGCTTATCCACCACGATCAGGTGGGCTTCATCTCTGGAATGCAAGCCTGGTTCAATGTATGCAAATCAATAAACACAATCAACACATAGAGAGAACAAATGACAAAAACCACATGATAATCTAAATAGATGCAGAAAAGGCCTTCAATAAAATTCAATGCCCCTTCATGCTAAAAACTCTCAATAAACTAGGTATTGATGGAACATATCTCAAAATAATAAGAGCTATTTATGACAAACCCACAGCCAATATCATACGGAATGGGCAAAAGCTGGAAGTATTCCTTTTGAAAACCGGCACAAGACAAGGATGCCCTCTCTCACCATTCCTATTCAACATAGTATTGGAAGTTCTGACCAGGGCAATCAGTCAAGAGAAAGACATAAAGGGTATTCAGATAGGAAAAGAGGAAGTCAAATTGTCTCTGTGTGCAGATGACATGATTGTATATTTAGAAAACCCCATCATCTCTGCCCCAAATTTCCTTAAGCTGATAAGCAACTTCAGCAAAGTCTCAGGATACAAAATCAATGTGCAAAAATCACAAGCATTCCTATACACCAATAATAGACAAACAGAGAGCCAAATCATGAGTGAACTCCTATTCACAACTGCTACTAAGAGAATAAAATACCTAGGAATCCAAGTCACAAGGGATGTGAAGGACCTCTTCAAGGACAACTACAAATCACTGTTCAAGGAAATAAGAGAGCAAACAAATGGAAAAACATTCCATGCTCATGGATAGCAAGAATCAATATCATGAAAATGGCCACACTGCCCAAAGTAATTTATAGATTCAATGCTATCCCCATCAAGCTACCACTGACTTTCTTCACAGAATTGGAAAGAACTACTTTAAACTTCATATGGAACCAAAAAAGAGCCTGCATAGCCAAGACAATCCTGGGCAAGAAGAAGAAAGCTGGAGGTATCATGCTACCTGACTTCAAACTGTACTACAAGGCTACAGTAACAAAAACAGCATGGTACTGTTACCGAAACAGATACTTAGGCCAATGGAACAGAGAACAGAGAGGCCTGGGAGATAACATCATACATATAAAACCAACTGATCTTTGACAAACCTGACACAAACAAGCAATGGAAGAAATATTCCCTGTTTAATAAATGGTCTTGGGAAAACTGGCTAACCATACGCAGAAGACTGAAACTGGATCCCTTCCTTACACCTTATACAAAAATTAACTCAAGATGGATCAAAGACTTAAACATAAGACCTAGGACCATAAAAATCCTAGAAGAAAACATGGACAATACCATTCAGGATGTAGGCAAGGGCAAAGACTTTATCTCCAAAACACCAAAAGCAATGGCAACAAAAAACAAAATTTGCATTTCTCTGATGACCAGTTATGATGAGCATTTTTTCATGTGTCTGTTGGCTGCATAAATGTCTTCTTATCAGAAGTGTCTGTTCATATCCTTTGCCCACTTTTTGATGGGGTTGCTTGTTTTCTTCTTGTAAATTTGTTTAAGTTCTTTGTAGATTCTGGATATTAGCCCTTGGTCAGATGACTAAATTGCAAAAATTTTCTCCCATTCTGTACGTCGCCTGTTTACTCTGATGGTAGTTTCTTTTGCTGTGCAGAAGCTCTTTTGTTTAATTAGATCCCATTTCTCAATTTTGGCTTTTGTTGCCATTGCTTTTGGTGTTTTAGTCATCAAGTCTTTGCCCATGCTTATGTCCTGAATGATATTGCCTAGGTTTTCTTCTAGGGTTTTTATGGTATTAGGTCAAAAATTTAAGTCTTTAATCCATCTTGAATTAATGTTTGTATAAAGTGTAAGGAAGGGACCCAGTTTCAGGTTTCTACATATGGCTAGCTGGTTTTTCCAGCACCATTTATTAAAGAGGGAATCCTTTCCCCATTGCTTGTTTGGGTCAGGTTTGTCAAAAGTCAAGTGGTTGTAGATGTGGAGTGTTATTTCTGAGGCCTCTGTTCTGTTCCATTGGTCTATATATCTGTGTTGTTACCAGTACCATGCTGTTTTTGTTACTGTAGCCTTGTAGTATAGTTTGAAGTCAGGTAGCATGATGCCTCCAGCTTTGTTCATTTTGCTTAGGATTGTCTTGGCTATGCAGGCTCTTTTGTGGTTCCATATGAACTTTAAAGTAGTTTTTTCCAATTCTGTGAAGAAAGTCATTGGATACCATCTCAGGCTGGTTGGAATTGTGATCATTAAAAAGTCAGGAAACAACAGATGCTAAAGAGGATGTGGAGAAATAGGAACACTTTTACACTGTTGGGAGTGTAAATTTGTTCAACCATTGTGGAAGACAGTGTGGCTATTCCTCAAGGATCTAGAACTAGAAATACCATTTGATTCAGCGATCCCATTACTGGGTATATACCCAAAAAATTGCAAATCATGCTACTATAAAGACACATGCACACACTTTATGTTTATTGTGGCACTATTCACAATAGCAAAGACTTGGAACCCACCCAAATGTCCATCAATTATGGACTGGATAAAGAAAATGTGGCACATACACACCATGGAATACTATGCAGCCATAAAAAAGGATGAGTTCATGTCCTTTGCATGGACATGGATGAAGCTGGAAACCACCATTCTCAGCAAACTATCACAAGGAGAAAATCAAACACCACATATTCTCACTCATAGGTGGGAATTGAACAATGAGAACACTTGGACACAGGGCAAGGAACATCACACACTGGGGTCTGTTGCGGGGTAGGGAGCTGGGAGATGGATAGCATTAGGAGAAATACCTAATGTAAACGATGAGTTGTTGGGTGCAGCAAACCACCATGGCACATGTATACCTATGCAACAAACCTGCATGTTGTGCACATGTACCCTAGAATTTAAAATATAATTAAAAAAACAAAAACAAAACCAAAATTGACAAATGGGATCTAATTAAACTAAAGAGCTTCTGCACAGCAAAAGAAACTATCATCAGAGTGAACAGGCAGCCTACAGAATGGGAGAAAAATTTTGCAATCTATCCATCTGACAAAGGGCTAATATCCAGAATCTACAAAGAACTTAAACAAATTTACAAGAAGAAAACAACCTCATCAAAAAGTGGGCAAAGAATAGGAACAGACACATCTGAAAAGAAGACTTTTATGCAGCCAGCAGACATATGAAAAACTGCTCATCATCACTGGTCATTAGAGAAATGCATATCAAAACCACAATGAGATACTATCTCATGCCAGTTAGAATGGCGATCATTAAAAAGTCAGGAAACAACAGATGCTGGAGAGGATGTGGAGAAATAGAAACACTTTTACATTGCTGGTGAGAGTGTTAATTAGTGCAACCATTGTGGAAGACAGTACGGTGATTCCTCAAGGTTCTAGAACTAGAAATACCATTTGACCCAGCAATCCCATTACTGGTTATATACCCAAAGATTATAAGTCATTCTACTATAAAGACACATGCACATGTATGTTTATTGCAGCACTATTCACAATAGCAAAGACTTGGAACCAACCCAAACATCCATCAATAATAGACTAGATAAAGAAAATGTGACACATATACACCATGGAATACTATGCAGTCATAAAAAAGAATGAGTTCATGTCCTTTGCAGGGACATGGATGAAGCTGGAAACCGTCATTCTCAGCACACTATCAGAAGAACAGAAAACCAAACACTGCACGTTCTCACTCAAAAGTGGGAGTTGAACAATGAGAACACATGGACATAGGGAGGGGAACATCACACACCGGGACCTGTTGGGGGTTGGGGGGCTAGGGGAGGGATGACATTAGGAGTAATACTTAATGTAGGTGACGGGTTGATAGGTGCAGCAAATCACCATGGCATGTGTATACCCATGTAACGAAACTGCACGTTCTGCACATGTAGCCCAGAACTTAAAGTATAATTAAAAAAAAAAAAAAACCACCAGCATTCCTATACACCAAAAATAAGCAGAGAGCCAAATCATGAGTGAACTATCATTCAAAACTGCTGCAAAGAAAATAAAATACCTAGGAAGACAACTTACCAGGGACATGAAGGACCTCTTCAAGGAGAACTACAAACCACTGCTCAAGGAAATAAGAGAGGACAAAAACAAATGGAAAAAACATTCCATGCTCATGGACAGGAAGAATCAATATCGTGAAATGGCCATACTGCCCAAAGTAATTTATAGATTCAGTGCTACTCCCATCAAGCTACCACTGACTTTCCTCACAGAACTAGAAACAACTATTTTAAATTTCATATGGAACCTAATAAGAGCCTGTATGGCCAAGGCAATCCTAAGCAAAAAGAACAAAGTTGGAAGCATTGTGTTACCTGACTTCAAACTGTACTACAAGGTTACAGTAACAAAAACAGCATGGTACTGGTACCAAAACAGATACATAGACCAATGGAACAGAACAGATGCCCCAGAAGAAAACACACATCTACAAACATCTGATCTTTGATGACCCTGACAAAAACAAGCAATAGGGAAAGGATTCCCTATTTAATAAATGGTTCTGGGAAAACTGGCTATTCATATGCAGAAAACAAAAACTGGACCCCTTGCTTACATCTTACACAAAAATTAAATCAAGATGGATTAAAGACTTAAACTTAGAACCTAAAACCTTAAAAACCCTAGAAGAAAACCTAGGCAATATCATTCAGGACAGAGGCCTGGCCAAAGACTTTATGGCTAAAACACCAAAAGCAAGTACAACAAAAGCCAGAATTGACAAATGAGATCTAATTAAACTAAAGAGCTTCTGCACAGCAAAAGAAACTATCATCAGAGTGAACAGGCAACCTACAGAATGGGAGAGAATTTTTGCAATCTATCCTTCTGACAAAGAGCTAATATGCAGAATCTACAAGGAACTTAAACAAATTTATAAGAAAAAAAAACAACCCCATCAAAAAGTGGGCAAAAAGAAGACATTTATGCAGCCAACACATATATGAAAAAGAGTTCATCATCACTGGTCATTAGAGAAATGCAAATCAACACCACAATGAGATACCATCTCATGCCAGTTAGAATGGCGATCATTAAAAAGTCAGGAAACAACAGATGCTAAAGAGGATCTGGAGAAATAGGAACGCTTTTACACTGTTGGTGGGAGTGTAAATTAATTCAACCATTGTGTAAGATAGTGTGGTGATTCCTCAAGGATCTAGAACCAGAAATACCTTTTGACCTAGCAATCCCATTACTGAGTACATACCCAAAGGATTATAAATTATTCTACTATAAAGACACATGCACATGTATGTTTACTGCATCACTATTTACAATAACAAAGACTTGGAACCAACCAAAATGTCCATCAATGATAGACTGAATAAAGAAAATGTGGCAGCCATAAAAAGGAATGAATTCATGTCCTTTGCAGGGATATGGAAGAAGCTGGAAACCATTGTCTTCAGCAAACTAACACAGGAACCAAACACTGCATGTTCTCACTCATAAGTGGGAGTTGAACAATGAGAACACATGGACACAGGGAGGGGAACATCACACACCAGGGCCTTTCGCGGAATGGAGGGGGAAAGGGGAGGGAGAGCATTAGGGCAAATATCTAATGCATGTGGGGCTTAAAACCTAGATGATGGGTTGATAGCTGCAGCAAACCACCATGGCACATGTATACCTATGTAACAAACCTGCATGTTCAGCACATGTATCCCAGAACTTAAAGTAAAATTTTTTTTAAAAAACAGTTTTTTAAATTACTCCAAGTAAAAAGAGACAGACTCCCTCCCAAGATATTGTCTGACTCAATTTACAATAAAACTCTAGAAAATGCAAACTAGTTTCACTTAAAAAGCAGCTTTAAGTGTACAATTATCTCAAAATGAAAAGTTTAATGAAAAACATGATTCATCTGAGTCTCGGTTCATTATATTGGCAGTTGAAATCAGGAAATGTGAAACAGTTTCAGAGATTCAACTAGTGTTAGCACACATCAAATAGTAATGAAACAAGGCTTTTAAAAAATCCCTCACTTCCAATATTAGAACAATTATCTTTAATCATAACTGAAGGATGCCATTCACTATACCTCCCAAAGTAAATAAGGACAAATATTATGAACAAGAAACAGTAAGGGAAAAAGTTAATACTACATAATAATGGTAGTCAAAATGGAATCAATGAGTGCCAATATAATGAACCTCTCCCCTCAAAAATTCCAACCACCATGTTGCTTTTCATTACAAAAAGGTGAATAAAACAAATCAAAGCAGCTATAGACAGGAACACAGGTCCTGGTGGCTGTTACTGAGACCCAGAATAGTGCCAGGGTCAAATCTCTGTAGAAATGAGCTATTGGAGGCTCTAAGGACCCTGGCTCCTGGGGCCTTCCTCTGAGTTTTCCCCTTAGGGTAGTGGGTAGGGAGCTGTGTCCTAGGTCCCAAATCAGAAGTTAGGCCAGAGGGCGATATCAGCAAGACGGCAGAACAGGAAGTCCCATGTTCACTTCCTCCCCAACAGAAAGTTCAACTAGAAACCATCCACAGACAAGAACACCTCTGTGAAACTCCAAAACTTGGGAGCGAGCCTGAGACACCTATGTGGACCATAGGGCCAAATAAAAACCACATTAGAAGGGTAAGAGGTATGGTCTCACTTTGACCACTTTGCTCCTTCCCCTCCCCCAAGTCCACACAGCACCACACAGAGAAGATTCACTTTGATGCGTCATTTCTACAGTGAGAAGAGGGCCAGAGGTGGACATCCAGCTTCCCTAGCATTCTAAAATGCTTCCCAGGAAGCCCACCACTGTGGCCCTTCCTCATGGGGAACAGTGAAAGTACAGGCAAGACTAGACTGTCTTGGGTCAGGCGGAAACAAAGAAGTGAAGCAGAGGTCACAGTGATGATAACATGGATTGCTGGGATAGCTCTGTGTTCCTGCCAGTGGTGGTGCCCAGTCAGAAGTGCCAGCCAATGGCAGGATCCACCCACAAACCTCAGCTAGTTTCTCCCAGAAGTTGTTCCAACTGGCTTGAGTACCTAGATGGCCAGCCTCCATGACCAGCCTCACAGCCCATGCCAAGGCCATACTCGGGCATGAAAATTCCCATCACAGTGCGTTTAGGCAAAGCACAAGGGCCACATGTACTTGACATGAGATGCCAAACAGACACTTGACCCAGCTACAAAGCCCACCCAAGACTCTGCCCAAGCAGGGAGATACCTGCCACCAGACATTTTTGCAGAGCACAGGGGCTGGACCTGCCCAACACAAGAGACCACACAGCAGTCTGAAACAACCCCAGAGTTCACTCCAAAGCTGGAGAGCAAGCCCATATCATCCATTTTTACTGAGCACAGCCTCTAGTCTAGTTCATCCTGAGCAACATTCTGCTTCACTTTTGGGTCCATCCTGCAGTCCTGTCCAATTGCAGAACTCAAATAGCAAAACTGCTTGGCCAGGGAATATATGCTGTGACCTGGCCTCATTAGTGGTAACTGCAGTACCACATGATTGCAGAGCCCAGCCAGTGGTCTCGCTGGACAGTAGAGCCCAGCCAGCAGCCCCACTTGACCTCAGAGAAAAGGCATCAGCCCACCCAACTAGAGAACTCAACAGCAAGCTCTGCCTGCTTGTGGTCACTACCAGTTGGCCCATCCAGAATCACAGGCTAAACTAAATAGTGAAGGTTAATTCCTGTGAATGAATACCTGTAAAGGCTGGAAGAGGTGGCAATCTCCTCAAATGTATAGATGCCAACATGGGGACACAAGGATTAGAAAAAATTAGGGAAGTATAAACTGTAAAGGAATATAGATTTATGTAATAACTAGCAAAAAAATTCAGGATAATTCTCTTAAAGAATTTCAATGAACTGTAAGAATATACAGATAAAAAATTAAATGAAATTTGGAAAACAATAGATCAATAAACCAAGAAGTATGACCAAGAAATAGAAACAAATTTTTAGAAACCAAATATAAATCCTAGAGATTAAGAATACAATGATTGAACTAAAAAAAGTCAACAGAAAACTTCAACAGCAGGCTCAATCAGGGCAAATAAAGAATTGATGAGCTCAAAAACAGAAATTTAAAAAATGATCCAGTCAGAAGAGCAAAAAGAATAAGAATAAAAATGAAGAAAGACTAGAAGAGTTATGGAACACTATCAAGAGAACTAATTTTTGCATAGTAGGAGTTGCAGAAGGAGAAAAGAAATAAAAAAGATGAGAAAAAATGTTAGAGAAATAATAGCTAAAAAGTCCCAAATCCGGGAAGAGATACCAACATTCAGGTACAGGAAGCTCAGAGGTGCCCAATCAAATTTAAACTGAAGAAGAGTTCACCAAGACACATAATAGTCAAACTACCAAAAAGCAAAGGAAAAATTGAAAGCAAAAAGAGATTAGAAACATACCACAAATAAAAGCTAAGGTAATTCATCACTACTACGCCTGACTTACAGGAAAGAGAGTGCTTTACACTGAAACGAAAGGCCACTAAAGAATACCATAAAACACGTGAAAGCACAAAACAATAGTACAAGTAACAGAGTCACATTCAGAATACTCTAGGACTAGAAAGGTGGTGTTAAAGCAATTTTATCTCTAGTATGACGGTTAAGAGACAAAACAATTAAAAAATAAATTGTTAAGGAATACAAATTACAAGATTACGTAAATTCTGATATCAAAACATAACATGTATGTGTGTAGGGGACAAAAATGTAGAGCACTTAGATATTTTAGTTAAACCTCATAACCACAAAGCAAAAACACCTAGTAGATGCACAAAACAAACATAAATAGGATTCAGAGCATAGCACTACAAAAGAACTATAAAACTACAAAAGGAGACTAAAAAAGAGAAAGAAAGAGAGAGAAAGAAAGAAAGAAAGAGAAAGAAAGAAAGAAAGAGAACCGACAAAACAAAAATTACAAAATGGTAATAGTAAATACTTATCAGTGTTTACTTTGAATGAAAATGAATTAAATTCTCCATTCAAAAAAAAAAAAATAGTGGCTGAATGAATTTTTTTTTTAAAAGACCCAACTATATATACTGTGCTATGGTTTAAATGTCCCTGCCAAAATTCGTGTTGAAACTTAATTGCCATTGTAACAGTGTTAAGTGATGGGACTTTTAAGAGGTGATTAAGTCATAAGGACTCTCTGGTCTCATGAATAGATTAATGCTGCTATTTTCAAAAAATTTATAATTGCCTTGTCTTATGGTTCTGAGATTAATGCTATTATCACAGGAGTGGATCAGTAATCACAGCAATGAGTTCCTGATAAAATGGATGAGTTCAAAAGATGGTTTGCTAGAGGACCCTAATGCCTGGACTCTCCACACCAAAAAAAAAAGGACCCAAATAATGAATAAATAACTCCATTTGGACTGTAGTGTATGAGGGAGAACGCTGGAGTACAGCAGGGAAAAGACAGGAAACCTATGACCTAACTGGACCATTTGGGAGGGCTGCATAGAAAAGAAATGAAGACGCTCAGCCTCTGCTACACTGTCTTCCAAGCCAGGATTAACTTAAAACAAAAAGGCACTTCCCCCAGCAGGAAAAAGGTAACCAGGAGGCCCCCAGGAATCCCCACTAATGTTATAGACACCTGCAACCTTTGCTGCTAGAGAATCCTGCAGTGCCCACAGGCTCTGAGACCAGTTGGGGGAGCTGCCTGGCATCCATGCAACTGCACTACCCCAGAGAAGGGACCCACTTTGTAGGCCACTCCCAAACACATTACCAAAGCTGCTGTTGTATGGCACCATCTTGAAACTGGATCCACAGCTACAGTGCACCCTGCTGCAGGAGCCAGTAACCACTGCACCTTTTCATCCCTGAGGGTATGCAGCCATTACATCATGTTTACACACAGTACTGCACCATTCCCCAGCCAAGCTTCTACAGGTTACTACTTCCTGGGAATAAGCTACCAAGGAGGCACCTCACCTTCTGCATCCTAATGACTGCAGAGCCCCAACTTCAACCCTTCAGAACCTACATCCAGCACCCCAGCATCATAATCCACACGACACTCTGCCTGTAAAAGAAGAGACAATCTTGCCCAGCAAAGAAACTGAGTCTTTACCAGCTGTGTACACATTCAGCACACTCAATAGCCAGGTGAGCTGCTGAATCTGAGCCAGTAGGCCCTCATGTGTCCTGATGCAATCACCAGTCTGGTGCACCACTTTCTAGGGGGACCTCATCCCCAAACTGGCAAACTAGCTCCTGCATGCCACCTGCATGGTCACTAACTGTGCACATTACTTCCAGGGGGACCCCACCCCAAGCCAGCAAATGGCATATGGATCCCCATATGCCACCAGCATGCTCACCAGCCAGACATGCCACTTTCATGGGAGCCCGGCCCTGAGCCAGCAAATTGGCCCCCATGCACTGCTGGCATACTCATCAGGCCAGTGTGGTGCTGTGGGGGGAGGCCTGCTGTGAGCCAGCAGACCTGTCAATGCATGCAGCCAGCATGTTCACCAGCCAGGCACACCACCCAGGGGAGCCCGGCTGTGAGCTGATGGACCTGTCAATGCATGCAGCCATGTGCTCATCAGTCAAGTGAACCACTCCCAAGAAAGCCCCACCCCAAGCCAGCAGATCAGCCCCTGTGTGCCACCAGCACCTCACCAGCCAGGGTGTTGCTTCCAGCAGGTTCCAATCACAGGCAGCTTGGCCCCTGCACTTACTGGCGAGGCACACAACTCCCAGGTGATCCCCATTCAGATCTGGCAGGCCAGTTGCACAAACCTGCAGCCTAGACCACTACGGCTGAAAAACTGCACAGAGACTACTGTGCCCATTCAAAACCAAAGCCAATGAACTCTACCCAAATGACACTCTAAGACATATCTGCAGGCGAAACTTTCCCTGCAAAAGTCACTCCATAATATCAGAGGAGGCAACCATTGCACCAGATCCACAGATATTAATGCAGGGACACAAGAAACATGAAAAAGGAAACATGAAATCAACGAAAGAGGACAATAATTCTCCAGTAACTGACCCCAAAGAAATGGAAAGTTATGAATTGCCTGAAAAGGAATTCAAAATAATGATCTTAAGAAATGCAGTGAGAAGCAACAGAATACAGAAAGACAACAAAATGAAAAAATAAGCTATGATCCGAACAGTAAATTCAACAGAGATAGAAATAATAAAGAACCAAATAGAAATCCTGGAACTGAATAATTCAATGACCAAAAAAATGCAATTGAGAGCTTCACAACAGGCTATATCAAACAGAAGGAAGAATTTATAAATTCAAAGACAGGTCTTTTGAAGTAACCTAGTCAGAGGAATGAAAAAGGAAAAAAACAAAAAAGAACAAAGCCTACAGGACTTAAATGACTATTAAGCAAAGAAACTTTTGCATTATGAGAGTTCTAGAGGAAGAAGAGATGTTGAAAGGCACAGAAAGCTTATTTAAGAAAATAATAGCTGAAATCTGCCCAAGCCTTGGAAGAGATATGAACGACTAGATCCATAAATCTTAAAGGACCCTTTATAGATTCAATCTAAATGGGTCGTCTTTGAGGTATATTATATTCAAACTGTCAGAAATCAACTACAAAGAGAGAGTTCTAAAATCAGCAAGAGAAAAGTAACAAATTACACATAAGGAAAGCTACAATAGACTGTCAGTGCATTTCTTAGCAGAAATATTGCACAATAGGAGGTAAAGGGATGATTTATTCCAAGTGCTAACAGTACTTCCCAGACAAGCAAAAGCAGAGAGAATTCATCACCACAAGACTGGCATTACAAGAAACATTTAAGAAAGTGCTTCATCAGCCCGGCGCAGTGGTTCACACCTGTAATCCTAGCACTTTGGGAGGGCAAGGCAGGCGGACCACGAGGTCAGGAGGTCGAGACCACCCTGGCTAACATGGTGAAACCCAGTCTCTACCAAAAATACAAAAAACTAGCCGGGCGTGGTAGCGGGCGCCTGTAGTTCCAGCTACTCGGGAGGCTGAGGCAGGAGAATGGCGTGAACCTGGGAGGCGGAGCTTGCAATGAGCCAAGGTCATGTCACTGCACTCCAGCCTGGGCGACAGAGCAAGATTCCATCTCAAAAATAAAAAACAAAAATAAAGTGCTTCACCTGGAAGTGAAAGGACAATAACTACCAACATGAAAACATATGAAGGTGTAATCCTCACTGGTAGACATAAATTAATAATCAAATTCAGAATACTGTTTACTGAAATGGAGGTATATAATCTTTCATATCTCCAGTATAAAACGTCAAAACGATCAGTGATAACTATAAGTTGTTAAGGGCCACACAGTATAGAAAGATCTAAATTGAAGCAACAAGATATCAATTGTGAGAAAGCAAAAGTCTAGAGTATTTGTTTGTGACAAAAGTTAAGTTGGTATCAGTTTAAAAGTCTATGATAACTATAAGATTTTTATATAAATCCCAGAGTAACCACAAAGAAAAAATTACAGCAGATACACAAATGAAAAGTAAAAGGAATCAAAGCTTATCACTAGAGAAAACCAACAAATCGCAAATGGAACTAATAAAAGGAAAAGAATCTATAAAACAACCAGAAATTTAAAAAATGACTGGGGTAAGTTCTTACCTATCAGTAATAACCTTGAATGTAAATGGATTAAATGCTTCAATTAAAAGATACAGAGTGGCTGAAGGGTTTTTTTTTTTTTTTTTTTTTTAAAGATCCAACTATATGATGCCCACAAAAAACTCACATCACCTGTAAGGACACATATAAATGAAAAATGAAGGAATGGAAAATAATATTCCACATAAGTGGGAAACAAACAAGAATAGGAGTAGCTAAGTTCACTTAAATTAGACTTTTGTAAAAAGAGACAAAGTCACTATATAATAATAAACAGGTCAATTCAACAAGATATAATAATAGTAAATACATGTACACCCAACATTGAAGCAAATGTATAAGCAACTATTATTAGATTTAAAAAGAGATGGCAATAAAATAATACGGTACTACAATACAACAATAGTGAAACAGGAAAAGTTCCCTTGTCCCCAAAGCAGGGCTTGTGGCTCACTCCTTTGGCGCCCCGCTGCTCATACCTCTAGCGGAGCGTACAGACGGGCAGGCTGTCGGGCTCCGGGCCCACGCAGTGTCTAGGGGTCAGTGTTCACAGCTCCGGAAGCCGCAGTGGACGTGTGTTATAGGGTGTTCTTTTAGTTTTGCAGGCTATATAGGCGGTTTGTGTTAACCAGCTCAACATGGAGTGGGAAGGTTTTCCCCTGGAGTCAGGCCGCTTAGCATCCTGGGCTCATCTCCAGCTGCCCCGCAAAACGCTGCATCATCGTTGTGCTTCGGCTGGTCGTCGGCCTTTGGTGTCAGCTTCTCTAGATGTCCAGCCGCCCGTGTGTCTGCCCGCCAGGTCTGGGAGGTTTTTATAGGCACAGGAAGAGGGCGTGGCAGGCCAGGGTGGTCTTGGGAAATACAACATTTGGGCGGGAAAGGCCCGTCCGCACCTCGATCCCTGGGGGTGGAGCCCTAGCCACGCCCTCATCTACCTGCGCTTCCCTTCCGCTTCTGTATCGTTTGAAGGGACCACGCGCTTCCCTTCCCAGCACTTCCCTTCAGTCTCCATAGCAGGAGACTTCAGCCTCACGCTCTTAGCAATGACCAGCTCATCAGACAGGATGTAAACAAAGAAACATCAGATCTAAACCACACACTAGACTAAATGAACCTATCAGACATTTACAGAACATGCTGTTCAAGGCCAGGTGCGGTGGTGCACGCCTATAATCCCAGCACTTTGGGAGGCTGAGGCAGGTGGATCACAGAGCCCAGGAGTTAGAGACCAACCTGGCCAACATGGCGAAACCCTGTCTCTACTAAAAACACAAAAATCTGCTGGGCATGGTGGTGCACTCCTGTAATCCCAGTTACTCGGGTGACTGAGGCACGAGAATCGCTTGAACTTGAAAGGTGGAGGTTGCAGCGAGCCGAGATCGCACCGCTGCACTCCACCCTGGAAGACAAAGCAAGATTCTGTCTCAAAAACAAGCAAACATGACAAAAGCTGCAGAATACACATCTATCTCCATAGCACATGGAACAGTCTCCTGAACAGATCATATGTTAGGTCACAAAACAAAGCTTTAACAAATTTAAGATCTAAATCATTTCAAGTATATTTTCTAACTACGATGGTATAAAACTAGAAATCAACATCAGGAGGAAATTTGTAAACTTTATAAATACATGGAAATTAAACAGCATGCTCCTCAACAACCAATGGATCAATTAAAAAATTAAAAGAGCAAATTTAAACTGTCTTAAAACAGGTAAAATTGAAAACACAACATACCAAAACCTCTGAGAT
Source organism: Rhinopithecus roxellana (assembly GCF_007565055.1). Classification (NCBI taxonomy): domain Eukaryota; kingdom Metazoa; phylum Chordata; class Mammalia; order Primates; family Cercopithecidae; genus Rhinopithecus; species Rhinopithecus roxellana. The sequence goes on from NC_044551.1 coordinate 50,153,925, forward strand.
GCAGTTCTAAGCAGTTCTAAGAGGGAAGTTTATAGCAGCAGACATGTATATTAGCCATGTGTGGTGGCTCACGCCTATAATTGTAGCAGTTTGGGAGACAGAGGCAGATGGATCACCTGGGGCCAGGAGTCTGAGACCAGCACAGCCAACATGGCAAAACCCTATCTCTACTAAAAGTACAAAAATTAGCTGGGCATGGTGGCACATGCCTGTAATCCCAGCTACTTGGAAGGCTGAGACATGAGAATCCTGGAAGGCAGAGGTTGCAGTGAGCCGAGATCCCGCCACTGCACTCCAGCCTGGACAACAGAGAGACTCTGACTCAAACAAACAAACAAACAAAAAACCTACATTAAAAAAAGAAGAAAGACCCCAAATAAACAACCTAATATGCGCCCCAAGGAGCTAGAAAAATAAGAAAAACTAAATCCGAAATTAGCAGCAGAAAAGAAATAATTGCTATTAGAGCAGAAATAAGTAAAATAGAGACTAAAAATACAAAAGGCCAATGAAACAAAGGCTTAGTTTTTTGAAGATATAAACAAAATCAACATACCTTTAGCAAGACAAACTATAAAAAAAAAGAGAGAAGACTAAAATAAATAAAATCAGGGATGAAAAAGGAGACATTACAATTGATACCACAGAAATACAAAGAATCATGAGAGACTGTTATAAAAAATTGTATGCTAAAAATTGAATAACCTAGAAGAAATGGATAAATTCCTGAACACACAACCATCCAAGAAAGAATAATGAAAAAATAGAAAATCTGAGTAGGCCAATAATGAGTGAGGAAATTGAATCAGTAATAAAAAAAATCTTCCATCCAAAAAAAAAGGCCCAAGTCTAATGGCTTCATGGGTGAAATGTATTTTTTTCACAGAAATAGAAAAAATATCCTAAAATGTATATGGAATCACAAAAGACAAAACCCAAGGCAATCTTGAGCAAATAGAACCAAGCTGAAGGCATCCCAATAATTGATTTCAAACTATATTACAAAATGATGGTAATTCACCATGGTCCTGGCATAAAAATAGACATGTAAACCAATGGAACAGAATAGAGAGCCCAGAAATAAACCCACAATTTTATGGTCAATGTATTTTGGACAACGTTGCCAAGAACACATAATAATAATAATAAAAAAAAAACTAGTCCCTTTAATAAAGGCTATTAGGATATCTGAATATCCATATGCAAAAAAAAAAAAAAATTAGACCCCTGTCTCACATCATATATCAAAATTAACTCCAAATGGGTTGAAGACTTAATTATAAGATCTGAACCTATAAAACTACTAGAAGAAAACATAGGGGAAAACTCCACAACAGTAGTCTGGGAAATGATATTTTGGATACGACCTCAAAAGTGCAAGGATAACCCAATTTAAAAGTGGGAAAAGGGCTTGAATCAATGTTTCTCAAAAGAAGACATACAAAAGGCCAAGAACATGAAAAAATGCTGAACCTCGCTAATCATCAGATAAATGCAAATTAAGACAACAATGAGATATCACTTTATAGCTGTTTGAATGGTTATTTTCAAAGATATGAAAGATAACAAGTGTTGGAGAAGATATAAAGTAAATGGAATTTTTCTACACTGTTGGTGGGGATATAAATTACTACAGCTATTATTTAAAACAGTATAGAAATTCCTCAAAAAACTAAAAATAGGATTATCGTATGATCCAGCAATCAAGGAAATCGGTATGTTGAGGAGATATCTGTATCTGTGTTTATTGCAGTATTATTCACACTAACCAAAATATGGAATCAACCCAAGTGTCCATCAACAGATAAATTGATCAAGAAAATATGGCATATATATTATATATATAAAATGGAATATTATTCAGCCATAAGAAGGAAATTCTATCATATGAAACAATTGGATGAACCTGGAATAAAATTGTGCTACACGAAATAAGCCACGCACAAGGAGGACAAACATTGCGTGGCCTCATCCACATGTGGAATCTAAAACAGTTTAACTCATAGAAGCAGACAGTAGAAAATAGCAGTTACTAGGGGCTGGGTGGGGGATGATGGGGGAGGTGTGGGTCTAATAATACAAAATTTCAGTTAGATAGAAGGAATATGTTCAAGGGGTCTATTGTACATAATGGTATTTGTAGTTAATAACAATATATTGTATATTTGAAAATTGCTAAAAGAGGAGTTTTTAAGTGTTCCCATCATAAAAAAAATAAGTATTTGAGATGATGGATATATTAATTAGCTTGATTTAATCATCCCATATTGTCTATGTGTATACCTATGCAATATATATACAATGATTATATGCATATGATATATATCACAACCTCACTTTGTACTCCATAAATATATAACATCATAATGCCAATCTACAATAAAAATAAACTGAAAAAATAAATTAAAATATGATAACATAGAGTGTGGAATAATAGACATTGGAGACTCAGAAGAGTAGGCAGATAGGAGGGGGACGATGGATGAGAAATTCCTTCATGGATACGGTGTACACTATTTGGGTGATGGCTACACTAAAAGCCTACACTTCACTGTGCAATATATCCATGTATCAAAACTGCACTTGCACCCCTAAGTTTATATAAACAAATTTTTTAGTTGCAACAGTTTTTTCAAAAGGAGTTAGGCCGACTTATTGTCCCTGGGGAAGGATGGGTGGCCCTGAGGAGCCTTAAGGAGAGGAAGCAGAGTGGGTTGTAGAGGTTGGGCTGAGTCCAGGGACCAGAGGGAGCAGAGAGTCTAGGAGCATGCGGTGAGTGGCAGAGGTGATGGCTGGTTCCCTGTGCGTCCTGCAGGGAGTAGTAAATATGAGTCCAAGAACTGGCAGGTGATAGTCATGAAGGACATGAGTGTAGGCTGGGCCAGGCAGGGGCATTGTGTGGGAACAAAATGATCAGCTCAGGGAATGCTACTGAAGGAGGCATCAGAGGCTTAGCTCCTGAGAGGAAAGGAGAAAAAGTCAGGGAGGGTCCTGACCAGGGAAAGGGCTGGCTACACACACACACACACACACACACACACACACACACAGAGGTATTTGTGTGTTTGTGAGATGGGGGCGGTGGGTTGTGGGCTCTTCTGTGGTTTAATCTCTCTTAATGCAGCCAACAAAAAGCCAGCTGAGCTACTCACACCTAAAACCCGACTTGACATCCTAGATTGGCCAGGACTAAGAAGTCCCTTTGAGTTACTGGAAACTTATTCTTACGAAAGTAATGCAGGCTCACGTTTCAAGAGTAAAATTTGACAAAAAGCACTGTAATAAAAAGCAACAATCTCCCAACTGTGCTCCCTTCTGCATCTTTTCCCTATGCTTCCAGGTCTTGTTTCCCAGAGAAATAACTGTACGTCTTCTGTTTGGGGTTTTTCAGGTTCTTAACGTCCTTAAGTTACCTGTTTATATCACCACTACCTGTCGATTGGTTTTCTGCTGTGAGGGGTCAGGGCTGTGAGGCATCAACAGTGCTCTCTACCTCCTTACCCGGTCCTTACTTCCTCACTATTTACACTTCCTCACTATTTACACTTCCTCCAGGGTTACAGGTACATTTTTGAACAAATACCTTTCAACTAAGAAAGTTTTACAGAACTTCAGAGATAAACGGAAAAAAATATACTGCCCATTAACAATAGTGGAAATAAAATACTTGAGACATTTCAAGCAAAATGAGCCTGTAACAAAATAAAGTGATGAGACATGTAACACAAGAAACAGTGGTGAACAAAACCACCACAAGGAGTGATTATTGCTGTAGCAGCTCCAAGTGCATCTGTGATGCTTAATGCAATTTCTAGGACGCAATTCCTAAAATAGAAGGTGAAAAGATTCTATGTTAGAGCATCTGAAATTTAACTTCCACATGACTTCAACAAAACCTGGAAGTTTGGGTGGGGAAGAGTAGAAAGGAATGGAAGAGAAGTAAAAGCATGATCCACATTTTGTCTCATTCAGGAATGACCATCACTTCTAGACATTAAAGAAAAAATATAAAAGTGTAGATATAGTTTACAGTCTGGGTGAGGTGGCTCAGACCTGTAATCCCAACACTTTGGGAGGCCAAGGATGGAGCACTGCTTGAGACCAAAAGTTCAAGACCATCCTGGGCAACATAGTAAGATCCTGGCTCTACAAAAAAATTAAAACATTAGCCTGGCATGGTGAGTGCCTGTAGTCTCAGCTGCTTGGGAGGCTGAGGTGGGAGGATCACTTGAGCCCAGCTTGAGCCCAGGAAGTTGAGGCTACAGTGAGTCATGATTGTGCCGCTGCACTCCAGCCTGGGTGACAGAGCTAGATCCTGTCTCAAAGTTTATATAAACTTTGAGTTTTATATATATCTCAAAGAAAGAAAACTGTATCACCCAGTCACAAAAGCAAATATAAAACAGAAAGCACGTTTAATAGGAACATAAAACAAGAGAACAAAACTAAGTCAAAGCAAATTAGTAACTGCTATAAATGTGACAAATTTAATTTCCCTTAAAAAATGAAGATTTTATCTTGAGGCAGAAAAGAAAGGTGACACTTCTTATAATAGTTCTTAATAATGACGAAAGCAGCAAACACTTATTACTTGTAATCCAGATACTGTTTTAAATGCTTTATATATAGCAAGTTTTTGTTTGTTTGTTTGTTTGGAGACAGGGTCCGGCTTTGTCGCCCAGGATGGAGTGCAGTGGCATGATCTTAGCTCACTGCAACCTCCACCTCCCAGACTCAAGCCATCTTCCCACCTCAGCCTCCAAAGTAGCTGGGACTATAGGTATGCACCACCATGCCTCACTAATGTTTAAAAATTTTTTGTAGAGACAGGGTTTTGCCATGTTGCCCAGGCTGGTCTCAAACTCCTGGGGTCCTGCCTTGGCCTCCCACAGTGCTGGGATTACGGGTGTGAGCCACCACACCTGGCCTAGCAACTTATTTTTAGTAACTTATTTAGAGATAAAATAAAACAAGACCACAGAAAAAGTTTGTAAACAAAGGAATGGGCAAAGACAGTCTAGCAGGAAAGCAAAAAGGAAAGTTGAAATTACAATAGTAATATCACCTAAAACATAATACAAGAAAAAAAAGTAAACGTAGCACAGATGTTTGACACTGGTAAAAGATACAGTCCACTTAGAAAATGAAATACCCAGGCCAGGTGTGGTGGTTCACACCTGTAGTCCCAGCACCTTGGGAGGCTGAGGCGGGCGGATCACTTGAGGTCAGGAGTTCAAGACCAACTTGGCCAACATAGTGAAACCCCATCTCTACTAAAATTACAAAAATTAGCTGGGTGTGGTGGTGCACATCTGTAGTCCCACACTCAGGAGAATCGCTTGAACCCAGGAGACAGAGGTTGCAGCGAGCTGAGATCACACCACTGCACTCCAGCCTGGGTGACGGAGCGAGACTCCATCTCAAAAAAAAGACAGTGAAATACCCACATAATACATTGCAGCAAAGAACAAATATCAAAGCTTGGGAGTCAGAGGGTCAGGGCCTTGGGGAGGCCAGGCTGTTTGGGAGTAGAGGGTGTGTGTGACTCCTGCAGCTCTCACATTCTCAGGAGCCAAAGATGAGCACCTGTGGCCCGGAGGAAGCCAGTGGGCCTCTCCTCTTCCAGTGTCTGTGCATGTCTCCATCTCTGTGACAAAGCACAATGGTGGGCACTGTGCCAGCTGACAGGCACCAGAAAGCCAATGTGAGCTCCCCGGAGAACAGCCAAGGAGAACATGCGGTAAGGAAGCTCAACGGCCGTGTGTGGGCTGCCGAGGGAGGTGGATGGGGAATCGTCAGAAAAGGAGGAATCCACTCCTTGCGAGGCTGGCGTGACTTTGCATTCTGTCTCCTCTGGTAGCCCACGCCAGGCGTGAGAACAGCCTTTGCCCTGGGGATGAGGGTTCTCCCACTAGCCCTCCAGAATTCCCTCAGACGACCTCATGGTGAGGGCTGCTGTGCGTCAAGGAGGCTATGCTATGGGGCATGTTCTCCACTGTCCACGTGATGGCTCCATACTGGCCTGGCTAGCCCCTAGCCTTTTCCTACCCCACGCGTGCTAATTACCTCCCTCCACGTGGTGGCCGCTGCCTCCACACCAGCTGCAGCAGGGAGGCCTGGCTGGGGCCACACACTTCGTGGAGCCAGTAACAGCTCTGCCCCTTCCGAGCGGGGCGGGCGCTCCCCGGGTGCCCTTGTAGCCACCCCAACTGTGACTGCAGACCCAGGCCGCCTGCTCTACAGATGAGGCAGGATCCCCGCCCTCCTGTGTGGACTACAGCCGCCCAAACTGCAGCTATGGGTCTGAGCCTCCCTGAGCTCTTGGGTGGGAGCCGAGGACAGGCGGGGTCTGCCCTTCTCCGTGCAGCTGCAGTCGCCCGACCCACAGCTGCAGACCTTGGCCTCCTGCTCCACGGAGGAGGCAGGAGCCAGGACAAGCAGGAGCCCTGCCCCTTCCAAATTGACGGGGCAGGAGCTCCCCGGGTGCTGCTTTGGCCACGCTCCCAGGAGCAGGACCCCAGCATCTGTGCAGCCTGCACCTCCGGGGCCTGGGAAGAACCCAGCCCCCCAACCACCATCCCTGCAGGCTCAGGGGTGTCTGGTCCTCACTGCCTGGCCTCTCTCTGCTCCCAATCACAGAGCGGGGTTGGGGCCTAGCCAGGGACCATGAATGGGAGTGGGAGGCAGACAGAGTCCCTGGAGGGAGAAGGCAGGTCCCCAGTAAGGCCCCACCTTCAGGCCAGAGAGGGTCTGAAGGTCGGGCAGCCAGTCCCTGGGACCGGAGTGGGGACTTGTGGTGTCTCCCCCTGGCTGCCCATGGACCAATCCGCATGCACTTCCTCCCCTCAGAGGTGCATAAAAGCCCCAGGCTCAGCCAGAGCAGGGCAGAGGATGGAGAAACAACAGGACAACCAGCTGCAGAGAGGAGCTACCCTCTCTGCTGAGAGCTTCAGAGACCTGCAGAGGCATTCAGAACAGCCTGCCTGTGGAGAGGAGCCGCTCTCTCCAGGGGCTTCTGCCTGCTGAGAGCAGCAGGTGGCAGGAGGACCAGCGGGCAGAGAGGAGCTGCCCTCTCCAGGGCCTTCTCTGCTGAGAGCTGACACTCAATGGGAGAGGAGGACTTACCTACAGAGAGGAGCTCACTGCAGGTCACCTCTGAGCTGTTCCAACATTCAATAAAGCTCCTCTGCATCTTCTTCACCCTTACTTGTCCGTGTACCTCATGACCTCATTCTTCCTGGAGGCAGGACAAGAACTCAGGTGCCACAGAGGTTTCCAGGAAGAAAATTGACACCCCAAAGATCCCACACAAGGACAGATGAGGGTCCGTTCTTTCCAGTGGCACCTGTAGCCTGCCAGGGGTTCAGCACCTACCTTCCTTTTGGATCTGAGCCTTTATGCATTTACTGGGTCTTGGAACGGGAGGTGCGGCTGGCAGGGCGCAGCTGCTGTCTACATCTTTCCTACTGCATGATGCACCTGATATGCAGGCGGTGGTGGCAGGTGGTGTCCCCCTCCCGCATCCCACCAGGGCTGTGTCTAGGAGTCACAGAAGTGGACTCGGCCCATTTCTCTCTCTCTTTGCATTTCTGCTGTGACAATCTCACCTTTCCCCAGGCAGCATGGAGGAACCCAACCTAAGGGCAACGAAAAGCTTAGGCCATGTTCTCGTTTTCGAGCAACCCGTCTCTACAAGTGCAATTTCCCTTCTCTTTCACTCCCCTGTGTGGCATGCAAGGGCCTCTGCAATGTGGTCCCATCCATTTCTGTCAGCCTTCCCTTCCACTTGTGAGCCACACACTGGCCTGGCTAGCCCCTAGCCTTTTCCTACCTCCCAGGAGGAATGTCTGTCCTCCCGGGCTGCCTCATTGCTTCCCTGATCCTACTGTTTATGCAGCATCCATTTTAAGTATACCTTGTCCCTGAGCCCTCCTCTGTCTCCCCTGGCCCGAGGAACTGCACCCACTGTTTGAGCTCACTATTCAGCCCCTTTGCTGTCCTAGGGACATCTTTCCACATTAATAAGCCTGGGTGCCCAGTCTCGCCAGCCTGTCTGAGCACGGACAGTCACCTCCAGGTCCATGGCTGTAGCTCGCTGGCTCCTGTCTCCCTCCCATGTAGAGCCCTGCCACCTGCACAGGCCCCTCTCCAAACACAGGCACTTCTGGGAGTCCCTGCGGTGTCCTGCTGAGGCAGAAAAATTAAAAATACATATGCATTCATTCACTCTAAGAAAAGTAACAGGCAAGGCAAGGGTTAAAAAGAAAAGAACACGTTTTCCTCTGCCTAGCAAGCTCACTTCAAGGACGGTTATAAGATAACGCTATCCAGAAAGCCAAGGCCAAAGGAATGGGCTCCAGACACCCCCTGCCCCACTTCCAGAGCAAGGTTGAAGGAAAAAGAAAGGCAAATTATTTTACTGTTCCTCTTTCCCCTGGCTTCTTCAGCGTGATCGTGTTTTACGAATGTCTGTATTTAGTCAGTTCTTGTTTTTCTTTCAATGCAGCTACAAGGCCACTGGCTACGCAAGGCCACAAGTTATGCTGTGCTATAGATTATGTGACGTATGATTAACTGTTGTTGTTTTGTTTATTGTAAGTCCACTTACGTATACCCCACTCTGTCTTTGTTTAGGGCTCAGCTTTTTGGACGTGAGTCCACTGAGCCGGTGTGTACCTAAAATAAACAGTCCTCCTGTTTTTCACATCCATCTCTCCGGTCCTCAGTTTACCACAATACTGCATGCATTTGAGCTGCTCATGCCTCAGCTCTGGCCTGTTCCCTGGAGGGGATGTCAGTGTGGGCTGCAGCTGGGTGGCTAGTGCCTCAGTCCACTTATGCCCAAGTCGCACCATGGCCTACAGTAAGATGGGGTGGGCTGGGGTGGGGTAGTGCTTGCTGCTTCTTTTTTGAGCTCTGCTCCACTAGAGAAATCCCAATCCAGCACCCCCTGCATTTCCAAGCGGCCCGTGAGCAGGTTTTGCAGGCTGCACTAACAGCAATGCCCCCAGGAGTTACTCCTTACTGACCTTGCCCTGAGGAGAAGGTTATGGTGGGTTAAAAACTGGGCATCAGCCCCTTCCTCGTGCTTAGTTAGTGGAGATTGCAGTCTACTCTCTTTCACTGTTCGGGGACTGCCACCCTGCCTCCCAGGAGTCCCAGCTTCACCGGCACAAAGACCCTGCACCCAGCTGGAGCCTTTTCTCCCCACTTTGAGCCTCTGCAGGTGTCACTGTCTACAAAGCTCTCAGATACCTTTCCCCTCCTTCTGTGACCCTGGAGAGACATTTTATATGGGAATTCAAGATTTTTCTCAGAGACAGGATGTGATGACTTCCTTGTTTTGTTCTATCCACCTTGGTTTTCATAGCAAAGGGCAGAGCAAACAGCATATATCTTTGGGAGGAAGATGGATAAAAATTCTCTCACATGCCCTGGCCTCTGGAGCTCAGCTGCCAGTCCACGTCTATGGAATCTTAGCATCTAGGACCAAGACACTTCACAGCAATCATCACCCTTTGCAGAAGAGGTGAGATCACCAGGACTCATCTACCATTGCAGACGTTTTGCTGCTACCTGACAGGTAAGTAGCTCGTTCTCAACAGCTGCCTACACCTCCACTTTTCAGAAATGGCAATCAGAAAATGAAGGTGGGAGGCTTTGGGAGGGCGTACAATTAGTGGCAGCATTTTATTATCCGAGCTTGGCTGCAGCATGGGATGTTCCGAGTGTGGCCATGAGGAGATGTCCATGCCCGTTTACGTAGGCCCCATCTCAGGAGGCAGGATCCTGATACATCCCATTGCCCCTCACCAGATGAAAAAGAGTTCAAGCCTCATGGCAGTTCCCTTCTTGGGGCAGTCCATCTTCCGTAGAGACTAAGAGGGTGGAAATCCTCTTGCGGACCTGTTGAAATCGAACCAGTGCAGGCAGTGGGCACTAGCTGGGGTCTGCCGGGGGCAAGGGCATTGCAGGGGTGCCAGGGAGGCCAGTGGGAGAGGGCCAAGGTCCCACTGACCCCTGGGGACTTGCAGCTGGGGGAGTGGAGGATAGGAGACAGGCAAAATTCACCAGTTCCACAGCTTACAGAAGCAGCAAAGCAAAGACTATACTTTCAGGGATAATTTCTATACATTATTACTGGAGAAGTTTTCCGCTCTGGGACCCCATAGTCTCCTCACACACATGCAGGGCAAAAAATGCCTCCTGTGTTTGGGAGAGCAAGTGACATGGCATTTATTAATAAAAATGGATTTTCCTCCTGGGTTTCCTAATGTGGTCATGTAAGTGTTAAACGTAGTCTTAAAATTATGTTGGGGAATCCCCAACGTTTTACTCTGCCCCATGGAGACCCTGGGACCGCTCAGGGCAACACCAACAGCTGCATGGCAGGCAAGGGAGTCCTGTGGGAGGACGTGGCCTTTGGACACTGCCAGGTTCGGAGATGTCCTTGGGAGATTTACCTTTTTGTCAGGAAGACGGTGTTAAGTTCAGGCAAATAATTATATGTGTGGACAGAATCTGAAATACACCAGTATAGTAAGTAAGAGTGAGAGATTGTGAATGCGTAATGCAAATGGAAAAGCAGGTTTTATTTTGTTAAGTTATTCACTAGGGAATCAGCTGAGGTTCCTTCTAATGCTCTTTTTCTCCAATCTTGCTTTGCCGAAAGTTGCAGAAAAGGACATGTGTAGAGAAAAATGGGACACTTCAGGGTGGATCAGAGGACATCAATCCATAGTGATTCGCGTGAGTTTGTCAGGTGGAAGCAGTGATTTTTAAGAGTCACTGATTAAAAACAAACATTCCTAAGTGTATTAGGGAGATGCCGTTTATTTGTGAATCAAAAAGTTTTTTTCTCAGTCTCTTAAATTACGGTTTTCATGTAATAAGAATGATTTATATTTTTAGTTAAAAGTTGTTTTCCTTTCAAATACAGACCTTTTAAAAAGACTTAGCTTGAGTAAGTACCTTTCATTCGAAGCTTTTCTTGTGCCTAATCTTAGGAAATCCAGAATACTATTCGACAGAAATTATGTTTTCAACTTGCCTTTGACATCTGTCCCACTGCATTTTGCTTTAAAGTTCTTCATTTAACAATAAATTATCTTAAAAAAAAAAAACAGTAGCAAAGCAAAAAGTACTCATCTTTAAAGACAGACTCAAGACTGAGGGACCGGAAATCAAAATAACGTCAGGGTTGTTTAGGAATTGCAGGTGCAGGAGAGAACAGGAATGGGGTGGGCTGGGGGCAGTGAGAGAGCAAGAAGAAAAAAATAAAAAGAGAAGGAGAAGAAAGAAATGGGCTTTTGCTGGGTGCAGGTGGTGACATTTCTCAGGACACTTATTTCTCCCTGTGCCTTCCGGAGGGAGCAGCCCGAGGCTCCTGGGAGGACGAGGAGCAGGTGCGTGCCGGCAGAGCTCAGCTGCAGCTGGAGGATCCCTTGGCGGTCCTTGCGCACACCGGGTTTCGATCTTCCCCATGCGTCCAGTCCCTTACTCCTTCCCCAGGCAAAACCGCCTCACCAGGAACAGAACCTGAAATCAATTTACACTGTAATCAAAATAGCAGACAGTGGCAAGTGTTTCCTTCAAGGAGGGGACTTGAACTTCAAGTACGGATTGAGCATCCTCGATCCTTAACTGGAGAGTGAGGTCAGAAAGGGCAGACTCGGGGCAGCAAACGGGGAGGAGGGTGCTGTTCAGTAGTCGCTGATTTTTTCCTTCAGGAACTTGCCAGACCATCTCTCTCTGACTAAAGGCTTTCAAGATGATACCCTTGAGTGTTGGGAGCAAAGGGACCAGGTGCATGTCCCTCCTGGCTGAGAAGATGCTCTTGACAAAGTCTTAGGGAGACCTCAGTTTTAAGTTGTTTTATCTGGCAGTGGGATTTTAAAGTTTTTATTCATTAGTTGGTTGGTTGGTTGGTTTTGTGGCTGGCACCCTGTGAGCTGGTGGCTTCTTCAGTGTCTCTGTGTGATGGCAGGTTAGGGTGAGTGTTTGGTCTGTGGCCAGCTGGTTCCTCAGACGGTCATGGTTTTGGGTAATAGGAGTGACTGAAGGGTGTTCCCAGACACACGACACAGCTGGTGACGAATCTGAATTCGAGAAGCACAGAGCGTGGCTCTGGAACCGGACAGTGGGGATGGAACCCCCTCCACCTCTCACCCACTGTGGGTCAGAGCAAGTCACTCAGCTCCCCGGCCTCCGTTTCCTTAGCTATAATTTGGACCTATTAGTAATGATAATAATAAAAATATTAATAATACTTGAGGTATAGATAAGTGCCTGATAGTTAGGAAGTACCCAATGCATGTTCGTTTTTATTACCGTGAGCACGTGTGTGTGTGTGTGTGTGTGTGTGTGTCTGTGTGTGTGTCTACAATCCTCCTCCCCTGAAGCATCCATGATGGAAATCACACGGGTGTATCACAACAGAGAACGGAGGTCCCTCTAGCACTTCCATGGTTCTGGAACATCCTGCCCCAATCCCCTGTCCCCGGGAGGTGGCAGCCTGCCCCCAGCCCAGGGAAATTGGAACGAGTGTTCCTCTGCGAGGAGGCCAGCTATGGGACCTGTCTCACGCCCGGTTACTACCTTATGAGGGGACCTGTGTCACAACCTAACACAACCTCGACTAATTCCCCAGAACCCAGCCCACCCAGATGGATGCACAAACACACTCTGAGCCCCGCTTGGTTTTGGAAGGCACTAGCTGGACACTGACATGCCCCTCCTGGCTTTGCTGTCATAGGGCTCTAACCTGTGTCTAGAATCCAGAAGAAAAGACTGAAGCATAAAGGAAAAGAGAAGGGAACAGAAGAGAGGGTGAGAAGCTGCACAGCCAGTGTAGACTCCTTTACTAGAACCCTTCCTTGCAGCTTCCCCACCTGTCACAGAGAGGCTTCCACCAGTAGCCACCGAGGGTGAGAGTCCGGACTGTCCAGCCAGAGCCTGGACCTTGCCCACGGCCTCTGCCCATGTCATTGTGTGAATCGGATTCCAATAACTGAGAGCTGTCAACACGGCCCCGCCTCAGGGGGACCCCACCTCCTGTCCTTGAGACCTTCTTGAAACACACCTGGAGCTGTCCCAACCTGTCCTCTGTTTGTCCCCTCAATTTCAGCTCTAGGAGACAGGGCCATCAGCCCATGAGCCTCACGGGCCACCCCTCTTCCCTTGTATTCCTGCCTACCCGGGTCCCTCCCAGCCTAAGGGTCCCTGGGAAGCCTCTACCACCTCATTAACTCACCCTGCACACCCCCGTGATCCTTTGGTCACTGCACGGCCCAGCAGCTTTGAAAGTCCTTCCTTCACACCTGCTGGTGGCGTTGGTGACAGCGTGGCCCATGTCTTGCGGCCACAGGACACCAGAAACACCTGCCATGCCAAGGTGTAAGAAGAAAAGCCAAGTCATGGGGGCAGACGGGGAGACAGAGAGGGCTGGACAGAGGAGCCCACCATGGCCTTCCCCAACAAGGGCACTGTGATGCAGTGAAAGACAAGGGGTGCAGTCCCAGGATGAAGACAGTGTGTGGACATTTGCAAGGCAGAGGGGAAGGGGGTGCTGACTTTGATTTCAAGAGCTCCCAGCAACCCATGGGAGTGGGCACTGGTTTCTTCCATGGTTCAGGCAGAGATGTAGGTCCAGCCAATTACAAAATCTGCCTAAAATCTTGCACAACTAAATGCAAGAGAAATATGGAGAGTTTTGTGTATCTCCAGATTCACTGGCTGCAACACACTCTCTGGCCTTGAGTCATTAGTGGCGCCAAAGGGAGCAGAGCATCAAGAGTGAGGGGGCAGCCCTCGCCTGGGCTGGGTCTGGGCCTCCTGGGTCACAGATGAGGAAGGGGTGGCTAGATGGGATGACTCCATCACTGTGGCCCCCAAGATGCTCTCGACAGAGACAGTTACCAGCTGGCCTCCTGAAGGCACAACTCGAGGTCCCAGGCCTGGAGGAAAGTGTCCCAGGATGACGCTGGGGCTGGCAGGCAGCCACCTGCATGCACTCCACTTCTGAGAGAGCAGAACTCTGTGTTTGTTCCTCTGTGTTGTGGACCCAATGTTCCAGACCAAAGGGAATTGGGACGAAGGTTGGGTTGGTGGTGGTGAGGCAGGGAGAATGAAAATGCATCTGAGATCTTCAGAGATTGCCCTTTGTTCGAGCAAAGTCGCTAAGCCCAGAAACGGGGGGGGGGGGGCACTGAGCCCCCACACATTGTGTGACTCTATTCCTGTCTCTAAACAATAAGCACAGAAGCTGCTTCCTCTGGGACCCTTCAGCCTTGTCCCCTTACAGCTCTGTGAACCTGAGCAAGGCCAGGGATGCCATTAACAGTGTCCCCTGGAAAAATTAGAAGCAGCTCTCACATCCGGCTAAAGAAGTCAAGCACTGAGGCTTGTCAGGAATTTAAGAGCAAGACAAAAATAACTGAGGTCACAACTGACTTCAGGTCTGATGGAATGAGTTCCCGCTGCCCCCACCTCTGCACGTCGCTCCAGCATCCCTTTGTCCCTCTCCAGGTGGCCCCCACTGCTGACGAGAGATGGTGGATTTCCCAGTCTCCCCGGACTTCTTGAAGCCAGTATCTCTGACCAGCAGTCTAGTCTTCCTCATGCACCTCCTCCTCCTTCAGCCTGGGGAGCCCAACTCAGGTATTGTGTCTGATCCGCAGCCCAGCCAGCCAGGACATGAATGCCACCCCTCCTGCCAGGTGCTCCCCAGGGATAAGATCTTAGAACAGACCAGGGCGTGCCAGATGCTAAAATACAAAAAGGACTTCCATCCTGGTTGTTAAAGAAACACTACGCCTGAGCATTATCCAGCCTGTAGTGTTCCTCCACTGTCTCTCCAGCTCCCACTGCCTCTTGCACACTTCCCAGCACTCCGAAATCCGCAGGCATAGCAGGGAGCCGAGCGAGAGGGTGCCAGGAAACTCATTGGCCTGTGTTTGTGCTGAACCCATTGATACACGTTTTTAACTTTACCCCTTGCAAAGCTTCTCTCATGAAAGATGTAGCCAACAGAGGGTGTAAACTAATAATTCAAAGGTGATTTCCTAATTTCCTGGACTGGAAACCAGGAATTCTGGGGTGACTGCAGCATAGCCCAGGTCTTCAGCAGTCTGTAGTCAAGGGAGGGGTGTGGATGTGGCATAAATGGCTGTCCATTTATGTGACCATGGCTGAGAGAAAGAGAGAGGGGGGGAGGGGAGAGAGAGAGAGAGAGAGAGACAGAGAGGGAGAGAGATTTGTGTCCAAAGACTTTGGGAGCACAGCTAAGAGCAATGATTTGTTCCCAGAAAGCTGAGGAGAGCCATAGAGAGGGAATATAGTTTGAGCAGAGGCTTGCAGGATGTACATTCTCCAGGAAGATGACAGGTAGGGGATAAGCTGAGGCAGGGTGTGCCCAGGGAAACAGCCAGACATCGGTGTGTGGAGGGACAGCCGGAGAGAACCTGGAGAGGGAAACTTGTTGGAAGGGTATTGGATATTCACCCAGCCGGCAATGAGGGGCCTCAAATAGTGTGAACAAAGGAAGGTCCCTCCATTTCCTGTGGGCCAAGTGTGGGACAGGGGGGTCCATGACAAGAGAGCTTTGGGATGCTTTCAGCTGAACTTGGAAAGAAAGGAGAGGAGAGGTACAGAGGCCAGAGAGAAGAGGGAGTGCCTGTGGGGTGGCAGGGAACTGTGCATGTGGAAGACCTGCGCAGGAACAGTGACTCTCATGGGAACTGCAGACCAGACCAGACCAAAGGGAGCAGAGAGGTCCCATAAAGAAGTCTTCAAAGAGGAGGGTGATCAAACGAAAGAGCCCAACAAATAAGTCTCAACGGAAGGATTTGGTTGACCTTTTGATAAGAAAACCTGTGGAGCAGGGAACCCTCGTAGATGATTTTTGATATCCTTTGTAGAACCTGTACATGTGAATTATTTTTTAAACTCGGAAAATCAGACAAACAAAAATAAGAAAATATCTATTCTCATCATGCAGAAATTACCACCATCAGCAATTTGGTGTCTCCTTTCAGATATTTTTCTCTGCATATTTATGCAAATACATGTTTTTACTTAAGATAATATTGTACAGATTATTTTGAAACTTGCTTTTTTGATCAAAGATTCCATTTCACTTCATGCTTTGGTCATATTTACATAATTGTCCCCAAAATAACATTTGTACCTGATTGGATGAAACCAGTTACCAGCTCAGCACCACAAATCTGGTTGTGATGTCACCTGTGTATTTGTTTAATTGTTCACTCACATTTTTTCAAAAAATTACTTGTTCAAGGATCCAGGCCAGTTGTCCTGTAGAGGATCTCACTTTTCTTGTTTGCATGGCTTGCTGTAGATTCCTCAGCTGTAAAGGGGTGTGATAACTTTTTTATAATTGGATGAGGGTTGCTTTTGCTTGTTCTGATTTGTCATCCTAGAGGTCAAGGTGGTAGGCCCTGAGTATCCCATCCTGGCTCTCGTCGGGGAGGAGGTGGAGCTCCCGTGCCACCTATGGCCACAGCTGGATGCCCAGCATATGGAGATCCGCTGGTTCCGGAGCCACACCTCAGACGTGGTGCACCTGTACCAGGAGCAGCAGGAGCTCCCTGGCAGGCAGATGGAGGCGTTCCGGAATAGGACCAAGTTGGTCAAGGACTACATCGCCTATGGCAGCGTGATCCTGCAGCTTCACAGCGTCGTCCCCTCTGACGAGGGCACGTATGGCTGCCGCTTCCTCTCCAACAACTTCTCTGGCGAAGCTCTCTGGGAACTGGAGGTAGCAGGTGCGTGGACTGACCTAAGGCCCTGCAGGGGAGAGGGAGATACAAGTGCTTTGCCCGAGTAGAGGTAGAGTCACAGAGAATGGAAGAATGTTGGTAATTTTTAAAAAACATAAAAGCTGATGGATAGGTCCATTCTCAAATGAACAAACAAAACAAACAGTTCACCAAAACATACACAAACAGCCCTTAAACATATGAAAAGGCTGGGCACAGTGGCTCAAGCCTTAAGCTCAGGCTTAATCCCAGCACTTTGGGAGACCGAAGCAAGCAGGTCACTCGAGCCCCAGAGTTCGAGACCAGCCCGGGCAACAAAGGGAGACCCCATCTCTTAGCCAGGTGTGGTGGTGTGTGCCTGTAGTCCGAGCTACTCAGGGGGGCAAGGTGGAAGGATCTGGCTGCAGTGAGCTTCACTTGCCACTGCACTCCAGCCTGGGCGACAACTCTGTCTCAAAAAATATATATGTATATGATATATGTTGTATATCATATACATTTATATATATCATCTATTTATTTATATATATCATATTATATATTATGTAATATTTATAAATTATAAAATTTATACATATATAAAATATAAAAATGTTATATATTATATATAATATATTATGAGTAACAAAATTACTCATAGGGAGAGAAAGGCAAATCAAAGCTACATCAAAATGCAATTTATTTTTAACTGTCAGACTAGCAAAATTTCAAAAGCTCTTCCACGTGCTGTTGATGGAGCTACAGAGAAGCAAGCTCTCTTGTACCATGTTAGTGGAATTCAAAGTTGGAAAGCTCCAGAACAGGGGAATTTGGTAACATTTAAGAGGACTAGCTGTGTGTCTACCCTCTGACACAGCAATCCCACCTCCAGGAACTTACGCCACGTCCGACCCCTCCAATATGAGAAAAGCATATGTATGAGTTTAATCTTTGTAAAGGTTTTTAAAAACAATTGCAAAATAGTGGAAACTACCTAAATATCCAAGCATTTTAAAAGCTGAGTGTGCTCTATCCACCCAATGGAGTAATCTATATTATGTATTATGCATCTGAAACAATGATGAGGTGGTCTCTGAATGGATGCAGAGTGATTTCTAGTATTGTTAAGAGAGAAAATTAAAATGCAAGGTTCAATAATATATACTTGCATGTGTAAGAAAGAAGGAGAAACATTGCAAAAAGGAACATGGGAAGGATAAACAAGAAATTAATGAAATTGGTTACCTAGGGTGAGGTGTGATGACATGGAAAGGATGGAGTTTTTTTCCTGATATACATTTCTATACAGCATTGGCATTTAAACCACATTAATGTTTTGCATACTCAAAATATAATGCTAGTTCCACAAGGATGGAGAGATAAAGGAGTGTGTATGATGCAGGCACTGGAGCTCTGGGGGGATTCAAGAAAAAGAGAAGAGTCACAACTCGAATGTATTAGAATTTAGGGTGGTGCTATTCTTCATTCTAGGAAACTGTCCCTTGCCTAATATGATTAAATGCCAGGAGTCCTTCCCCACCCAATGACCCCTTTCACATTTCCAAATGTCCCTCAGGGGTATTATTGTCCCTACATGCTACCACTGACTTAGACTGTCATTTCCAGTCCATGGGTGGGGAGCTGCAAGCCCACACATGTCTTAATAGCAGCCACACTTCATAATGCTTTATGGTGACTGCAAATGGTGAACAGTGGCATGAACTTTATGCGTGATTTCTCGGAAGGACCCTGATCTTTCCCACTCCTCCTGCCTCTGCCAGGGCTGGGCTCAGACCCTCACCTCTCCCTTGAGGGCTTCAAGGAAGGAGGCATTCAGCTGAGGCTCAGATCCAGTGGCTGGTATCCCAAGCCTAAGGCTCAGTGGAGAGACCACCAGGGACAGTGCCTGCCTCCAGAGTTTGAAGCCATCGTCTGGGATGCCCAGGGCCTGTTCAGTCTGGAAACATCTGTGGTTGTCCGAGAGGGAGCCTTCAGCAATGTGTCCCTCTCCATCCAGAATCTCCTCTTGAACCAGAAGAAAGAGTTCGTGGTCCAGATAGCAGGTCAGTGGTTGTCAGCTCACACCCGTCTTCCTAGTCCTCACATCTACATACACATTGGCCCAAAGGCAGTCTGTAAAGACACAATGGTATTGCACCTGTCTGCGTATAGGGTGTGTTGGCCTTGACACCTGAAAAGTCAGTAACTTGGATATTAGGAACACACTAAGAACACTGCTGAGACCCCAAACAGTCAGTGAGGGAGGCCCCAGAGAGCCCACCTTTCTGTGCCTAAGGCCATACACTAAAACCCAAAAGTCTGCTCATCAGAGGCCATCATGGGAGCCAATAGATTCATCATGCTATCTCCCAAACAGTATTTATTGAGTTTCCGCAATGTGACCCCAGTCCCTACCCTCACGTCCCATGCCAGTGGAAGATACAGACAATAAGCAAAAGAAGTGCATCCTGTTACGTCAAGTTAGAAGGTGGTAGGTGCGGCCGGGCGCAGTGGCTCACACCTGTAATCTCAGCACTTTGGGAGGCCAAGGCGGGTGGATCATGAGGTCAGGGGTTCAAGACCAGCCTGGCCAAGATGGTGAAACCCCATCTCTACTGAAAATACAAAAATTAGCTGGGCGTGGTGGCAGGCGCCTGTAATCCCAGCTACTTGGGAGGCTGAAGCAGGAAAATCGCTTGAACCCCAGGGGCAGAGGTTGCAGTGAGCTGAGATCTGGGCGACAGAGTGAGACTCTGTCTCAAAAAAAAAGAAGGTGGTAGATGCTGTAGAGAAAAATGAAGCAGGCCGAAAGTAGTGGGGCCTTACCCTTAGTGAGAGAAAGGCAAATCAAGGCTATGTTAAAATGCAATTTTTTTTTAACTGTCAGACGCAAAATTTCAAAAGCTCTTCCACGGGCTGTTGATGGAGCTAAGGAGAAGCAAGCTCTCTTGTACCATGTTAGTGGAATTCAAAGTTGGAATTCACGACATGGTGAATACACTTACGCCCCTGAATTGTACACTTAAAAACGGTTAAGATGGGAAATGTTACGTATATTTTACTACAATAAAAAAAGAATATTTTTTAAAGATCTGATATCAAAGCACCATTTTCTAATAATTAGACGACACAGACAGAAAGTTACGCTAATTAAACTGCCGCAGCGTTTGTGAAAGGCCAATGCGTTCTGCGCTGGCTGGTGCTTTAGGCGCTGCCCCCGGCCTCGTCCGGCCTCAGGGCGGGTCCTCCCTGGGGAGCCGGGAGGGAGGTGGGAGCTCGAGGCCATGTGCACGTGGTTTCGTTCTCACTGCTTCCAAAAGCGTGGTAAGAACCAACGTAGAAGCCGAATGTTTGCAAACAAGCGAGGAGACGAGTTGTGGACTAGACGGCGCGGGCGCAGAGCAGGAGCCCTCTGGACATGCAGCGCCTGCCAAGCTCCGGGGACCCTCCCGCCTTCGGACGTGGGGCAAGAGTGGGAAGGAGCCGAGCGAGGGCAGCGCGTGGCCGCAGAAGCCTTGAGCGGGGCTGGGGCGCTGGTTCCCTCCCGCACACGCTGCAGCTCGCCCTGGCCCCGTCCGCAGAGCGCGCTCGGCTCCCACCTCCAGAGCTCCGGGCGGCCGTCCCACGCGCATTTCACCCACGGCTGCCCGCGAAGGTCCCTCGGGAGGTTTTCCGGCGCGCAGCGGGCAGGCCGGGCTTGTGTCTCGGTGTTCAGTGGCGCCTGAATCGAGACAGCCCCGGGGGTGTTTTGCAGACGTGTTTTCCCCCGGAGCCTCTCCGTGGAAGGGCGCTTTCGTCGGGGCCCTGGCGGCGCTGCTGGCGGTCCTCGCGGGGCTGGCGCTGGGCGTCCTCCAGCAGCGGCGGAGATGCCAAGGTACCTGCGCGGGGCCGCCCGCCCCTGCGGGCTGTGCTCTGGGGCAGTGGGGCGGGGAGGGGCGCCCGGCCGGTCCTGGACCCCGGGGCCACGGGTGCGCCTCCTCCCAGGACGCGGCGCGGGAAGGGGGCCTGGAAAGAGTGGGGGGCGCACACTCAGCCCTCTCCCCTCCCGTTTTCCCTTCAGAAAAGCTGAAGAAGGAGGCCGAGAAGAGAGAAGGTGAGCGGGGACAGGGCACTCTGCACCCACCTCCCGAAGTGCCGACCCGCAGTACAGTAAATCCAAGGCTCTGGACCCGCTGACAA
The DNA here is from genome assembly GCF_007565055.1 of Rhinopithecus roxellana. Taxonomy (NCBI): domain Eukaryota; kingdom Metazoa; phylum Chordata; class Mammalia; order Primates; family Cercopithecidae; genus Rhinopithecus; species Rhinopithecus roxellana. Next base: position 50,174,861 of record NC_044551.1, read on the forward strand.
GGGTTTGTTCCAGCGCAAGGTGTCAGGGCGGCCCCCGGGAACGGCGATCAGCGCCCTCGGTGGGGAAAAGGGAAGATTGTTCACAGGGGCAAAAGCGGAGGTGCTGAACAGTTGCATCCTCCACACAGAGGTTAGTGTACGGTGCCAGGGTTGATTGGCTGCTGTTGATTACACCCTCGGAGCTCGCTTAACATTGCACTGTACAGAGGGAGCAGTGACCAGGGTCTCTGCTGCCAGCGTCATTGCGTCCAGGTTTTCATGAAGCACAGGGAGTCGGGCTGATGGGTAACACCTCAACACAAGGTCAGGAAGCAGCGGTCAGGCACCAGAGAAAACAGCCGTGGTATGTGACGCAGTGTCCAGGGCTTAATATTTCCCCTGGGCATAGTAAATTTGGAAGGCTCCGACATTTATTTTCACACTAGCAGGAGGGAGGGCGCTGGGTCACCCTCCTATGGAGAAGGGGAGCCAAGGGCGGGCACTTCTCCATCCCCTGCCTGGAGCCTCACTGTCCAGCCCAGCTGGGCCCCCAGACCACCGGGGGAGGGAGTGCCACATCGGAGGTGTGGCCTCAGTGTTCATCCATCTGTTCTGTCTGCCTCATTCCCCAATCTGAGAGTCTTTCTTCTTCTTCTTCTTTTTTTTTTTTTTTTTTTTTTTTCTCTCTCTCTCTCTCTAGGGAAACTCACTGCAGAGCTGGGTAAGTTCTGGGTGCAGGGCCATAGGGCTGCCTGTCAGCCAGTGGGGTGGACCCCTGTGCCTGTGCAGTGGGAGGAGAGGCTCCCTTTGGACGGAGTCGGCTGGCAACTGTCTAATTCTAGACCATCCCTGTGAGCCTCCACCTCTTCTCTTGCTAAGGGGCTGAAAGGGTGGCTGCCTGCCGCTGTGCAGCTGCCTGAGACCCTCCGGACAGACCCTGCCAGCTCCTCCCCTGCAAATTAGACAATTCAGTTAAAATTCTGTCATAAAACGTTTACTGTCTCGGTTCATCTTCTAAAATACCCTTCTCTTTTTAATGCAAGTGGCACTAGGAAGGGTGACACCTTTAATTTGCACCAAAATGGGAATAATTTCTCAGATTCACTTTTCTCCCCAGAGGGACTCAGAGATGTGAAACCGCGGAGTGTGTCTCTGCGGAGAGGAAGAGAGAGTGAACCCAAGGGAGGGGGAATGGAGGAAAAGGCCATCATGGTGTTGGGGTTGGGGTGGGCCATCATGGTGTTGGGGTTGGGGTGCAATTCAGATGAAACTGTAAGGTTGGGGAAGCTTGTCTTGCCGTCTACATAGTCCTTCAAGGGGAATGAAAAAAAAAATAGCCCTAATAAGTCATTCACACTATAGTCTGAATTGTAAGTGATAACACTATAGTACGAATGCCTCTACCAGGAGCATTTACCTTTGAAAGAGCTTGACACTGGGTGGACAGATCAAAGGAATGCATTTTTAGTAGCAAAATGTTGGTGTCCTTGGTATTTGGTCAGGGGAAATAATTGGGTGTGATGTCCTTCCAGTCCTTTAAATAACGTACCCAGTAAGTGACCCTGAGGCTCACATAGGCTGCGCTCAGTGCCTGGACTTACGTAGGAGCTCTGCCCCCAGGAAGCTTGTGATTTCAGACAGAAGGAACAACCTGAACCCTGGGAAGAGGCATGTCAGTACTAAGATCTGGTTCCCCTTCTAGGCCCTGTGCAGATTTCTACCTTTGAGCTAAGATAGGATGAGGCATAAGAGTCCTGCAAGTGGGCCTCCTTTTTGAGGGCAATGAAGGGGCAAAGATGAAGCTGCGGGAAAAAAAAAAAGAAGCTATGATTAGCAATGGCTTAAGACTGAGGAAGCTCTTCCCAGTGGCCTGTCTTGGGAAGATGGTTCCACCCATCTGCAGGCTGATGTTTTCTTTGTGTGTTCTGCTTGCAGAGAAGCTTCAGAAAGAGCTTGGTAAGTGACCCTCTTAGAACTATTTCTCTTTATTCATCATTTTGCATCTGGTTCCCGATATATCTTCTCATCTTTCAACTAGGTATGATGCTCAGGTAGGACCCCTGCTGGCGGTGTGGGTGGCGGGAGAGAGGGGAGGGGACGTGGTGGGTGCAAGATGTGATGTGTGAGCAGGGAAGCTTGGGGTCCTGATGTGCTAATTTCCTGTTTTCCCTTGGTTGCTTCAGACTGGAGACGGGCTGAAGGCCAGGCTGGTGAGTGGAATCCGTCTCTCTCTGACTCTTCCTCATTTATGTCTGAGCACCCTGGTCCAATTCACCCTGATGAACCTAACGGGCTTCATTCTGGTTGCATTCCGCAGCCTCACACAGCATGTGTTAATCTATGTCACTGGGTAGAGGTTATACTCTGTCCTGAGGCCTAAGTGTACTGCAAACCACTAGTTCCAATCCTGGTTACATATCAGAGTTACCTTGACTCCTGGTGCCCATCCTCCAAGACAGACTCATGGTTCTGGCACGAGTGTGTTGCTGTACATGTAAATACTTCTCTGTATACCTCCCTCTATTCACCCATAATGCAGACAGTCTAATGTATATAGTTTGTATATATTCTTGCAAAATGTGAATATCGATTTATGCATATGCATCTTAGTTCATGTAAGTGACATTTATGGTTCTGTGCTGTTCCTTGCTTTTCTCATGCTCGCCATGCTTTAATATCCATCACTGCCACTCGTGTGTATTCAGTCTGTTTTTCCTCCTTGCCACAGAGTGCTTCATTTTAGCCAGCCACCCTCCTGGGGAAGGTATCCAGGCTGCCTCTAACTCCACAACAACACTGAATGCATAGTCTCAAACACGTTGCCTTATGGCCCTGTGTGGAGATCTCTCTGGGGTCTATAACTAGGAGGGGGATTGCTGGCCCATGGTGGGTGTGTCCCATGGGGTAAGGGGATACTGGGATCCCTTGAAGGCAGCGTCATCATCCTGCCACCAGCCATGCAGGGACATTCCATGTGCCCACATCTCACGTGAGCCAGCTTTCTAAGTTTGCCAGTCAATGGGCATAAGTGATGGCTCATGGTTCTTTAGGTTTGCACACCTGTGAATGCTGAGAAGATTGAGCATCTCCGTATATGCTAGTTGGCTCGGGAGCTTTCTCTACTGAAAACTGCCAGTTCGTATCATTGACCCATTTTGCTTTTGGGATTGCTGTCTTTTATTACTAACAGGAATATTATATGTCTGTGTGTGTGTGTGTGTGTGTGTGTGTGTATGTGAGAGAGAGAGAGAGATTAATCCTTTGTGGGTAAACATTGTGAATTCCTTCTTCTGTTGTGCCATCTGCCATTAGCTGTGTCCATAGTTCCCCTTATTGAAAAGGAATTATTAATTTTGATAAAATGTAATCCATCACCTTTTTACCTTATGGTTTGTGTTTTTGAAGTTTTATTGAAGAAAACCTTCCTCACACTGAGGTCACAAAGATATTCTCTTACACTTTCTTCTATTTCTTTTTCTTTATGTAACTACAAAAACCTTTCTACTATCTTTATATTTGATCTTTAATCCATCTAAAATTTGCCATTTTATGAGGTGTTGGGTGAGAATCCTGTGATTTTTTTCCATATAGTGAGTTGGGCTTACCAACGCCATTTACTCCACCATTCCAGGGTTGCCACTGATGTGGGGATCACCTTTGATGCACATTGGATTCCTGTCTCTATATGAGTTTGTCCATTGGCCACCTATTACATCATTGTTTTTACTGCTATGGCTTTTGTAGTATCTGAAAGTACAAGTTTTCCTTCTCCATTTCCACTTCCTTTTTTAAAGTGAATGAACCTTTTTAAAATATAAATTTTAGGACAAATTCATAAATCTCCCCAAAAAATCCAAAAAGGAGTTTTACATAGGATTGCTTTGAACTTACAGATAAACTTAGGGAAAATCAACATCTTTGTAGAATTGAGATATTCCACACAAGAGCTCTTGTGTTTAAAGCTTCACCAGTTATCCTGACACAAAACTGGGGCAACAAAGCTTTGCTGTAAATATCTGGAACTCTGAGAATGTCTTGTGTTGCTTTTGCTTTTGCGACTTGGTGATATCTTTGTTGCAAAACAAAACAAGATAAAACACAACAGAAATCCACTCAGATTGATTCACATTAAGAATGGAGGCATGTCACGAAAAGACAGGACATCTAGAGGGCATCTTTGGGATCTGTCAGGCTCAGCTGGTCCTCCTGGGCACAGCCTGGCCAGTCAGAGTCTGAGGCTCCACTTCTGCGTCTCAGGGCACCCAGGCTGCTTATAGAGTCTCTTCACCTACATGCTCCATTCTCCTGCTTTTTCCAGCGGAATTTCAGCCTGCATGTAGCTCTGGTATCAATGACACAGGCCTCTACTCAATCTAAAATTTCTCAGGAAAATACGTGGTGAACGCCAAGACCAGTCTGAATTCAAACCCGTTGTCATGGTGGGAATGGGGTCATTCACGCTGCATGCATCCCTCATGTATCTGGAGCCTTTGCTAAGGTTCCGGAGTTACTGACTGAGATTTCTGACCTTTTTTTCTCCTTCTCTGTTTGGTTTCAGAGTGGAGAGCAGCCCAAAAATATGCAGGTAACTGAAGCCAGGAAACTGATTTGTGTTTTGGGTTGGCTGGATCTTAAAACAGAAGGGAGGTGGGGAGATCTGAGATTAGAGGTCGGGGCTTTCTGGGAGCCAAGTATGGGGCCTGCACACACAGACACACACGCACACTTGGAAACACGCCACACGACACATATGCCTGCATGTGTATGCACACACACGCGTGGTTGCATGCACACGCACGTGCGCACACACACGCACACCTGAGCTCCCAAACACATCCCTCCTCGGGGTTACACTAGGTTTGTTTCCATCTGGCTGGGGCTATTTGCAGGCGAGAGTGCAGAGTTTATAAGCAACCTTCCGGATCCTCTGACAGAAGGGGTCCCCTAGGTTCCCATCTGTCAGATGGGATGGGGTGTTGAAATGTGGGGCACTGGACTAGATGATCTCAAAGGTCCTTTTAAAATCCTTTTTAAAACTTTCTGAAGGACTGTATGAAAAAAAAAAAACCGAAAACTTCTGTAAAATGACGCTCAGGACTCTCCTGATTATGTCAAGGTCACACAGGGTGGTGCCACCAGCAGGAACTAGAAACAGCCCATAGGTCCTTCCCCTTGACGGGGACATGGCTCCATTCCCACCAGCCTACTTCCTTGCTATCTCTGGTATGGAGTTCAAGTAAGGGCAGGATTCCTTGTTACTATCAAACACGCAGGAGTGACTTACAACGTGTCACTTCAGTCCTGGGGAGGGGGTTTGCAGGGGTGAGGGTCGCAGTAAGGGGTTCATTTCACTGATTATTCCACCAAGAGAAACTAGAGGTTTGTCTGTCTTGGGGAAGAGACGGACGGCCCCAGACCGTCCTGGGTGGGCACTAACGCTGCGGCTCTGCGCAGTGGATGTGACTCTGGATGCGGCCTCCGCGCACCCCAGCCTGGAAGTGTCGGAGGATGGCAAGAGCGTGTCTTCCCGCCGGGCGCCGCCAGGCCCGGCACTTAACGACCCGCAGCGGTTCTCGGAGCAGACGTGCGCGCTGAGCCTGGAGCGATTCTCCGCGGGCCGCCACTACTGGGAGGTGCACGTGGGCCGCCGTAGCCGCTGGTTCCTGGGCGCCTGCCTGGCCGCGGTGCCGCGCGCGGGGCCTGTGCGCCTGAGCCCGGCGACCGGCTACTGGGTGCTGGGGCTGTGGAACGGCTGCGAGTACTTCGTCCTGGCCCCGCACCGCGTCGCGCTCACCCTGCGCGTGCCTCCACGGCGCCTGGGCGTCTTCCTGGACTGCGAGGCGGGAAAGCTGTCCTTCTTCAACGTGTCCGACGGCTCCCACATCTTCACCTTCCACGACACCTTCTCGGACGCGCTGTGTGCCTACTTCAGGCCCAGGGCCCACGACGGCAGCGAACATCCGGATCCCCTGACCATCTGTCCGCTGCGGGTTAGAGGGACGTGCGTCCCCGAAGAGAACGACAGTGACACCTGGCTGCAGCCCTACGAGCCCGCGGACCCCGCCCTGGACTGGTGGTGAGGCGCCCTCGTGGCCGCAGGACTGGCCCGGGAGGCTCCCTGGATCCCAGGCCCGCGCTTTGCTCTCCTGCTCCGTCTGAAGTGAGCAGGTGCACCAGCCAAAATGTCAGCCAGGGGGACAAAGAGGGGGACCTTTGCCTACGTAGATGCGTATGTGTAATGCGATTTTCTTCAAGGAAAGGAGACAAGTCCAAAACTCGTATGTGGATTGTGGGACTGAGCGAATGAGTACAAAGACATCCATGTTGCTGAGAGCCAGGGCTGCCTACGGTGGGCGGTGGGAAAGAAGCCAGCGTGGAAGAAAGAAGGGAGAAAGCTTTGGTGACTGCATTAGAGGGATCAGTTAATTTGTATCGTTTTATATTTTTTGTATATGTTTGCTAGCTCTAAAAAAGTCGAGACGCAATGACACTTCGTAAGCAATGAGTTCACCTAAGCCTCAGATCCTAGTTTTAAATAGCATTTCCCATTAAAATGAAGTTGAAGAGGCCGGGCGCGGTGGCTCAAGCCTGTAATCCCAGCACTTTGGGAGGCCGAGACGGGCGGATCACGAGGTCAGGAGATCGAGACCATCCTGGCTAACACGGTGAAACCCCGTCTCTACTAAAAATATACAAAAAACTAGCCGGGCAAGGTGGCGGGCGCCTGTAGTCCCAGCTACTCGGGAGGCTGAGGCAGGAGAATGGCGTAAAACCCGGGAGGCGGAGCTTGCAGTGAGCTGAGATCCGGCCACTGCACTCCAGCCCCGGCGACAGAGGGAGACTCCGTCTCAAAAAAAAAAAAATATGAAGTTGAAGAAACAGCTGCTTCTGGGGCTGGGGCAAAAATTTCAAGGTGAGCCTGGAGCATTGTGTGTGGTAAAGTAAAATAAGCGCTCAAAACGTGACGGCAACATGGCAAAAGGGTAGAGGCGCCAGGTTGAAGGGACCTCACTGACCAATTGTGGGACAATTTGAACATCAGGATGAATAATGACAGGAGAGATGATAACACACTGAATAAAAACATAATCCATGAGTTCATGCTGATTCTCAAATTTCTTTTTAAAAAGAAGAAACAGGAAGGTTTCTTTTAGAGGTGAAATCTAATTACTGGTGAGAGTCTTTTGGAGAACAGGGTATTTTCAGTCTCAAAGCAGTGACCTTATACACTACTTATAAATTTGAAAGGGGAAATTTACAAATGGAAATTTACTTTACAATGGAGAGGTCTGCCAGATCATCCAAGTGATTAAATTTAACACCATCAATGATGGCACCAAGGACATCATTAGTTTGACAATTGGGGAAAATGAAACACGAACAGGATATCACTGGAGAAGTGTTCTTCACCCCCTACCCCCAAGAGAGTCTCTCTGTCGGCCAGGCTGGAGTGCAGCCTTAACCTCCTGGGCCCAAGTGATCCTCCCACCTCCGCACACAACACCATGCCCAGCTAATTTTAAATTTGTTATGGAGACGGGGTCTCACTTTGTTACCCAGGCTGGTCTCAAACTCCTCACTCAAGCAATCCTCCCACCTGGGCCTCCCCAAATGCTGGGTGTACAGGCATGAGCCACTGTGCCTGGCTTCATTTTCAGAGTGAGGCATTTGTACTGTAGCTATGTAGGAGAGTATTCTTGTTCTTAGCAAACATACTGAAGTTTTTTAGATATAAATTACCACAGTGTCTGCCACTGAATTTCCAGTGACTAAGTGGAAAAATATAAAACATATTAATATAAGAAAGAGACAAGTCAAATGTAGCAAAATGACAACACTTGGTCAATCTGGGTGAGTAGTCGACAGATATTCATTGTACTATCAATGCAGCTTTGCTGTGGGTTTGAAATTTTGCAAACTAAAAGAGTTGGGTGGCGGGGAGAAGGATACACCAAAAAGCTTAGTGATTACCTTTGGATGGGAAAATGGTTGGTAATTGTATTTTTTAAATGTCTTCTTTGTATTTTTTAATGTTCAATAATGTATATGTATCAGTTCTGTAATAAAGGGGAAGAAGCTGTTTTTTTTTTTAAATACTCATCTTCAAAATCATTCATTTGAAAGGAACTATAATGAAACTGCTGGACGATCTCCTAGGGCATTGTTTGAGAGTAAAATTCGGAGGAGTAATGCTCTCCGCCCCTTGCCCTTATTCCAGGCAGAGCTTTCCTTGCCCATCTTGCTTGAGAAGGAGAATAAGGAAGGGAGACTAGTCCGCAGCCAAGCTTTCTAACAGGTCTTTCCTCCTTCTTCCCTCTTTCCCTTTCCTTTTCTTTTCCTCTTCATGGGGACTGAGATTTCTACCAGGGCCTTCAGCACTGGAATGGGAATGGATGGGGCAGGGACACCTCTGGGGATGAGCTTTCACCCCCACAGGCCCAGGAGTTTGGTTACACACCAGAGGGGGGTGTGCAAATAAAAAAATTCACGAACTGTGCTGAGAGTCAGGTTTCTCTATCAGTGAAGGGAAATACGGAAATACAGAAAGGGGAAAGGAGAGGATGAGAGTAAGTCTAAGGTGGACTGGAATGAGAGGTATCAATGTGAACGCGTGGGTTTTACTGTACGTAGAGATGGAATGCACGCACACACGTGGACAGATACATAGATGTGTGTGTGCATGCAGCTCGTTCCCAGCTCCGTCTTGTTTGAAGGCTTAGCAACAATAACACCCCAGTACTGATGGGCACACCAAGACCCAGAACTTAGTTTTTAGTACTGTTTTCAGCAAAAGGAATGAAGTCTCCTTGGAGAAATGGTTGAGTCCAAGGCTAGGGCAGGGAAAATACAAGAAGAGCCTACAATATCCTATACCAGAAAACAAGGAAGTAGATTGGACAGAAGAGCCAAGTCTAATGGATTTCGATGTCAGTATGGACTTTGAACCCCTGAATAAAATAGGAATCCTTAAGTATTTCCCCACTGATATACATACATACATATATACATACATACATAAACAAATTCATGGAGAGAAGAGAAAGCTCTGCCCTACAATAGGAGTCTCAAAATATTACTTCTTAACTCATAAGTACAAAACACGTACCAATTAACTTTACAGTGGAGGAGGCTGGTAGATGCCACCTTAGCCAAATGACAGAAGTTAACATCGCCAGATGGGAAAACAGTTTACATCACATTCTTCCTGATACAATGCAGTGGAGAATACAAATGGCATCACTTTTGAGGTATTCCTGCACCCAAAAACGCATAAATCAGGAGGAAACATTAGACAAACTGATGGGTACTCTTCAAAAATGTCAAGGTCCTGAAAGACAGGACAACACTAAGGAACTGCTTCACACTAAAGGAAACAGGACAACTAAATGCAATAGGTGACTCGGGATGGGATCCTGGATCTATAAAAAACATCACTGGGCCAGACAAGTTGGCTCAGGCCTGTAATCCCAGCACTTTCGGAGGCTGAGGTGGAATGATTGCTTGATTCCAGAGAGAAAGAGAGGGAGATTATTGGGGGGAAAAAGGGCATTTTGAAAGACGTGTGTGGATTAAATAATATTGGATAAATGTTAATTTCCTGATTTTGATGTAGAAGAGTGCTCTTATGAAAATGCACACTTATGTATTAAGAGGTAAAGGAGTATGATGTTTGTACCTTATTTTCAAATGCTCATTAAAACATATAGTAATATAAACAGAGAGAGAGAAAATGATAAAGAAATGCAGTGGTGTCTGATAAATGTTTAATAACTGGCTTTCTGAAAAAAAAATACATTGAGCTGATTTCCCTGGTGCAAGCACTCCCACTATGATTGACTTCAAGCTGAAGATGTGACACTACTGAGGACAGACTTGGGAAGTGCCTTAGTCAGCTCTGGCTGCTGTAACAAAATACCATACACTGAGTGGCTTGTAAACAACAGAAATGTATTTCTACAGTTTTGGAGGCTGGAAGTCCAGGATCAGGGTGCCAGCACGGTCAGGGTTGGCAAGGGTTCTTTTCTTGGTTGCAAACTGCTGACTTTGCTTTGTATCCTCACATGTCAGACAGCAAGAGAGTTCTCCAGGGTCCGTTTATATTTTTTATTTTAAATTGAGACAGGGTCTTGCTATGTTGCCCAGGCTGGTCTTGAACTCCTGGCCTCAAGTGATCCACCTACCTCAGCCTCCCAAAGTGCTGAGATTACAGGCATAAGCCACCTCACCCAGCCCCCACCAGGGTCTGTTTCTATTTTGTTTTGTTTTGTTTTGTTTTGTTTTTGAGACAGAGTCTCACTCTATCACCAGGCTGGAGTGCAGTGGTGTGATCTCAGCTCACAGCAACCTCCACCTCCTGGGTTCAAGCAATTCTCCTGCCTCAGCCTCCAGAGTAGCTGGGACTGCAAGCGCACACCACCACACCCAGCTAATTTTTGTATTTTTAGTAGAGACAGGGTTTCACCATGTTGGCCAGGGTGGTCTCGATCTCTTGACCTCATGATCTGCCCGCCTTGGCCTCCCAAAGGACTGGGATTACAGGCGTGAGCCACCCAGCCCCTGACAGATCTGTTTTGATAAGTGCATTAATCCCATCGTAAGGGCTCCACCCTCATGACCTAATCCCCTCCCACAAGTCCCACCTCCTACTACATTGCACTGGGTGTTGGGATTTCAACATGTGTGTGGGGCGTGGTGGAGAGGGACACATTCAGACCACAGCAGGAAGAGACACCCATGACCAGCCCTCATGAGATGCCAGGTCCAGACACCGCTGTCTGTGAAATTCTAGAGGGAGACTGTAATTTGTTTCTCCATCAAGTCAGATAAGTGCATTTTAAGCTTATGAAAATATTCTCGGTCACCTGTTGGGAGAAAGCTATTCCCCTTATTAACACATGATATTCAGAAAATGCAAGTTTTATTTTCTACAGTCATTTGCATTAGTGTGTAAATATTTGGGGTTCTTACTCATGAATGTTTTTGTGATAACATTAACAAGGTTATTATTGGATAAATGTTAATTTCCTGATTTTGATGTAGAAGAATGCTCTTAAGAAAATGCACACTTACATATTAAGGGGTAAAGGATTATGACGTGATAATTAAAAATATGTTATAACATTAAAAATATGTTTCCTCTCCATCTGTAGTTATTATTCCTTTAGGACTGTATTTATGTGATAAATAAGAAAAGCAAACACATAGCTAATATAAAAAACAACATTAAACTGTGTTTAAATAATCAGTGGATCTGATCCGCCCACTTTCAATGATGGGAAGGCTGTTTTCCTGTGCAGGAGGGCTGTGGGCAGCCAGAGGCCCCAGCTGGAATGGCACGAAGTTCAAACCCCTCTCTCACAAGGGCTGGCAGTGGCACACAACCATGTGGTTCAACCAGCCAACGAAAGATCCCATCAGCCCGACCCCGCTCCTGGGCCCACCCAGCCCACAGTAAGGTGCCTCATGCTAAGGCATCACACCAAAGTAGGCAGGGTCTGAAGCCTGGAGGAGCTAAGGGTAGCCGGCATTCACAAGAAGCTGGGCCAAACCATTGGCATCTCTGTGGATCCAACACGACACAACAAGTCCACTGAGTCCCGCAGGCCAATGTACAGCAGCTAAAGGGGCGCGGGACCAAACGCATCCTCTTCCCAGGAAGGTGCGCGGGACCAAACGCGTCCTCTCTCCAGGAAGCCTGGCCCCCAGAAAGGGAGACGGTTCAGCAGAAGAACTGAAATTGGCCACCAGGTTGACAGGACCAGTTATGCCCATCAGGAATGGCCACGGGAAGGAGAAAGCCTAAATCATCACCGAGGAGGAGAACTTGAAAGCCTTTGCTAGTCTCCGCATGGCCTGTGCCGCGACCTAGCTCTTCAGCATATGGAGAGCTGAGGCAAGCTGCAGAACAGGATGTTGAAAAGAGAAAATAAATACCTGCTGGGGACTTTAAAAAAAAAAGAGGGGGGGCATACCCAGCCTTAAACTGAGACCTGAGACATTCAGGTATACATTTTGTGAACCATGAAGGCCCCAGGGGAGGCCGCCCAGAAGGGTGGAGCATGCAGAGTAAAAACCCACTTTCCCTCCTGCAAGTGGCCCCAGGCAAGTGCATACAATTAGCACATGGTGGATGTCCTTCTCCCTACCCTTCACATTTTCCATGCAGCTAACCCTCAAAGTAGGAAAAGGGTGAACACAACACTTTTGTGTGTATCCCTGTCCAGTCTACAGAATACACCAGCGCTGAACCTACTTGGGAGGCTTCTGCTGCTTGAGCGTGCCTGAGGATGGGAAGCTCATTGGTGGCAGTGTTATGGGATCTCTGCAGTGTTGATTTTGCTGGCTGGTCCCGGGACTTGCATAGACCTTAGAGGGGAGGAAGCGCATGCCGACTGATTCCATGGGTGGCATGGGTGGGTCCAGAAAAGGTACCACAAGTCCCCACTCAGGTCCGCAGGACTGGCAGCCCAGCCATCAGTCCCCACTCAGGTCCGCAGGACTGGCAGCCCAGCCATCAAGGCCCTCCCTGGCCTGAAAGTGGGACCTTTCCACAAAAAGGTATGTAACATTTTCAATTTTCTATGTCATCTGTAAACTGTTACAACAAATCCAGGTAGACTGCAGTATATGGAGACTGCATAGTGTGAATTCTAAAGTTAAGAAAAAAACAACAAAATAAAATAGCAAAAAACAAAGATTTATACTGAAAAAAATCAATAGAGGTGATAAAATAAAATACCAAACAATTTTGATTAGTCCAATAGGATGCAAATAGGAGGAACTGTGTTTTTTGAAAAGGGTACAGATATGTGGAAAACAAAAAGCAAATGTTAGATGTAAATCTTACCAGAGAGATAGCTATAACAAATACAAATGGACTAAATACTTCAATTAAAAAGAAGAGACTGACAAACAACTCACTTTCAAAATAAAGAATTGATAAGACAGTAAAGTAATAGAAAAAGATACACCTTGCAAAAAGATATTCCATGTGCATGGATACACAAAGATAGCAGTGTTAGCTATACTTACATCAGACAAAATAGTCTTTAGGTCAAAAACTGTAAAAAGAGACGAAGAATATCATTATATAATAATATTTCAATACATTAAGAGGATATAACAATTGTAAATATATATGCACCCAAAATTAGAGCACTAAATATATAAAGCAAATTTAAAATAATTTAAAGGGAGAGATAAACTAAAAAGCATTGTAGGAGATGACTTTAATGCATTTTTTTTTAATTTTTGTCTAGAAACAGCGTTTTGCTCTGTCTGCTGCCTGGGCTGGAGTGCAGTGACATAATCATAGCTCACTGTAACCTTGAACTCCTGAGCTCAAGCAATCCTCCTGCCTCCAGCCTCTGAAGTAGCTGGGACTACAGGCATGTGCCACCACCATGACTGGCATTTTTTTTTTTTTTTTGTCTTGTAGAGATGGGGTCTAGATACATTGTGCAGGCTGGTCAACTTGAACTCCTGGCCTCAAGGGATCCTCCCTCCTAGGCTTCCCAAAGTGTTGAGATTACAGGCGTGAGCCACCAGCATGAGCCTCGCCAATATTTCACTTTCAACAAGGAAGAGAACATCCAGACAGAAAATCAAAAAGGAAACATTGGCCTTTAAACCAAATGGACCTAATGGACATATACAGAACATTTCATCCAATAGCAACAGAATACACACTCTTTCCTGGAGCACACGGAACATTGTGCAGGAGTCTATGTTACAGCACAACATAAGTTAAGAAGACTGAAGTTATATCAAGTGTCTGTTGTAATCACAATGGTATGAAACTAGAAAATAATAACAGGAGAAATCTTGGGAAATGCACAAACATGTGGAAATTCAACGACCTGCTCCTGAATAACAATGAGCCAAAGACGAAATCACAGAGGAAACAGAAAATATCTTGGGACAAATAAAAGTGAAAATACAACACAATATGAAAATGGAAAAATCTCAAGAAGCAACCTGACTTCACAGCTCAGGCCACCAGGGAAAGAACAAACTAAACCCCAAGTTAGCAGAATAAAAGAAACCACAAAGATCAGTGCAGAAATAAATGACATTGAGACTTGAAAAACAGCAGAAAAAAATCAATACAATTGAGAATTGGATTTTTTGAAAAGATAAGCAAAATTCACAAACCTTTCCCTAAGCAATAAAAAAGACAGAAGACTCAAATAAAAACAGAAATGAAGGAGGAAACATTACAACTGAGACCACAGAAGTAAAAAAGATCATAAAAAACAACTATGTACAGCAACCAATCAGATAATCTAGAAGAAATGGATAAATTCCTAGAAACATATATGAATCATTAAGAAGTAGAAAATATAGACTGGGCGTGGTGGCTCACGCCTGTAATTCCAGCACTTTGGGAAGCCAAGGTGAGTGGATCCCTTGAGACCAGGAGTTCAAGACCAGCCTGACCAACACGGAGAAACCTCATCTCTACTAAAAATACAAAAAATAGCAGGGTGTCAGGGCACATGCCTTAATCCCAGCTTCTTGGGAGGCCGAAGCATGAGAATTGCTTGAACCCAGGAGGCAGAGGTTTCATAGCCAAGATTGTGCCACTGCACTCCAGCTTGGGCAACAGAGCAAGACTCTGTCTCAAAAAAGAAAAAAAGAAAAGAAAAGAAAAGAAAAACAAAGAAAAGAAAAACAAGTATAAATGAGTAAGGAGATTGTATTAGTAATAAAAAGTCTCCCACCAAAGACAAGCTCAAAAACTGATGGCTTCACTGATGAATTCTACAAAACATTTAAAGGAGAACTAATACCAGTATCTCTGAAGCTCTTCCAAAAAATTGAAGTGGAGCCAGGATTTCCAAACTGACTTGATGAGACCAGCATTACTCTGATACCAAAGCCACACAAAGACACTACTTAAAAAACAACAGGCCAATATCTCCAATGAACATAGATGCAACAATTCTCAATAAATACTAGCAAACCAAATCCAACAACACATCAAAAACATCATATGAACAAGTGGAAATTATCCCTGGGATAGGCAAAATAATCCATACGATACCCCACATTAACAGAAGGAAAGATAAAAACCACATGGTTATCTCCATTGATTCATAAAAACCATCCGACAAAATTTAACATTCATGATTTTTTTCAAAAAAGCTCTTAGCAAAATTGGTATAGACGAAAACTTCCTAAACATGGAAAGGCCATTCACGAAAAGCCTACAGCTAATATCATAATGGGAAAAACTGAAATCTTTTACTCTGAAACTCAGTGCAAGGGAAGGATGCCCCTCTCACCGCTTCAACACAGAACTGAAAGTACTAGCAAGAGCAATCAGGAAAGAAAAAGAAATAAAAACATTTAAATTAGAAGGGAAAAATTAAATTATCCCTATTTGCAGAGAGCATGATTCTATATGTAAAAAACCTTAAAGACTCCAATAACAATTGTTAAAACCAATAAATTCAATAAAGTTGCAGGATAAAAAACCAACACACAAAAAGCGGCAGCATTTCCACACATTAACAACAAACTATCTGAAAAAGAAACCAAGGAAACAACCCCACTTGCAATAGCATTAAAAAAATTAAATACTTAAAAATAAATGTAACCAAGAAAGTGAAATATCTGTGCACTGACAACTCTAAAACAATGAAATAAAGCGAAGACACAAATAAGTAAAAAGATACCCCACGGACAGCATGACATGCCAAGGATGAAGAAGAGTTTTATTTAGTATTACAACCACTCAGAGGAGTGTAGCTCCTCCCTGCAGGCTGGCTGCCCATGGAGTGCTCAGCTCCAAGCAGACAGGAGGCCCTGGAGAGATTAGCTCCTCTCCACAGGCAAGTAATTCGGATGTCTCTGCAGGTCTCCGAAGCTCTCAGCAGAGAAAGCAGCTCCTCCCTGCCTGCAGGTCTCTACGGCTCTCAACGGAACGACGACTGCTCTCTCCAGCTGTCCGTCTGTCCACTCACCTGTCTCCCTTCTTGGCTCTCTGGTCGCCCTCCGGCCTGCTCTGCCTCATCCGGGACTTTCATGACCTTAGCGGGGAGGAAGCACACGCCGATTGGCCCATGCGTGGCCACGGGCGGGCCTAGAGGAGGCACCGCGAGTCCCCACTCAGGTCCGCAGGACTGGCAGCCCAGGCTTCAAGGCCCGCCCTGACCTGAAAGTGGGACCTTTACTGGGGGGACCTTCTCCCCTCCGCCAAGGACTCCGTCTGCCTCCTGTGGTCATTCAAGGCCCCCAGGGCTCGGCCCTAAACCCGCCCCGAGATCGGAGCGGTCGCCAGGAGCAGAGAGAGGCCAGGTAACGGGAGCAGACGCCCCAGAGCCTACAGGGACAGAGCGGGGAAGGGAGGGGTCCTTCCTGGGGCCCCCGAGGGTGCAGGCTGCAGAGATGCCCGGGTGCTGCAGGTAAGAGGGCAGCTGCAGCGTCCAGGAGGGCAGAGGCAGCCGCGTCTGGGCAGGCCAAGGCCGACCCTACCTACTCCTGGCCCTCCCGCTAGACCCCAGGAGCGCTCAGAGCCACAGGTGCGGTTCAGGCTACTCTAGCCCCGCCCTCCTGGGTGGGGCTCCTGCCTGCTCCATAGAGCACGAGGCCCGGGTCTGCAGCGGCGGTTTGTAATATCTGCCAGTTTATAAATGTGAACATCCTTTGACCCAACAATTCCACTCCCAGGAATCTGTTCTACAGAAATATTTGCATTAGCACCTAAAGACATAAGATACTCAGTTCGTCAGTATGTACGCAGAGGTTGAAAACCATCTACCTGCTACTAGGGGAACAGACATAGTTTATTCATACTATGGGGTACTATGGCACTGTACATTTTTATGGTACACATAAATTCTTACAGGAAGCATGTATCGCTTTGCAATTAAAAAGGAAATGAGGTGGCCACACCCTCCCCAAGTCCTCCTTTTTCCTCAGTTCCTTCAGCTGTGCTTTGGCTGAACCCCTAGCCTCTGCTCCACGCCGTTTGTGCCAGGACACGCCCATGCACTCCCCACCCGGCAGGCGGCCTGGGAAGGAGGCAGCCAGATGGTTCAACATGCCTTGCTTCCCAGGTGACCTGACCCATGGGAAACACAAGCTGGCACTGGGGAGGGTTGGGCGGGCTCTCTCCAAGGGCTTCATCTCCCAGTTTTCTCTTCTTCTGGGCAGGTCGTCCAGCCCATCAGAACGAGATACCAAGCTCCTCTTCTTGCAGGCGTCCCCCAGAGTTCCATGTGATTCTTTTAGGGGCAGCTTGGAGAGTGGCAAGTACTCCTAACTCCATCCCCATGGAGGGCAGGTGATCACCTCTTCCCATGAGCTCCATGCCCAGGGCCATGGCGACTCCCTCTCCAGCCTACATCCCACCCCCAACCCCTCCCAAAGAAATGAGCTCCTCTTTGGACCACTTTTTTATTTCACACATTTTTATTTTTATTGTATTTATATTTATATTTTATGATCAGTGCAAACAATTCCATAACATAAAAACTTATGAAGAATCAAAGCATGATTATTTAAATTCAAAATAGACAGTCAATGCAAAATAATACAAGTATAAAAGTGGGTTCATTTGCACACACAGCAGCATGCATTTCAACACATATGTCCAAGGATGGTGAATGGTGGTGTTTTTCTCTTGAAGACTGTGACATCAGATACTACAATGAATCTGTGTTCACATAAGCCAAAATTTGTTTCTAAAAATACATGTTCACATTTAAACTACTGTCAAGATATGCTTTCCAGAATTAAGACTCTAGTTTCTAACATCTAAAAACTGATACAGTGCTGGGTATAATGGCTCATGCCATAATCCCCACACTTTGGGAGGCTGAGGTGGGAGGATCACTGGAGGCCAGGAGTTCAAGACCAACCTAGGCAACAAAGCAAGACCCCCATCTCTATAAAATAAATAATGTTTTTAAATAAATAAAAGCAGATATAGAAAGTGTTCCAAATGTAACTCTTCACATTACTAAAGGTTAAAAAATAAGTATTTTCAAAAGTAATTTAAAATAATTGTTGCAAGTTTAATAATGCTGGTCTCTTCCACCCTAACTCCGGGATGGAAGCCTCTGGTTTGGAATCTGTATGCCAGGACCAGGCCTCCCAACAACTCCACTTCCTTTCTTCTTCCTTCCCAGGATCTTTGTCTACCCTGGCTCCAGGCAGTGCAGTGTCTGGAAATTGTGCTGCTTCCAAAGCCCAGAATTCAGTCCATCAGGGGCCAAGGCTCAGGGGGTCCTCCACACTGATGAGACTTAGGGGGCTCCTCCTCTAGCCAGCGGACCCCTGAGTACTGGCTGCCACAGTCCACATCAGGCTGAGGACCTCTCACCTTTCCCAGTAACCACTCAAAGATTTTGTAGAAAAAGGTCCAAAACCATGCCATTGCTGAGACTCCATGCAGTGGCTGCTGTGGCTGCCTCCCTGAGATGTTCTCCAGTCCTCCTGCGGAGTGTGGCCTTGGAAAAGAGCTGGGCAGCAGGGGCCCTGGGGGAGCCCTGGAACTGGGAAACAGGGAAGCAGCAGGTGGGTTGGGCAGCACTGGCATTGGCTGGGTCTTTCTTGGGCCCAGGGCTGTTTTCGGAAGGGTGAGCCCTGCACGAGCTGGAGCCCAACTGTCATCTATTACTAACCTGAGAGCTCACTGTAGAGCCAGAGACTTAGTGCATCTGACCACAACTTTTTTTTTTTTTTTTTTTTTTTAAAGACGGAGTCTTGCTCTGTCCCCCAGGCTGGAGGGCAGTGGCGTGATCTCCGCTCACTGCAAGCTCCGCCTCCCAGGTTCACGCCATTCTCCTGCCTCAGCCTCCTGAGTAGCTGGGATTACAGGTACCCGCCACCACTCCCGGCTAATTTTTGTATTTTTAGTAGAGACGGGGTTTCACCGTGTTAGCCAGGATGGTCTCGATCTCCTGACCTCATGATCTGCCCACCTCGGCCTCCCAAAGTGCTGGGATTACAGGCATGAGCCACTGCGCCCGGCCATCTGACCACAGCTTTTAACTCTCACCTTCTTGCTGAACAAGTTGCTCTCAGTGGGTCGGAGAAGCGGGATAATGGACAGAGATTGTGAAACTAAGCAAGGTCACTGCAGAGAAAATGCTGAAGTGTAATTAGGTTTCTCTGTTGACCGTCATGGGGAGGGAACCTCTGGCACAGTGAAAAGGCATCCTAGACTTCTGATTTTTGCTCTGCCATATGAAGAGGTCAGCGGCATCATTCCCACACTTACAGGGAAACAACTGAACAAACTAAAATACAATAGCTCCTCGTAGATCACAGGGCAAACTGCTGCCCTGAAAACTGGAGAGAGAGAGGCTGATACAAAAAATCACAACTCACCACGAGCAGAGACCCAAGAGGAGAAGCCTGCCTGGAGCCAAAACAAGTAGGAACAACTAGACTGAAATAAACCAGCTGCTGGAGGCAGAGGCTGGACCAGTCAGAGTTAAAAACCCTAGCCTTGAGGGCTCCCACACTTTCTTGAGTTTTATCTCCAGGAGCCCCACCAGGTCCCCGCTGTGAAGATTGGAGGGAAATCTCATGCCTCCAGCAGGGGCAGAGGAAAAGCAACCATTTGCAAATGTAGCAGAGCATTCTTTTCTCCTCCAGTTTCCCTGCAACAAAGGCCAGCACACATGGGAGTCTAGATGAAAGCCTGACCTGACCCAGGGAGGGTCAATGACCCAGGGCTAGCCTCTCTAGCCACCCTGTCACATCTAAGTGGGAGGGGAGGTCAGCAGCACTTGCGGAGGTCATACAGCAAATGCAGAGACCACAGAACCACTGAGACCTAATCACAAGATGAGGGAATATTCCCCTCCCCACCTCCATGGCAGCAGGACTCCCATACAGCAACAGGGGATCACAGTGAGAGACCATCAAGGCTCAGACTATTTCAGAAGGGCTTTCCAGAGGAAGCAAATGCAACACTAGAGGAAACTGAAGCCTCAGACATCTACAGCTACAGCAAATAGTAAACACAGCATAATTCTCCTAGCGAGATAAACACCAACCATCTCCCTAAAACCAATATATCTAAGTTCCTATTACCCAATACATCATGTCTGGTTTTCAACAAAACTTTACAAGGCATGCTTGAGGGCAACAGAAAACAATCTAAAGAGGAAAAGAAAGCAGGAGAACCAGATTCAGATATGGCAATAATTTCAAAATTATCAGACTAGGCACTTAAAATAAGTATGATCAATGTGCTAAGGATGCTAATGAAAAAAGTGAACAATATAAAGAACAATGGATAATATAAGTAGAAAGATTGAAACTCTGAGAAAGAATAAAAAGAGGCTGGCTGCAGTGGCGCACACCTGTAATCACAACACTTTGGGAAGCTTGAGCCCAGCAGTTCGAGACCAACCTGGGCCACAAAGTGAGACCTTGTTTCTATTAAAAAAGAAAAAAATGGCCAGGCGTAGTGGCTCATGACTGTAATCCCAGCACTTTGGGAGGCTGAGGCAGGTGGACCACCTGAGGTCAGGAGTTCAAGACCAACCTGGCCAACCTGGTGAAACCCCATCTCTACTAAAAATATGAAAATTAACTGGGCATGGTGGTGGGTTCCTGTAATCCCAGCTACTTGGGAGGATGAGGCAGGAGAATCACTTGAACCTGGAAGGCAGAGGTTGCAGTGAGCTGAGATCACACCATTACACTCCAGCCTGGGCAACAGAGCAAGACTCCATCTCAAAAAAGGGGAAAAAAATTAATTTACAAAAACTATTTTTTTTTAATTTTTAAAAAGAAACACTATAAATGAAAACCCCATAACAGACATGCAGAATGCCTCTAATGGACTTAGTTGTAGCCTGGGTATGGCTGAGGAAAGAATCTCTGAACTTAAGAATATCTCAGAAGAGAATTTGCTACAGAGAATATCTCAATAGAAACTTCCCAAACTGAAATATGGGAAAAGAGAAGGAAAAACGCCAGAACAGGGCCAGATGTTGTTGCTCACGCCTGTAATCCCAACGTTCTGGGAGGTGGAGGCAGGAGGATTGCTTGAGTTTGAGACCAACCTGGGAAACATACTGAGACCATGTCTCTACAAAAAGTAAAAGTAAAAAAATAGCCAGTCATGATGGCACGTGCCTGTGGTCCCAGCTACTTGGGAAGTTGAGCTGGGAGAGTCAGTTGAGCCCAGCAGGTCCAGGCTACAGTGAGCCATGTTTGTACCACTGCATTCCAATCTGGGCAATAGAGAAAGACCAAGAAAGAAAAAAAAGAAGAGAAAAGAAAAGAGAGAAAGGAAATAGTTGAAGTAATAATGGCTACAAATTTCCCACAATTAGTGTCAAAAGACCAAACTACAGATCCAGGAAGATCAGAGAATACTAAGTAGAATAAAAAACAAAAACGCTTTACCTAGATACATCATAATCAAATTGTAGGAAACCAAAGACAAAAAGGGAAACCATGAAAGAAGCTGAAGAGGTGCAGGAAGGTTGTCGGGGTGGGGGGTGGGGGGACACCCTACTGGTAGAGGAACAAGGATAAGTATTACATCATAATTCTTGTCATAAACCATGCAAACAACAAGTGAGTAGTGAAATATTTAAAGTGTTAAAAGAAAAAAAATGCCATCCTAGAAATCTATATTCAGTGAAATTATTCTTCAAAAGTGAAGGAGAAAGTAGGATTTATCCTTGGGATGCAAGGTTAGTCTAACATATGCAAATCAATCAGTGTGATACATCACATCAACAGAATAAAAGGGAAATAAATATGTGCATAGTGGCACATGCCTGTAGTTCCAGCTACTCAGGAGGCTGAAGTGGGAGGATCACTTGAACCTGGGAGGCAGAGGTTGCAGTGAGCCAACATTACACCACTGTACTCCATCCTGGGCAACAGAGCAAGACCTTTTCTCAAAAAACAAACAAACAAAACAAACAAATAGGCAAGGAAGAATTAAGTTATCCCTGTTTGTAGATGACATATTCTATATGTAGAAAACCCTAGGGACATCACTAAAAAATGGTTAGAACTAATAAATAAATTCAGTAAGGCCGGGCGCGGTGGCTCAAGCCTGTAATCCCAGCACTTTGGGAGGCCGAGACGGGTGGATCACGAGGTCAGGAGATCAAGACCATCCTGGCTAACACGGTGAAACCCCGTCTCTACTAAAAAATACAAAAATCTAGCCGGGCGAGGTGGCGGACGCCTGTAGTCCCAGCTACTCGGGAGGCTGAGGCAGGAGAATGGCGTAAACCCGGGAGGCAGAGCTTGCAGTGAGCTGAGATCCAGCCACTACACTCCAGCCTGGGCGACAGTGAGACTCCGTCTCAGGGTAAAAAAAAAAAAAATTCAGTAGACTTGCAGGCTACCACATAAAAAAAAATCAACAGCATTTCTTTTTCTTTTTTTTTTTTTTCTTTTTTTAAGATAGAGTCTCGCTCTGTTGCCCAGGCTGGAGTGCAGTGGTGTGATCTTGGCTCACTGCAACCTCCGCCCTCCGGGTTCAAGCGATTGTCCTGCCTCAGCCTCCCGAGTAGGTGGGATTACAGATGTGCACCACCATGCCCGGTTAATTTTTGTATTTTCAGTAGAGACAGGGTTTACCATGTTGGTCAGGCTGATCTCGAACTCCCGACCTCATAATCCACCTGCCTTGGCCTCCCAAAGTGCTGGGATTACAGGCGTGAGCCACTGCAACTGGCAGAAATCAACAGCATTTCTATATATTGACAATAAACTGTCAAAAAAGGAAATCAAGCCATTTACAATAGCTGTCTCCCAAAATACATAAAAATAAATTTTTCCAAGGAAGTGAAAGATCTGTACATAAACTATATAACATTGATGAAATAAATTAAAGACCACAGAAATAAAAAGATATCCCAGGTTCATGAATTAGAAGAATATTGTGAAAATTATTATACTACCCAAAGCGATCTACAGATTCAATATAATTCCTATACGAATTCCAATAACATTCTTCACAGAAATAGAAAAAAAAATCCTAAAATTCATATGGAACCACAAAAGACCCCAAATAACCAAAGGAATCTTAAGCAAAAAGAACAAAGCTAGAGGTATCACACTACCTGACTTCAAAACATATTACAAAGCTGTAGTAATCAAAACAGAATGGTACTGACATAAAACCAGACATATTGAACTGACTAAAAAGCCTTGAAATAAATTTATATATTTACAATCAATTGATTCTCAACAAAGATGCCAAGAACTCACAATGGGGAAAGGACCATCTTTTCAATAAATGATGTTGAAACAACTGTATGTGCAAAAGAATGAGATTAGACTTTATCTCTCACCATATACAAATATCAACTCAAAATGAATTAAAGATCTAAGTGTAAGAACTGACACTGTAAAACCCCTAGAAGAAAACAAAGGTGAAAAGCTCTTTGATATTGATTGGCCTTGGCAATGAATTTTTGGATATCTCACTAAAAGCTCAGGCAACAAAAGCAAAAACAAGTAGGACCACATCAAAATAAGACATTCTGCATAGCAAAGGAAATAAGCAACAAAATGAAAAGGCAGCATATGGATTGGAAGAGAATATTTGCAAACCATGTATCAGATAAGGGCTTAATATCCAAAATATACAAGGACCTCACACTACTTAATAGCAAAAAAAAATAAAAAAATAAAAAACAGGCAAAGGACCTGAATAATTTTCCCAAAGACGACATACAAATGGCTAACAGGTATATGAAAAGGTGTTCAACATCACTAATCACCAGAGAAATGCAAATCAAACCACAGTGAAGTATCACTTCATACCTGTCAGAATGGCTATTATCAAAAAGACAAGGTGGCCAGGCATGGTGGCTCACACTTGTAATTCCAACACTTTGGGATGCCAAGGCAGGAGGATTACTTGAGGGCAGGAGATGAAAACTAGTCTGAGTGACATAGTGGGACCCCATCTCTACAAAAAATATAAAATAATAATTAGCCAGATGTGGTGATACACACCTGTAGTCATAGCTACTCAGGAAGCTGAGGCCAGAGGATCACTTAAGCCCAGGAATTCAAGGTTGGAGTGAACTACGATCACACCATTGCACTCTGGCCCTGGTGACAGAGTGAAACTGTCTCTAAAACTAAAGAAAGGAATAAATAAGTCAGAAGGTAAGTGTTGGTGAGGGTGTGGAGCAAAAGGAACCCCTATATGCTGTTGGTGGGAATGTAAATTGGTATAGCCATTATGGGAAATAGCATACAGGTTCTTCATAAAAATCAAATATAGAACCACCCTATGACCCAGTGATCCCTCTGGTGCATGTATACCCAAAGGAAATGAAGCCAGTATCTTGTAGCCATATCTGTGTTCCCATATTCACTGCAGCATTACTCACCACAGCCAAGATATAGAAACAACCTAACGGCTCATCAGTGGGTGAATGCATAAAGAAATTGTGAGAAATACAAACATATGAATATTATGCAGCCTTAAAAGAGAAGGATATATGCTGTTTGCCACAACATGGATGAGCCTGAAGGACGTTATGCTACATGAAATAAGTCAGACACAGAAAAAAAAATACTAAATTATCTTATGTATAGGTGGAATCTTAAAAGAAGTCAAATACATAGAAACAAAAAGCAGAACAGTGGTTACCAGGGGCTGAGAGGTGGGAGAAAACTGGGAGACGTTGGTCAAAGGGTACAAGCTTGCAGTTATATAAAACAAATCTAAGTATCTAACAGACTGTATGAGGACTACATTTAATAACATTGTATGCTGAAAATTTGCTAAGAGTAGATTTTAGGTGCTCTTACCATACAAAATGTAACTATGTAAAGTGATGGTGTGTTCATTTGCTTGACTATAGTAAATCATTTCACTGTGTTTGTATATATGAAAACATTGCATTGTATGCCTGAAATATATACAATAGAAAATAAATAGAAATTTTTATAAAGTGAAGGAGAATTAAGGGCTTTCTTGGACAAACAAAAACCACACAAACAAAAACTGAGGGAATTTGTTGCCAGTAGACCCATAAAGTTCTTCAGAGAGAAGGCAAATGTTATATTTCTGAAACTTGGAGCTACATAAAGAAGGGAAGTATGTTAGATAATAAATGAAGGTAAAATAAAACCTTAATTTTTCTTGTTATTAATTGACCTAATAGATAGCTTCAAAATAATAATAGCAAAAATATACTGGGTATTGGGGACCGTGCCGGGGGTGGTGGAAAATGAACAGACACAAGAGACAAAGACAAACAGAGAACATGGCGGCCGCCCCTAGAGCCTCCGCCTCACTTTATTTATACTCCATAAATCCCACGTCAGCAAAAATAACACAATGCAAAACAAACTTTCTGCACCCAGATGTAACCTTCTGCTTAGTTCCTTGTCTCTAAGCTCTTTCTTATTTGTCTGCCTTCTTGGCGCCTACTAGAGTTCGTTAAAAGTTCAACTAGAGATACTGTCCTTGACTACTGGAGTTCATTGAAAGTGCAACTAGCTAGAGATACTGTCCTTGAGCCTTATCTATTCTTAGCATATTATTTTCAATGGCCCCTGCATTTCCCCCTTTTTGTTTTGCCTCAATCCTAGAAAGGTAGCCCATATTTGTTCCTGTGTTTTCCTTTGTTTTTGGATGCGACGGAGGGAGCATCGGATCACCATGAAAAGTAAACCCAATCCGAGCGCCCAAAGCAAGATACTTCCAGAGATGGTAGAAATCCATGTTTTCATCTGGGTCCATGGGTTAAGGGCAGCAAAACTTTGACTCAGCTCCTGCAAGGTAGCGGCCCCGGATAATACATGGAATTGTTGTCGAAATGCTTCAGAAATGTTTTGAGTGAGTTCTTGGATGTCCAAACTAATATTTTTATGGCCTATTAATAATCTTCGTATTTCGGTCCAATTCTGAGAAACATTAAAAGTCACAGGTGTTACGCAAAACTGAGTGGAGTTCCAATCACATTGTAATGTTATCCGCGTACTGAGGACAGTGAGCTGATCTCCAAGCCACGTTAAGGCTTGCTCCACATTGTCCGATCTTTTAGCAAGTTGAGAGTTAATGTTCTGTTGTTGAAGCCACAACCGGTGAGATTGCTCGTGCCATTGCTGTACAAATTCAGCATTTTGTATGCTTTGATGTAGCGCAAGCCCTGCCACAGCCGCAGTGGAGGCAATGGCAACAAGGCTCATCACCAAGGCAATTATAAGTCCAAGGGCACGACGGGTCTGCTGAAGGGAAGTCCAAATATAAGTCTGAAGAGGTGATGTCCCCCACGGTCGCGTAAGGTTAACAGGTAGCCAAATTTCCTTACGAGTCCTGAGGATATAAATATCCCCCGTAAAACTGTGCCACCAGGAATGATTGAGGCAAGACAAAAATGTACACGTATCTTTACAATTAACAATCCCCGTATCATTATCCCACATTAAGTTCCCCGCTAATAATAGGTAAGGCTTTCGGACAAAAGCAATAATATATCGGGAGGTATTTCGATGTAAGTGAATATGAAAGGAGCTCTTCAGGTTAGAAAGATTAAGGGACATATTTCCCACAAAAGTACTAATAGCATCACCTGCAGCTAATAACTTCCAAAGATGACTTTGTACTTGTAAAGAGTATCTAAGATGAGGCATAGGTGGCGACAAGCCTCCTTCACGCCATACCAAAGTTTTATTATCATCAGCAGCAATACTTTTATTTACCCGGTGCCATTTCAAAGGTATGTGACTAAATTTTGTTTGAAAATTACCGTGCACACTCCAATCAATTACTTGCAGCCCATTATATTCTAATAAAATCTGGGGCTTAGTTCCCCGACAATGTTGCCACTTCAATACCTCAATATTAGGGGAAACCTCTGGAATAGGACAAAAAGGTAAGGAACTAGGAATAGTCTCATTAATATATACAGTATGATTATAATGAAAACTTCTAGTTACAATAATAACAGTATTGGCAGCCACATGGCTATGATTATAGCGAACAGCCCAAGCTTCATGTGATTTCCGGAGACAATGAGGACTATTTCCCATGCAAATTGGAAGTCCTTCCACTCCAAATTGGTATGTGCTGTTTATTATTCCCGTTTCCCGTTCTATGTTGTCATTATCCATATAGGGGGACGGCATCCAAGTAGTGTCATTGGTGAAAACCTTAACTTCCGCCTCCCCCCCAGGCGACTCCCTGATACAAGGGTGGAAAGGGAATATAAGTCCAATATTCATACAAAGCCTCACTAAGGGAAATAAGTCCCCCACTGAGGCACATCCAACAAAAGAAGAGGTGCATGCTGAGTCCAGTTTTCTTTTCAACAGGGTTCCAATCGCCTTGTAGGAAACCACTCAGGTCCGCTCCCTGTAAGGATAAGAGCATAGCCCTGTCCCTGTTTTAGAACTTGCCCTTGAGCATACTTACCCTCTTCATTAGGATACCAAACCCTTAAATTGTCAGTGGGGACTATCACCGAGGAAGGTGAGGAAAGATGAGTTACAGCAGCAGAGTCCTGCAATTGTCTCCATTGATTCAAAAAATTTAAGGTAAAAAGAACCTTCAGTATCTGGTTTCTGGGGGACTCATTTCCCCCTTTTTGTTTTTGCAGCTGCGTTTTTAAGGTTAAATTTGCGCGCTCAATAATGGCTTGACCTTGACTGTTGTCCGGGGTATCGGTGAGATGTCGAATATTGTATTGCTGTAAGAAAATTTGTAATTTACAAGAGACATAGGCAGGGGCATTGTCAGTTTTAAGTATTAGAGGAATGCCCATGATGGCAAAACAAGTTAAGAGATGAGTAATAACAGAATCAGCTTTTTCAGATGGCAACGGAGTTGCCCATTGAAAATGAGAGAAAGTATTAATGGTATGATGAACATATTTTAATCGTCCGAAAGAAGGGACATATGTGACATCCATTTGTCAAATCTGATTAACTTGAGTATCTTGCAGATTAACCCCAGGATGGAAAGATGGAATGCTTAAAGGAGCACAAGAAGGACAAGCTTGAATAAGAGAACGAGCTTGTTTATGAGTTAAATGAAACCGTCGTTGAAGGCCAGAACTATTAGTGTGATGTAGAGTATGCTCTTGTTCTGTAGCCTGTAAGTGGCCAATTAAAAGTGATTCAATTTGAGTATTATCATGAACTAATGGTCCAGGAAGTCGAGAATGAGAACGAAGATGAGTGATGAATAAAGGAGTTTTTGAAGAGAAGAAGTAGCACAAAGAGGTAGAGTGGCCTGAGAAATATAAGAAGTAACATAAACGGCATATTGAGAATCACTAACAATGTTACAACTGGTGGTAGGGAAATCAAGTAAAACCATGAGAATAGCAAACAATTCTCCCTGTTGTATTGAGGGATAAGAATAAACTGTAACTCGAGATTGATGAACACTCCAATATCCAGGTTTATTATTATTACTAGCATCAGTGAAAAAAGTAGGACCTTGAACAGGAAATATAGATATTGGTGAGAAGGGCAATACAGAACGTTGCCTGAAAAATGAAAAGATCGGAGATTTAGGATATTGAGTAGAAAATTGTCCGACAAATGAGGCGCAAGCAACTTGCAAAGAATCAGAAGTGGCAAGAAGATAGGTAATCTGACTATGAGTGAATTGAGAGATAATGAAGGAAGGATTTCCTCCCCAGAGTTGTCAACAGCGATGCCGTCCTTTGATGATCAATTCAGCTAAACGGTCAATATAAGTAGTCAAGCGTTTAGATGTTTTGTTGGATAAAAAAATCCATTTTAACGGCCGATTTGTTTGATGAATCATACCTGTAGGAGAATGTAAAGTGTGAAATAAACACAAGGAAAGGGGAACGTCAGGAAGGATATAATGTAGATGGGCCTTTTGGAGTTGTTCTTGTACAAGCTGGAGTTCCTGTAAAGCCAAAGGAGTTAAATGACGTGAACTGTCCAAGTGACTGTCTCCTTCTAGAATAGAAAAAAGATGTTGTAACGGATACATTGGTATTCCTAAAACAGGACGCATCCAATTAATATCTCTTAAAAGCTTTTGAAAGTCATTTAATGTTTTTAAATGATCGTGTAGAATTTGAATCTTTTGGGGTGGAATATTTTGTGCTCCCAAGGTATAACCTAAATATTGAATAGGAAAATCTATTTGAATTTTTTCTGGGGCAATATTGAGTATAGAGAGCTGTGTTTGTAAGGATGTAAAAGCATCTTGCTGCTCTTTTTTGGTGGGTGTGGCAAGAAGAATGTCATCCATATAATGATATAAAAGAACAGAAGGATGACATTTTCGAACAGGATTCAGAGCTCAATGGACAAATTCTTGACACAAGGTAGGGCTGTTTAACATACCTTGAGGTAAAACCTTCCACTGATATCAAGAAAGTGGCTGAGAATTATTAAAAACAGGGACAGAGAAGGCAAAACGCTCACAATCCTTTTGATCCAAAGGAATAGAAAAAAAACAATCTTTTAAGTCAATAACCATAAGTAACCAATCTTGAGGAATCATAGAAGGGTTGGGAAGGCCAGGTTGTAAGGATCCCATGGGTTGAATACATGCATTAATAGCACAAATATCTGTCAATAGTCTCCATTTACGGGTTTTTTTTTTTTTTTTCTTTTTATCACAAAGACAGGGGAATTCCATGGAGAAGTATTAGGCTCTATATGACCTAAGGATAATTGTTCCTGAACTAAGTTTTCCAAGGCCTCAAGCTTTTCACGTGTTAAATGCCACTGTTCAATCCATATAGGAACATTAGTTTTCCACGTCAAAGGAAGGGCTTGAGGCTGCTGAACAGTGGCTATATGTTTAAAGATTTTTCAAGGGGATTGTAGCCCATGTGGAACATCATATTCTTGGCAGAATTAGAGACATGAGGAATAGAAACAAAAGCTCCAAATTGTTGCAATAAATCTCACCCCCATAAATTTAGGGCAATAGGAACAATATAAAACTGAACTTGGGCCACTTGACCATCCGGCCCTCGGCAATTTAAGGATTGAGAACTTTGATACACCTCAGAGGCGGAACCTAATCTTGTAAGAGAAACAGCAACAGGCTGTTTAGGCCACTGCAAAGGCCATTGATCAGAGGCAATAATGGAAACGTCAGCTCCAGTGTCGACCAAGCCCTGAAAAATTTGTCCCTCTACTTCGAGGGGAAACAAGGGTTTTTGTTGAGTTACTAAAGTTTCCCAAAAAATATGTTTACCTGTGCTTCCAAAGCCTCTGGTTCTTTCTTGCCTCCGTGAAGGAAACTGAAAATAGGGTAGTACAAGGAGTTGTGCAATTCACTGCCCCTCTTTTAGGGATATAGGTTTATGAGCCTGAGCCATAATTTGAATTTCCCCTTTATAATCAGAATCTATAACACCCAAATGAACTTGTAAACCCTGTAAAATGCTACTACTGCGTCCTATAAGCAATCCAACAGTATGTGATGGTAATGGCCCAAAAACACCTGTAGGCAATTTAACAATTCCCATTTCTGGGGTGAGTTCGATGGCCTGCAAAATGGCAACATCAGTAGCAGCCCTACCAGAAGTAGCAGAGAAAAGCTGAGCTACTGAAAATCGGGAGTTAACATTGATTGACTGGCTTGCTGATGCTGGACCCCCGAACTGACTGGAAATTGCAAATGAAGAGGGCTTGTATTGTTGTTGGGGCCCCAAGCTGAAGGGCCCCTTTGCAAGTTTCCCAATCCGGAGGTTAAAAGATTACCATCTTTGTCCACCTTAGAGTGACATTCATTAGTCTAGTGTCGCCCTTTGCCACAACGACCACAGGGCTCAGTGGGAAGCTTTTTAGATTCTACTCTTGAGGAGTCGCTTTTATTAGATAGTTTACGGCACTCCTTTTTAAAATGACCGGTCTTTCCACATTGAAAACAAACTCCCTTTTTCCCCATGAGTGCCTTAGATAAAGCTCCAGCAAACGTTGTAGGCAGCCCCTCCCACTCCTGCACAGGCTCTAATAAAATCTTCTATTGGTAAGTTTCCAGCAGCCTTTAGAGGAGGCAACAACTTCTGACATTCCTGATTAGCATTCTCAAAAGCTAGTGTGGTTACCAGGATTTGGCCTGCAGCCCCACTACCCACAGTCTTTATTACAGCATCTTGGAGCCGAGCCACAAAGTCAGGATAAGGTTCGTTTGCGCCCTGCAAAATCTTAACAAAAGACAAGGCAGTTTTTCCTGATGGTTCTACTTTACACCAAGCCTTTAAAAAAAGTGCTTTAACTTGTGATAATGCCATGTCATCGAGTCCAGATTGAGCCGCTACGGTAGCAAACTGACCAGTACCTGTTAATTGCTCCTCTGTTGGCCCTGGAGGATTTCTAGCGGCATTACAGCGAGCCTGTTCTTTGGCATCTTTCAGCCACCAACTGCGTAGCTGAAGCCACTGAGAGCGGTCCAAAATAGCCTTCCCCAAGGTCTCCCAATCAAGAGGCAAAAACAAATTCTCAGAAGAGAAAGAATCTAAAAGCCCCATGACAAAAGGAGATTGAGGGCCATAATTAGCAACAGCTGCTTTCATTTCTTTAAGAAATTTAAATTGAAGAACATTATACTGCACATTTATACTCCCTTGAGGAAATTGGTCATTAGGACCAAAAGGTTGCCTAATAATGGGGAACAATTGTAGAGGATCCTCATCCTCTTGAGAATTACAGCTTTAGCAGTAGAAGCAGGGGACAGCAAAAACCGTGCCTGAACAAGGCAGCAGTTCCACCGGCGGTGGCGGTGGGGGAAAGCTGTCCTCCTCCTCCACCTTGGGTGCCGATGGGGGTGGATGGACCACAGGAAAAGTAAAAACAGGAGTGGGTGGAGGAGAAGGCTAAGGGGGAGATAACTGTAATTGTAAAATTTGTTGTAACAATTGAACAACCGGCTGAAGCTCCTTTTGAATTTCTGATTCTTTTTCATGAGACACATTATCACACAAAGGACCTTCTTCTCCAGTTACAGGATTATCTAAAGGAGGGGAAATGGCTATCGGAGACTTCAAAGACTCCTCATCCTCACCTTCCCCTTTTTCAGAGTCTGTCTCTAAGAGCTCCAAAGCTTAGGTAATAGAAGCACAAAGGGCCCATAAAGGTGCCGACATTACATCACCGCGCTGGTGTGCTTGATGAAAGGTCTTAACAACCTGTTGCCACTCTCGTTTATTTAATTGTACTTCAGTTTGATATTGAAACCAAGAGCAATGTTGTTCCACATGAGCAAACAATTTCCGCAAAGTTCTCTCTTTTGCATCAACCCCAATCGAAAGTAAAAGCCCTTGTAATAATCTTAAATATTCTGAGGCCAAGGAACTGGAATTCCCCAAAATGAAAGCTTAAGAAGGTTCCCCTTAACAATTCCCGGGTTTTACCCGCTCCTAGGGGGTTCCCCTTCTTGTTCCCCACTACTCACCCTGTGCACCCTGCTCGCTGCACCACTTATTGGGGACTGTGCTGGGGGTGGTGGAAAATGAACAGACACAAGAGACAAAGACAAACAGAGAACATGGCGGCCGCCCCTAGAGCCTCCGCCTCACTTTATTTATACTCCATAAATCCCACGTCAGCAAAAATAACACAATGCAAAACAAACTTTCTGCACCCAGATGTAACCTTCTGCTTAGTTCCTTGTCTCTAAGCTCTTTCTTATTTGTCTGCCTTCTTGGCGCCTACTAGAGTTCGTTAAAAGTTCAACTAGAGATACTGTCCTTGACTATTGGAGTTCATTGAAAGTGATAGAGATACTGTCCTTGAGCCTTATCTATTCTTAGCATATTATTTTCAATGGCCCCTGCAACTGGGTAAATACAGCTTATGGATAAGTTAAATGAATGACAGCAATGTGAATGCTTCTGTTACAAGGTACCCATGCTACCCATGAAGTGGATTTGAGAATGGATTTAAATTACCTGTAAACTAGCCAGGTGCAGTGGCTCATGCCTGGAATCTCAGCAATTTGGGAGGCCAAAGCAGGAAGACTGCATGAGCCCAGGAGTTTGAGACCATGCTGGGCAACATAATGAGACCCCATCTGTACAAACATTGTTTTAAAAAAATTAGCTGGGCATGGTGGTGCATACCTTAGTCTCAGCTACTTGAGGAGTTGAGGTGAGAGGGCTGCTTGAGTCCAGTTCAAGCCTGCAGTGAGCTATTATTGCACCACTGCACTCAAACCTCGGTGACAGAGCAAGACCTTGTCTCAAAAATAAACAGCAAAAATTACCTATCAATTAGTTGCAAAACTATTCTGAAAACCCTAAAGAAGCCTTAATTTTTTAAAATAGAGATAGGGTCTCGCTGCATTGCCCAGGCTGGTCTTGAACTCCTGGTTCAAGCCAGCTTCCTCCCTTAATCTTCCAAAGTGTTGGAATTCTAGGCATGAGCCACCAAACCCAGCTTGAATTATTTTTAAAAGAAGTTTAATTGCTATGCTAAGAGATGAGAGAAAGTAAAGTAATACAAAATGCTCAGTTAAAACCGGAAGACAGAAGGAAAGAAAGCTTTTTTAAGAAAAGAAGTGAGGAACAAGTGAATGAATAAAATGTTACAAATGTGGTAGATATTAATCCAACTATATCAATAACCACTTTAAATATAAATGGTTTAAATACACCAGTTAAAAGGCAGAGACTCACGGAGTAGATAATGAGACTCAACTACATGTTGTCTACAAGAAATCCACTTTAAATATAAAGACACAGATAAGGAATAAAGGGATGGATGAAAATATATAATGCTAACACCAATCAAGAAAATCCTGGAATAGCCATATTAACTTCAAACAAGGCAGACTTCAGAACAAAAATTATCAGGGATAAATAGAAGCATGACGTTGCAAAGAGGTCAATTTCCATGAAAACACAATTCTTAACATGTGTTACCCTAACAAGAGATTGTCCAAATACATGAGGCAGAAGCTAATATCTCAAACAACTCAACCATAGTTGAACTCAACCATCAAACAACTGAACTTGACAATTATAGAATATTCATCCACTGAGAGCAGAATACACATTCTTTTCAAGTTTACACAGAATATTCAGAAGATAAATCACATTTTGGGCCATAAAAGACACCTCAAAACATTTAAAAGAAAAATATCATACAAAGTATGCTCTTGAACCACAATGGATAAAAACTAGAAATCAGTAACAGATAGCTAGAAGTTTCTCAAATATTTGAAGATTAAAATAAGACACTTCTGAATAATACACAGGTCAAAGTCTCAGGATAAATTAAAAATGTTTTAACCTGAATGAAATATTTAAATAGAACTTACTAAAATTTATAGGATGTAGTGAAAGCAGTGCTATAAGGAAAATTTATAGCATTAAATGCCTATATTAGAAAGGAACAAAGATCTAAAATCAATAATCTAAGCTTCCATCTTAGAAAACTAGAGAGAAAAGCATAGTGTAAGCCTGGAAAAAGCAGAAAAAATAAATAATAAAAATTAGAGCAAAAATCAATGAAATTGAAAACAAAGACAAATAGCAAAAAAATCAATAAAATCAAAAGCTGGTTCTTTGAAAAGATCAATAAAATTGGTAACTTACGGTGAGGCTAACAAAAAAAAAGAGAAAGGACATAAATTGCTAATATCAGAAATGAAAAATGGGACATTACTACTGATCTCAGGGACATTAAAAGTATAATAAAATATGTTCAACAACTATGCTCACAAATTTGATAACAGATGAAATAGACTAATTCCTTAAAAGATACAATCTACTGAAATTCACACTAAGAAAAGAGACAATATGAAAAGACTCATATGTATTAAATCATATCAAGGCCGGGCACGATGGTTCACACCTGTAATCTCAGCACTTTGGGAGGCTGAGGCAGTCAGATCACTGAGTTCAGGAGTTCAAGACCAGCCTGGCCAACATGGCGAAATCCTGTCTCTACTAAAAATACAAAAAGTTAGCCAGACATGATGGCATATCCCTGTAGTCCCAGCTACTCAGTGGGCTGAGACAGGAGGATGTCTTGAGCCTGGGAGGCCGAGGCTTCAGTGAATCCTGATCGTGCCACTGCATTCCAGCCTGGACGACAGAGTGAGACCCTGTCTCAAAACAAACAAACAAACAAAAAACGTTGTAATTCACGCCCTCACCAGGCTAAGCAAGAAAAATCATATGATCACATAAATAGATGCAGAAAAGCATTTGACAAAATTCAACACCTAGTTATGATACAAACTCTCAGCAAACTAGAACAGAGGGAATTCCTCAGTCTGATAAAGAACATCTACAGGCCGAGCATGCTGGCTCATGCCTACCATCCCAGCACTGTGGGAGGCCATGGCAGAAGGATTGCTTGAGGCCAGGAGCTTGAGATCAGCCTGGGCAACATAGAGATTCCATCTCTAAAAAGACACATACGCACACACACACACAAACATCTACAGAAAAAAAAACTAGCTAATGTCATACTTAATGGTTAGTGAGAAACTGGGTGTTTTCTCCCTGGGATCAGCAGCAAAGATGTCCCATACTGTCATTCTTACTCAACATTGTGCTCAAGTCCTAACTAATGCAAGAAGATTTTAAAAAGGAAATTAAAGCTATACAGATCGGGGTGGGGGGAAGAAACGGTCTTTCTTCATAGATGACATGATTGTCTATGTAGAAAATACCAAAGTATTGACCAAAAAAACTCCTGAACAGATAGATGATTACAGCAAGATTTCTTCTTTTCTTTTTCTTTTTTCTTTTCTTTTCTTTTTCTTTTCTTTTTTTTTTTTTTTTTTTTTTTTTTTGAGATGGAGTCTCACTTTATTGCCCAGGCTGGAGTGCCGTGGCTCGATCTCGGCTCACCGCAACCTCTGCCTCCTGCATTCAAGTGATTCTCCTGCCTTACCTCCAGAGTAGCTGGGATTACAGGCATGAGCCACCACGCTCAGCTAATTTTTGTAATTTTAGCAGGGACCAGGTTTCACCATGTTGGCAAGGCTGGTCATGAATTCCTGACTTCAAGTGAGCCACCCGCCTCGGCCTCCCAAAGTGCTGGGATTACAGGCATCAGCCACTGCACCAGCCACATTATAGCAAGATTACAATGTAGTGAATTATCGTAATTTTATGTTGCCTCAGCACCCATTTTTAAGGGAAGTTTAACTTTCCTATGCCAGAAGGAGAGCTCAGCCATCCATCCCACCTCCACATGGGACAGCTACATAGAGCCCACTCGACTAGCCCTGCCTACTCTATGTAGTGGGATGGATGGCTGCACGTGAGATTTCAAGTCATAGTGGGTACCTTCGGACTGCTTGTTTGTTTAATTATGCTCATCAGATGCCTTACTAGGTGCCTGACTCAGGTTTCTCCAGGAGCCTTTAGTGTCTCTGCTACTCAAATAGCACCCATGATAAGGCACAAGGTCTAATGCCCAGACATTACAGGGTCAATTTCAACGGTATTGACACAGCAGAGGTTGCTGCCTGTGTATTAGAAGTAGAACACCACACCCAAATGGCCCAAAAGCCAGTGGCCAAGGATGAAAACCTTGAAGGAATCTCTTCTGCCTAGGTGACAGTCCCCACTTGTCTACCGCTTCCTTTAATTGGACCATTCAGGTATTTGCCCTTGAACTTAAAGTCACCCACACGGTATTCTCCGATATATACTGCTAATTTCTGCACTCTTTCTCCCTGCCTATACTCCCTGACCTAACCTCTGTGTGGGGGGCCTTCAAGCATGTCATCTACTACCAGAACCTGTAAGTAATAAAATCTTTATGTCTATTTTGTGTCTCTCTTAATCATTGAAGGGTTGCTCTCCATCTTACTTAAAGATCATAAGTTTTAAATACAGGATGCAAAGTTAATAAGTCAATTGCTTTTCTATATGCCAGCAATAAACAATTGGGTTTTAAAAATTAAAAATACAATAACACAACATTAGCACTTAAAAAGTACTTAGTAATAAATAAAAAAAAGGGGGGGACAAGGTCCATATAAGGAGATCTAATGAAATCAGCAAAAGTTCTAAGTAAATGGAAAGATATTCCATGTTTATGGATAGGAAGGCTCAATCTTTTTTTTTTTTTTTTTTTTTTTTTTTTGAGACGGAGTCTCGCTCTGTCACCCGGGCTGGAGTGCAGTGGCCGGATCTCAGCTCACTGCAAGCTCCACCTCCCGGGTTTACGCCATTCTCCTGCCTCAGCCTCCGGAGTAGCTGGGACTACAGGCGCCCGCCACCTCGCCCGGCTAGATTTTTGTATTTTTTTAGTAGAGACGGGGTTTCACCATGTTAGCCAGGATGGCCTCGATCTCCTGACCTCGTGATCCGCCCGTCTCGGCCTCCCGAAGTGCTGGGATTACAGGCTTGAGCCACCGCGCCCGGCCGGCTCAATCTTTTAAAGACGCCAATTCTTCCTAATTTCATCTGTAGATTCAATGTAATCCAATCAAAATCCCAGCAGGTTACTTTGTAAATACTGAAAAACTGATTCTAAACATTGTATGAAAAGGCAAGAGACCCAGGATAGCCAACACAATATTGAAGAAAGTACAAGTTGGAAGACTAACACTACCTAAAGGCTTACGATAAAGCTACAGTAATCAACAAAGTATAGTGTTGGCAAAAGAACAGACAACTAGATCAGTGAAGAAGAACAGAGAACAAACAGATCCACACAAATATAGTTAACTGATATTCTGACAGGAATTAAAAGCAATTCAACAGATAATGTATGGTCTTTTCCAGAAATGACACTGGAATGTTTAGGCATGCACATGCCAAAAAAAAAAGCAAAAAAAAGGAAAAAAAAACATGAATCTAGACACTGATCTTACACCTCTCACAAAAATTAACTCAAAATGGATTATAGACCTAAATTTAACATGCAAAACTTTTAGAAGACAACCCTAAGGAGACAACCCTAAGGAAAATCTGGGGAAGTTTTTCAAAGCATGATCCATGATCTCTGAAGAAAAACTGGTATGTTGGACTTCACTGAAAGTAAAAACTTCTGCTCTGCAAAGACACTGTTAGGAAAATGGAATGACAAAGCACAGATGAGGAGAGAATATTTGCTGAATGCATATCTAATAAGGCACTTGTCTTAACCAGCAATACCAGCACTTTGGGAGGCTGAGATGGAAGGTTCACCTGAGCCCACGAGTTCAAGATCAGCCTGAGCAACATAGGGAGAAAAAATTTTTTGTAAAATGTGCTGTGTGTGGTGACACTTGCCTATAGTCCTAGCTACTCAGGAGGCTGAGGCAAGAGGAACACTTGAGCCCAGGAGTTGGAAGCTGTGGCAAGCCATGATCATGCCACTGTACTTCAAAAGCTGGGCGAAAGAGCAAGATTCTGTCTCAAAAAGTAAAACAAACAAACAAAAACCGAACAATAAGAAAACAAACAATTCAATTAAAAAATATGCAGGCTGGTGTGGTGGTTCACACCTGTAATCCCAGCACTTTGGGAGGCTGAGGTGGGAGGATTGCTTGAAGCCAGGAGTTTGAGACTGGCCTGCAAAACACAGCAAGACCCCAGGTCTACAAAAAATTAAAAATTAACTGGGCATGGTGGCACATGGCTGTGGTCCCAGATACTCAGGAGGTTGAGTAGGGAGGATCGCCTGAGCCCAGGAACTGGAGGCCACAGTGAGCTGTGATTACACCACTGCTCTCCAGTCTGGCCAACAGAGCAAGACTCTCTCTCAAAGAATAAAAATAAATGATCAAAAGATCTGAAGAGACATCTCACCAAAGAAAATGTACAGATGGCAAATAAACATATGAAAAGATGCTTGATATCATTCATTATTAGAGAATTCCAAATTAAAACAATGAGGTTTTACTACATGTTAAAATGGCTAAAATCTAAAACAATGACAAACACCAAATGCTGACAAGGACACGGGGCCAGTGATAGTCACCTGAAAAGACAATCTGACAGCTTCTTACACAGCCAAACATAATCTTACCATATGATCCAGCAGTTATGCTCCTAGGTATTTGCTCAAACGAGTTGAAACGTTTGCCCACATAAGCATCTGAACATGAATTCTTATTGTAGCTTTATTCATAATTGCCAAAAACTGGAGGTAACCAGATACCCTTCAAAAGGTGAATGAATCAACACATTGCGCTCTATCCTCATAATGGAATATTATTCAGCAATAAAATTAATGATCCAAAAAACTACGAAAAGACATGGAGGAACCATAAATGCATGTTACTAAGGGAAAGAAGTCAGTCTAAAAACTGCATACTGTATAGTTTCAATTACATGAAATACTGGAAAACACAAAATTATGGAAATAGTGAAAGATCCGTGGTTGCCTGGGTTCAGGGAAAATGGAGGTTCAATAGGTACAGTGCAAGAGATGTTCCGAGCATTGAAACTTTCTGCATGATACTATAACGGTGGATACATGGCATTTTGCACTTAGCAAAAGACTTTGTAAGAAAAAGAATAAACCCTAATGTAAACCACGGAGTTTAGTTAATACTACTTTAGTTCATACTAGCATATCAATGCAGGTTCATCAGTTGTAACAAAAGTACCATACTAAATCAAGATGTTAATCATGGAAAACTGGGAGTTGGGGGGAAAAAGCGTAAATAGGAACTTTCTGTACTGTCAGCTCAATTTTCTGTAAACCCAAAAGTTATCTAGAAAATGAAGTCTATTAATAAGACAAATGGTAGCCAAATTTGGGGAAAGCAGGTTTCCAAAAACTTAGAGGAAGGAGGGCTAGAATCCCATGGCCCCATACTGACAACCACTCATAAATAGTTCCAGAACTATGGGGAGAGGGAGTCACTACAGAATTCTGAGAGAAACATGGCAGTGATTCTGAATGCAAAGGGAGAGGAACTGCAGGGAGCCATGTGGCAGCTCAAACAGCTCTGAAGAATCTGGCAGGGTAGACACAGTGCTGCCGGCCTCACCAGACCTCAGACACAGCAGAGGCCCTGGTGGACCACTTGGATCCTACCTTCAGAGAAGAGGCTTCACCTAGCAGCAGGTACTTAGCAAATCCATCTGTTTGAGAACTGAACTTGTGTTCCCAAAGCCTAGAAAGCATCAGGCCCTGTGCCTGGGGGCGAAGGATCCAGTGTGAACACAGACCAGACACCAACTGCTGAAATAGCAGAAGCCTGCGGACTCGAACCTGGGGGGTGAAGGGTGCACAATGCGACAGGATCCCTACCTGAGCAGGGGACCGACTGGGGACAGAGAGGGTCCCGGGAGGATGAGAGGCCTGAAGAACGAGGAGTTAGCTCAATGTGGAGAAAGCACCAGGGACAGGGAAATGCAATCAGTGCCGGGGAGGAAGGAAATGCAGAAAGAAGCTGAAGTCACAGCAAGGCTGGACTAAGGAGGTCTGTGAACCACAAGAAGGAAGCCAGGCATTCCCTCAAGGGCAACAGACCATGGAAGATTGGCCAGTCCCGCAATTTGAATCAGACTTTGACTTCTGAGCACTCTTTCAGAATACAGAAGTTAGAATATGAACTGGCTGGATGTCAAAAAGTGAGTGTGGGGAGATGGGTTAGGTCATTTCTCAGGCATAGACAACAGGGGATAGTGGCTTGGAGAGGGTGGCAAGAGTAACTAGGATGTCTAAGCGGCATAGCAAGCCTAACCTGCATACAAGTAGGCCCCTGCTGCTCCCTCCCCAACCAGCCTGCTCCTCACCTTTGTGGGTAACGGTAACTCACGTCATTCTTCCCATTGCTCAGGACACACACGGCCTTGGTGTCATCCTTCATGCCTTTGTCACACCCCAATCTAGACTGTCAGCAAATTCTGCCAGCTTTACCTTCCAAGTAAGTTCAGGAGGTCACGTCTTATCACCTGGTCCAAGATAAGGTCCAAGATAAGGTCCAAATCCATTTGTACCTGGATTGCAGGACTAGCTCCCACCTGGTCTCCCAGCCCACCCCAGGCTAAATCCACTTTGATGCACCATCCCTCAGAGCTTGTGAGATCCCTACACCTTAAGCCTCTGTAGAATAAAGCGGATGGTCATCACGTCATCCCAAAACCATTCAGGATGCATGCTGGTCAGTACTGCCCAGATTTACACTGGGGAGTTTGATAATTCTGTTTGAGGCACAGCAAAACGCCTGTCCCTTGGCTCAAGAGGAACGTGTACTCAAATCCTACTCTGGGCACCGTTCTACTGCCTTCCTGCCACTCTGAGGATGTTCAGCTGGTTTTACAGCCACGTGGAATCCTACACCGAATCCCAGCACATTCTTCTCCAATTTAAACCACTTTCACCAGGAATTCTGTTTCTGCTTTGAAATGGGGCCCTGTCCCGCCCCAAGGGCTGTCACTGACATGTTTTATTTACAGGCTCAGCATCTCCTCCAGACTGTGGAGTGGGATGGATCCCCTCCAGCAGGGCCCTGAGCCACTGTGTGAGTGACCAGTCACAAAAATACAGCTACCTGTGCTCCCCCACGAGCCCACTCCCCCACCTCCCCCACACACAGGCAGGAAAGGCAAACATTGACTCAGGGCCCACTGAGTGCCAGGCACTGGGCACTAAAATGAAGCTGCTGTCAAGGACTCCCAGCCACAGAACAACAGCAAGAAATTCGGTAGGCAAGGCTCCAGGACAGGTGGCGGGTGGGCACAGCCAGGGCGGGCAGAACTTGGCACACACCGGCAGCAGGCGGCACTCAAGCCTGGTCTTCACACTGAGGGCACATCCATACCATGTGAGATCTTGTCATAAACACGGATCCTGGGCTGCACCCCAGATACTTATTTAGGGCGTCTGGGGTGGAGTCCTGGAACCCGCAGGTGTAACAGGGTCTGGGCAAGTCTGACTCAGGTGGACTCTGTTAGAAGCTGCAGGGAGAGGAGTGAGGGGCTGAGAGTCATCACCACTGCACATTTCCTCACAGTTCTGGGAGCTGGGGGCCGCGGGGGGACGTGCAGGAGTGTAGATAGGGAAGAAAGAACCAGGCCAAAGGGCAGCCCTGCTAGACAGAGGTCCGGATGTGGCACCACGGTCTCTGGCACTACGTGCGAGTGAGGATATTGCCTCCCAGTGAAGACTCAGTGAGTGGCACCTGATCCTCCCATCACTTTTCTGGAGCAGATTATTGCTTCTTTCAGCCTGCTCAGTTCTCCATTTGCACCTGTTTTCCGGCTGCAATGTGACGCAAGGCTCCCTGACTTCCAAATCCAGTCTTCCCCTCCAAAATGGCCTTACTCAGCCCTGCCAGCTGCTGCTCTTTGAGCTACAAGGACTCCTGCCCGTGTCGGTCCTGGGGGATCAGTGCTAAGGACTAGTATTTACTTATCTATTGTTAAACCTGCTGTATGGAGTTTCAGAACAAGAAGCAGAAACTCTCAGGAGCTGCCAGGGCCAGACGATGGGCTTGAGGTCAGAGAACTGTTGGGTGTCAACTCCACGGAAAGGGCTCTCCCTTCCCCTTTTCTTCCGTCCCCTCCATTGGAGATTTTTCTGCCCCAAGAAAAAGAGCTGAGGAAGATGCTCACTGCCCCTCCTAGTCAGCAGCGGCAATAGGGCTCTGCATCCAGTAAGTGGAAGGTGAGATACAGGCAAGGGAAGCTAGGTCCCTGGAGCATGTGCCCAGAATGCAGGATGAGGTCTGTGCTGTTGGAGAAAGGTGGGCCGATTACAAGGAGAGCAGGAGCAGGGAGAGGAGGAGGGTGGGATGGATATCACCAAGTAGAAGCCTTGAGGTGATGTGAGGGCT
This sequence comes from Rhinopithecus roxellana, assembly GCF_007565055.1. Classification (NCBI taxonomy): domain Eukaryota; kingdom Metazoa; phylum Chordata; class Mammalia; order Primates; family Cercopithecidae; genus Rhinopithecus; species Rhinopithecus roxellana. The sequence continues at coordinate 50,217,492 of NC_044551.1, forward strand.
GAAGGCCAAAGACAAGAAACCAGCGACGGGGCTGGGAAGAGGTCATAAGACAGAAGAACGTGGTTTTGTACTTTCCTTAGCTCTTACTTGACATAATGTGTGCTGATTGGGCTTCTCTCTCTGTTTGTTTTATGCCTGGATATTTTGATAAACAGATATTCAAGTACCAGTCTTTGTGATTTCTTTGTTAATTTAGAAATGAACTTTTAGATCATTCATTTAGAATGATCTTTACCTATCAACTGAAGTTGAACATATGCCTCAGCTTACTTGCTTACTATAAATTCTTTATTCTTTATAAGAGGTCTGTTTCTGGCTGGGTGCATTGCTCACACTTGAAATCTCAGCACTTTGGGAGGCCAAGGCAGAAGGATTGCTGGAGGCAGGGGTTCAAGACTAGCCTGGGCAACATAGGGAGACGGCCCCCACCCCATCCCTGTGTCTACAAAACATTAAAAAAAAAAAAAAAAAAAAATAGCTGCGCTTGGTAGCACACTGGAAATCCGCTGGAGTCCCAGCTACTGGGGAGGCCGAGGCAGGAGAATCGCTTAAGGCCAGGAGTTTGAGACCAGCCTGGGCAATACAGTAAGAACTTGTCTCTAAAAAATAAAAATAAAGAGGTCTGCTTCTTCTCTAAGTAGTAAGCACATTATTTGAATATTAACCATGTTGAAAAATATTGGAAAAGGGAAAAGCACCCCTGACAATTCAAACGTGGCCTGGCTCTCTCAACCAGGCTTTCAGCTAGGCTTTGGTGCGCTCCTGTGGAACATAAAACGTTCCACAGGACACCAACACCAGACAACGCCACTCTGTAATTGTGATGAAATGAGGAAAAAACCAAGATAATCTGTAATCTTTTCTGAGCACCGACAGAAACAAGGTCACTGTGCAAGTCACAAAAATACGAATACCACAAATCCCTTCCCTGGCTAATGTGAGTGGCTCTGGTCTGCCCCCTGCTGGACAGGATTTATCACCACACCATTGTAGAATCACCCGGGCTTCTCAAGAGCAGGTGACCTAAACAAAGCCCTGCATCCTTCAGTGCTCCCCAAGATCACTGACAAGAGTCCTAATCGCATACTAAGTCTCCCCTAACGCTCTCTTACTGAGATGCCCCACAGTTCCCATGGGGCGAGTTCCTCCTCACCGCAACAAGGAATAGACCCAACTTGTATCATTTCTTATTATATAATGAATGATAATGATATTCATTTATATATATGATATTATATAATAATGAATGATAATGATATCATTCATTCTTAGGGAATCGCAAATTAAAACAATGAGATTTCATTCCATGTTAAAACTTGCAGAGTTACAGGTGTGTTGCAGGCAGCCTCTGGCAAGAATCCAACAATGCTTTATTCTTATTATTTTTGAGATGGGGTCTCTGTCACCCAGGTTGGAGTGCAGTGGTACGATCACAGCTCACTGCAGCCTCTGCCTTCTGGGTTCACATGAGCCTCCCACCTCAGCACCCCCAAGTAGCTGGGACTACAGGCATGTGCCACCACACCTGGCCAATTTTTGTAGTTTTTGTAAAGACGAGGTTTTGCCATGTTGCCCAGGTTGGTCTTGAATTCCTGGGCTCAAACGACCCACACACTTCAGCCTCCCAAAGTGCTGGAATTACAAGCATGAGCCACCGTGCCCACACCATGCTTTCTTATTCTAGGATCCTGCGTGTTCTTGTTTCTATTTCTAGTTTTTCAAAATATTTTTTGGTTATGTATTCCAGCATTGGCATCATTCCTGACCTGACATCTATTTCCTCCTCCATATCAGGCACGGGGCTGGGGCTTGGGATATGAGTGTAAAAGGGAAGACAAGAATCCTTCCCTCATAACAAACTCCTCCAGGGTTGTGGCATGGAGAAGGAAATAGACAAGGGCATGTGAGGCCTACTTGTAAAAACTTGCCAAAACATATGAAAAACCCTCTTGCGTACCCCTCCCCACACATTTGTGCCAACAAAACCTGTTAAAGCTCTGGCATGAGGGAGGTAAGTCCACCCAATGCTCCCATCATCTCAGGGCCCTGCTCACCCCACCCCTGACCCTCCCGAGCTCTGTCCCTTGGTGCTGAGGCCTTGCCCCAAATCGGGAGAGTGCGTGTGGTCAGACTTCCAGTTTCTGGCCCACCACAGAAGGAGCTTGGAAGTCATCACTTGGCCCTAACAACAAGTAAAACGCTGAACGCACTGAAAAAACTAACAACTCTTCTTAGATCCAGAGAAATGAGGTCACATGGCAAACCACTGCCTCCACAGTATGAGACAGACAAGCAGACACAAAGAGTCACCACTTACCAGAGCAGAAACTCATGGGCGCCAAAGCCACGGCCGGAAGACAGAACAGTAACTGAAGAACTGCTGGAGGCTCCCTGTAGATGAGTCTCTGAGTTGAAATCTCCAGGGAGCCTCAGTCACAGGGGGCCCTACACTGTGATGCATTTCACCTCCAGTTCTACCAGGTTCTCAGTGACGATCACAGAATAATCCCCTCCTAATTACAGTAGGGGGAGGGGAAACGGAGCCATTTTGAAACACACCAGAACATTCTGCTTTTCACCCAGCCTGTCCTCAAGAGAAACTACTTTACCGGAGCCTAACTGACCTGGGGGAAGAGAAATACCCAAATCCAGCCCCCTCTAGCCCTCCTGTCCCACCTAAGAGTGGGAAGAAACTGAAAACCAGTGGTAAAATTCATAGCCCAAGGGCACAGGCTCACTAAAAGTCTGAGACCTGGGCTGGTCCCAGTGACTCACAACTGTAATCGCAGCAATTTGGGAGGCCAAGGCAGGTGGATCACCTGAGGTCAGGAGTTCGAGACCAGCCTGGCCAACGTGGCAAAACGCTGTCTCCACTAAAAATACAAAAATTAGCCAGGCATGGTTGCACACACCTGTAGTCCAGATACTCAGAAGGCTGAGGCAGGAGAATCACTTGAGCCCAGGAGGTAGAGGTTGCAGTGAGCTAAGATCGCACCACTGCACTCCAGAACAAGACTCCATCTCAAGAAAGAAAAGAAAGAAAGAAAGAAAGAAAGAAAGAAAGAAAGAAAGAAAGAAAGAAAGAAAGAAAGAAAGAAAGAAAGAAAGAAAGAAAGAAAGAAAGAGAGAGAAAGAAAATAAAAGAGAAGAGGAGAAAAGAGAAAGAAAGAAAGAGAAAGAGAAAGAAAGAAAGAAAGAAAGAAAGAAAGAAAGAAGAAAGAAAGAAAAGAAAGAGAAAGAAAGAAAGAAAGAAAGAAAGAAAGAAAGAAAGAAAGAAAGAAAGAAAGAAAGAGAAAAGACTGAGACCCAACCACAAAGCTTTAGAATACTCCTCGTCCCCCACACTTTAATGCCACATCACTAAAAGCCTATTTACCAGAGTTCCTTTTACCCAGTAGTACATCATTTTGTTATTCAACAACAACAAAAATTACAAGGCACATTAAAAAGCAAAAAGCACAGTTTAGGGACAGAGCAAAGCGTTAGAACCAAATTCAGGTATGTCAGGGATGGTACAATTAACAGACCATGAATTTGAAACAACTGTGAGTGATATGCCAAGGCTCTCATGGAAAATGTGGACAGCATGCAAGAACAGAAGGTGACGTACACAGACGTGAAAATTCTACGACAAAATCAGAAAGAAATGCTGGAGTTCAAACAGTAACTGAAATGAAGAATGCCTTTGGTCTCATTAGTAAACCGGACACAGCTGAGGAATCACTGAACTTGAGGACATGTCAATAGAAACTCCCAAAACTGGCCGGGTGCAGTGGCTCACGCCTGTATTCCCAGCACTTTGGGAGGCCAAGGCAGGTGGATCACAAGGTCAGGAGTTCGAGACCAGCCTGGGCAATATGGTGAAAACCATCTGTACCAAAAATAAAAATTAGCCGGGCATGGGGATGTACACCTGTAGTCCTAGCTACTCGGGAGGCTGAGGTGGGAGAATGGCTTGAGCTGGGAAGGGAAGGCAAAGGTTACGGTGAGCTGAGATCACACCACTGTACTCCAGCCTGGGCAACAGAGCAAGATGCTGTCAAAAAAAAGAGAGGGAGAGAGAGAGAAAGAAAAAGAAAGGAGAGGAGGGAGGGAAGGGAAGGAAGGGAGGGGAGGGAGAGAGGGAGGGAGGGAGGGAGGGAGGAAGGAAGGAAGGAAGGAAGGAAGGAAGGAAGGAAGGAAGGAAGGAAGGAAGAAGGAAGGAAGGAAAAGCAGAGAACCGAAATCTTACCATGCCTGCTGTCCTGATCAGAAATCTCATCAGCCAAGGTAGGGATGACATCAGACAAGGAATGTTCGGAGTCTCCCAGGATACCTGGTGCCTGGAAACCACTCGATCTATAGTTTCCACTTAAGCTCTTATTATAAATAAACCCCTCAGCTCCCCGGACCACCACCCTTGGCGAGGCGGCAGCCTCAGTTGCAGTTTTCTCTGGGCCTGCCCAATATTGTTGCTGAAAGAGCTGAGTTGATCTTGCAACACTGGCAAAGGTCTAGTTAAAAGGCCATACCCTTGCGCAAAAGGATATAAGTCACTTTTTCTTCAAAGTTTCAAGGTCAAAGGAATCCCAGTGCTTCAAAATACACTCCAGGGGAGGGCATGTTATCTGTTACCCATTTAGAAAGAGAAGTGAGGGTAAAAGTGTCCTTTTAGTCTTCTTCCTTTAGGTATGTGATCCAGGATGGAGATGAAAACAGTAGAGGGCATCCCCCAACTATTTTTTGTCCGTGGCTCCTGGATTCCCGGCACACATTTAAATGTGCCACCCATGACTGCAGGCATGGCCCTCCAAGCCATGGCACCAGAGGAACTGAAGTTTTGGGCCTTAGTCATGCTGTCCCTAAGCAGTCAGTCCTCTGCCTTTTATTTCCCTTTGACCTCCTAGAGTTGTGTCCTGGGTGCCTTCCAAAAAATGGATTCCAAGAAAAACAACGTAATTGGGCACGACCTGTTTAATGGAGGGGGCATGCTAGATTGAACTCTATATCCTGCTATTATGGCCCATACTAAAGCATTTACCTGTAGAAAAATGGTCCTAGTTAACTTCTGGACTTAAAATCCCCTTATTAATTAAGCCTTAAAGGAATGTAGGAACTGAATGGCTGTTTTCCTGCCAGTGGGACAATATCGAGACTGAAATTTGGCTGCAGAAGACATCTTACTCCTAACTGCTAAAGGCAGAAACTTCCTGTTCCCAGAAAAGGCCTAGAGCCTGATTTCTACTAGGTGGCTTGGAAATCCCATGTGCTTACCAGGGAAACTGGAGAGAGAGAGACCATTTATTGAGTCACTGCCTGCTGCAATTCGCAATCCTTTCTAACAGACCTGTTTCCCTGAACTGTAAAGATTCCTGCACATTAGACACACACAGAGAGGGTAAGAGACTGTGGATAGAAAGAGAAAGAAAGTTTGGTGACAGGGTAGCTGGAAGAGAGCCTTGAGATGAAAGAACAGGTTTAAAGTTGAGGTCCGCTCCGTATTCACCAGTCTGTTGAATGAAATTACCTTTCCTGGCCCATGCACCAAAATGATATGGCTCCAATGACTGGAGGAGCACCAGGCCTCTTGTCTGGAGTGGAATTAGATACAGTGACACGGAAACATGTGGAGTGGTTTTAAGGAGCGGAGAGTTTAATAGGCAAGAAAGAAGGAAGAAGGCAGAAGGTAGAAGCTCCCCCATACAGAGACAGAGGGAGGGGGTTCCAAAGCTGAAAGAGGAGACCCCGAGTGGGGTAGAAACCAGCCAGGTATATGTAGAGACTGGAGGAGGTGGCGTCTGATTTGCGTAGGGCTCAAGGGTTTGGTTTGACCAGGCATGACATTCAGGTAGCCCATGAAAAAACTGGCCGTCCCACCCTAGCTTTTTAATATGCAAATGCAGGGAGCCTTGATGTTCTACCCCTGTGGGGATATGTGGGCGTGGCCATGTTGCCAGGCACTATTGGGGCAAAGGCAAGAGGGACGCGGGAATCGCCATGTTTGGGTGGACCCCGTTTCTAATGGCATTTGCATATCAAAGTTGCCAGCCCAGCTCTAAAAGGCACAGCTTTTTAGTGAGGCAAGAAACGTTTCTGGAGCTGCGTTAAAAACAAAAACTTTCCAAGGGCCTCTTTTCCTCTCTATCTGCCTAAAATAATTTCTTTTTTTTTTTTCTTTTCTTTTTTTTTTTTTTTTTGAGACGGAGTCTCGCTCTGTCGCCCAGGCTGGAGTGCAGTGGCCGGATTTCAGCTCACTGCAAGCTCCGCCTCCCGGGTTTACGCCATTCTCCTGCCTCAGCCTCCCGAGTAGCTGGGACTACAGGCGCCCGCCACCTCGCCCGGCTAGTTTTTTTTTTGTATTTTTTAGTAGAGACAAGGTTTCACCGTGTTAGCCAGGATGGTCTCGATCTCCTGACCTCGTGATCCGCCCGTCTCGGCCTCCCTAAGTGCTGGGATTACAGGCTTGAGCCACCGCACCCGGCCAATAATTTCTTAATTAACTTCTCCCACATCATCACCTCCCATAACTTGTCTCCACGACAGCCCCACACTCATCTTCCTTTCTGCAGCTCAGGATGTGTACGCTTCAATCATCTGACCTATCTTTGAGTCTCATGTTTCATGACTCTCCCATGTGTATATAACTAAATATATTTTTCCTCCTGTTAATCTGTCCTATCTCAATTTGACTTGAAGCCCAGACAAAGAACCTAGGAAGGTGGAGGGAAGCCACTTTTTTCTGCCCGGTACCCCTCAGCTCGCTCGTGCAGGCTCTCACTCATGGAGGCTCTCGCTCGTGGAGGCTGTGAGGGAACAGGACCCTACTGAGTGTCACATGAGAATCTGCCTCCACATGGAGTTTTGTTAATGCATGACTGACAGGAAGTGCCTCTCGTCCGCAGTTGATGGCCTGTACTGTGAGGCATTCAATCATTGGTTAGTCACTGTTCATTCAATAAATACTTACTGAACACTCTGGAAATAAATGAAGACCAACCAAATAAGAGAATCAAAGGCTATTTACCCAGAGTTCCCTATAGTGAAGGAGTCAGCCACTGCCACTTGTACTTTGTCAGAGAAGAGGAAAAGCTTTCAAGTGGAAAAAGAAGCCTCAGGTGTGCTCTGATGGGAGGCTGTGGCTGTGGGGGTGCTGGAGGTGGGCTAACTAGGAGCAGCGTGTCCCATCATGTTACGGTGAGGGAGGAGACCAACCCTCATATCGTCTTATGCCCAATTTCTGCCTCCAAAGAAAGAAGAAGTAAAAACTAAAAGGCAGAAATGAAATCCACAGGCAGATAGCCTGGTGCCGCTAAAACTACCTTTAACCACTAAAGATCAACCCCAATCTAATCAGTTATGTTTTCTATAGATTACAGACATTGTATAGAAATGCACTGTGAAAATCCCTATCCTGTTTTGTTCTGATCTAATTAGCGGTGCATGCGGCCCCCAGTCACGTACCCCCTGCTTGCTCAGTCAATCACGACCCTCTCACATGCACCCACTTAGAGTTTTGAGCCCTTAAAAGGGACAGGAATTGCTCACTCGGGGGGCTCGGCTCTTGAGACAGGAGTCTTGCTCATGCCCCTGGCCAAATAAACCCCTTCCTTCTTTAACTCAGTGTCTGAGGAGTTTTGTCTGCGGCTCGTCCTACTATGGGATCTCTGGGATGTCAATGAGCGATGGGCACTTTCGCAGGAGTTGTCCTGCATCCAGGAAGAATGAGGTACACAGACAAGTGAAGAAGGAAGAAGAGTTGTATTTGGTATTAAAACACCTCAAGAGGAGAGGGTAGCTCCTCTCTGTAGGCAGATCATCCAGCCATGTGTTCAGCGCTTAGCAGAGAGGAGGCCCTGTATAAGGGGGCTCAGTGGATGCCCTGGAGAGGGTGGCTCCTCTGCTCTCCACAGGCATGATGTCTCTGCATGGTTCCAAAGCTCTCAGCAGAGAGGGAATCCTCAGTTGTCAGTCCCATCGTCGGTCTGTCCGCCCTCTTCCTTCTCTGGCCATCCTCTACCCGGCTCTGGATGAGCCCAGGGCTTTTTATGGACCTCAAAGGGGAGGAAGTGTGTGCTGATTGGTCCATGGGCAGCCATGCTGGGCCCAGAAGAGGCACCAGGAGTCCCTACTCTGGTCTGCTGGACTGGCAGCCCGGGCTCCCAGCCTTCAGGTGCTCCCTGGCCCGAAGGTGGGGCCTTACTGGGGACATGCCCCCTTCCACCCAGGATTCTGTCTGCCTCCTGCTGCCATTCATGGCCCCAATGCCCGGCCCCAACCCACTCTGAGATCAGAGCAGGCACCAGGAGCGGAGAGAGGCCAGGCAGACACTCCTGAGCCTGCATGGATGGGGGATCCTTCCTGGGGCCCCCAAGGGTACAGGCTGCAGAGACACCCGGCTCCTGCACCTAGGAGGGTGGCTACAGCCACACCCACACCGGGAAGGCAGATCCTGACTGCTCCCGGCCCTTCCCAAAGAGCTCAGGGAGGCTTGGATCCACAGCTGCAGTTTGGGCCTCTGTAGCCCACACAGGAGGGTGGGGATACTGCCTGCTCCATAGAGCATTTTGCAAATATATCCATTTGCAAAAATATCCATATTTGCATACATGCAAAAATCCTCAATAAAATACTAGCAAACCAGGCCAGGTGCAGTGGTTCATGCCCGTATTCTAAGCACTTTGGGAGGCATAGGCAGGAGGATTGCTTGAGGCCAGCCCGGGCAACATAGTAAGATCCTGTCTCTACAAAAACATTTAAAAATATAAGCCATATACAGTAGCATACACCTGTAGTCCCAGCTAGTAGGGAGGCTGAGATGGGAAGATTGCTTGAGTCCAGGAGGTCAAGGCTGCCATGAGACACCTTTGTACCACTGCACTTCAGCCTGAACAACAGAGCAAGATGCTGTCTCAAAAGAAAAAAAAAACCTGGCAAACCAAATTCAGAAACATATCAAAGATTATACACCACAACCAAGTTAGATCTGTCCCTGGAATGCAAGATTAGTTCAACATGTGCAAAATAATCCATGTGATACACCACAGTATAACCACATGATTAATTTAATTGATGCAGAAAAAGCACTGGACAAAATTCAACATCCATTAATGGTTTTTTGTTTGTTTGTTTTGTTTTGTTTTGTTTTTTAGATGGAATTTTGCTCTTGTTGTCCAGGCTGGAGTGCAATGGCACCATCTTGGCTCACCGCGACCTCCACCTCCCAGGTTCAAGCGATTCTCCTGCCTCAGCCTCCCGAGTAGCTGGGATTACAGGCATGCACCACCACACCCGGCTAATTTTGTATTTTTGTAGAGACAGGGTTTCTCCATGTTGGTCAGGCTGGTCTCGAACTCCCAACCTCAGGTGATCTGCCCACCTCGGCGCCCCAAAGTGCTGGGATTACAGCCGTGAGCCACCGCACCTGGCCTATTCGTGATTTTTTTTTTAAAGGCTCTAAACAAAATAGGTACAGAAGGGAATTTCCTAAACATAAAAAAGTCATTCATGAAAAGCCCACATCAAATATCATAATCAATGAAGAAAAACTGAAATATTTTCCTCTGAGATCTGGTACAAGGCAAGGATGCCCATTATTGCCATTCTGTTTAACACAGTACTGAAAGTACTAGCAAAAGCAATCAGAAAAGAAAAAGAAGTAAAAGTCATCCAAATTGGAAAAGAATAATTAAATTATTCCTATTTGCAGAGGACATAATCCTATATGTAGAAAGCCTTAAACATGCTACTAAAAAACTGTTAGAATAAATGAATTCAGTAGAGTTGCAAGATACAAAATCAACATACAAAAATTGGTAGCATTTCTGTACACTAACAACAATCTGAGAAAGAAATCAAGAAAAGAATCCCATTTGCAAAACCATCAGAAATAATAAAATACTTAAGAATATATTTAACCAAGGAAGCAAAAGAACTGCACACTGAAAATTCTCAAACACTGATGAAATAAATTGAAGAAGACACAAATAAATCGAAAGATATTCCATGCTCATGGATTGGAAGAATTAATATTATAAAAAATGTTTTTTGTTTTGTTGTATACATTTTTTCTTTTTTTTACCATCATCTACCCAACTAGATGAGGTAAAAATGTTTATACTACCAAAAGCAATCTACAGAGTCAATGCAATTCCTATCAAAATTCCAATGGTGTTTTTCACAGAAATAGAAAAAACAATTCTAAAATTTGTATGGGACCACAAAAGACCCTGAGTAGCCAAAACAATCATGAGAAGGAAAAACAAAGCTGGAGGCATCACATTTCCTGATTTTCAATTACATCACAAAACAATAGTGATCAATACAGTATGGTACTGGCATTAAAAAAAAAAAAAAAAAAAAGACACATAAACTAATGGAACAGGATAGAGATCCCAGAAATTGACCTAAGCATACATGGTCAACTAATTTTTGACCAGGCCACCAAGAAGACACGGAGAAAAAAGGATAGTCTCTTCAATAAATGATGCTGGGAAAACCTAATATCCACATTCAAAACCATGAAATTGGACCCTTATCTCACACCATACACAAAGTCAACACAAAATGAATTAAACACCTAAACATAAGACTTGAAACCATCAAAATTCTGGAAGAAAATATAGGGGGAGAGCTCCTGGTTATTGCCCTTGGCAAGAACTTTTTGATATCTCACCAAAAGCATAGATGACAAAAACTAACATAAACAAGTTGGACTACACAAAATTACAAAGCTTCTGTACAGCAAAAGAAACCATCAACAAAATGAAAAGGCAGTCAGCAGATTGAAATGAAATGCTTAAAAGTCATACATTACATAAGGGTTGATATGCAAAATATATAAGAAGCTTAAACAACTCAATAGGAAGTAAACAAATAGCTTGATTAAAAATAAGCAGGGACCCATATCGACATTTCTCTAAAGAAGAAATAAAAATGGCTAAACAGTATATGAAAAGATGCTCAACATTACAAATCATCAGAGAAATGCAAATTAAAACCACAATGAGACATCACCTTGGCATTTTATGAAAAAGTCAAACAAGTGTTGGTAAGGGCATGGAGAAAAATGGACCTTTGTAGACTGTTGGTGGGGATGTAAATTGGTACAATCACAGTGAAGGACAGTTTGAAGGTTTTGTCTTTAAAAGATAAAAACAATAATAATAGGATGAGCATTAAAAATCATTTCTAACAAAGAAACATCAATATTGACATCTCATAGACATTTCTATGACTGTTACTGATTGTATTATACTACTAAAATTAAAATGCCATTAGCCATCAAAAAAATTAATTAGACTTACACATTAAAATAAAAGAGAATGTCTCTATTACGCAAGGTAGTCTCCAAAACAAAAAGAAGGCATCAGTTCAGACTTCCTGGTAATTTATTTGTGAAAAGTTGACATTCCAAAGACACCTCCGGTGTCTTTAAAATCTTAAAGGATAAACAATGTAATTGTTATTAATAGACTTTTCTTTTCCTACTATGGGTCTCCAAAGTCCAAGCAGTGTTGATTTACGCTGAGTCAAGGGGAAAAACATTGAAAAGAATGTGAAATCCAAGTTTTGATTTTCAATGATCTGGTCTTCAGAATGCACAAATAAGCCTTCAGAATGCACAAATAAGCCTTCATCTTACCCCTCACAGTGACCAAAAAACTCTTAAATCTCCATGAGGTACCATGAAAAGACGGAGAAAGAAGAATTGGGATATCATATTTAAAAACAGTGGTGTACGGGTTGTTTCCTTGTTTGCACATGATCAAGTTCATCCTGTAAAATACACTGATGTCAATAGAGGAGCTGTCACAAGGCCATCAAGTCTCCAAAGGTACAGATGACAGGTCTGCAGAGGTTCATGGGAGGCTGAGGTCACCATGGATTGAGTTTTGGAAGAAATGTTGAATGGAAAAGATGACTTCAGTCATCTAAAAGACTTGAAGCTTAAAAAATAAAAAAGCTGGACTTGACTGGGTGCAGTGGTTCACGCCTGTAATCCCATCACTTTGGGAGGCTGAGGTGGACAGATCACCCAAGCCCAGGAGTTCAAGACCAGCCTGGGCAAAATTATGAAACCCTGTCTCTACCAAAAATACAAAAATTAACCAGATGCGGTGGTGCGTGCCTGTGATCTCAGCTACATGGAAGGATGAGGTGGGAGGATAGCTGGGGCCCAGGAGGTCCAAGTGACAGTGAAGAGTGATTGTGCCACTGCACTCCCGCCTGGGCAGCAGAGCAAGACCCTGTCTCAAATACAAAAACAAAAACAGGCCGGGCATGGTGGATCATGCCTGTAATCCCAGCACGCTGGGAGCAGAAGGCAGCCCAATTGCCAGAGCAGGTGGCAGAGTTCCAGGGAACTTTCCATGCATTTGTGTATCCCTGTGCCTGAGGGCACTGTGGCCCCCTCCCTTCCTGTATTTCTTCACACTACTCCCAGTGGCCCTAGTACTAGTCCTGTTCCTAAGCTCTGTTTCTTTGAGGTTGAAGTCTATGGGGTCCCCTGAGAGCTGAGGTCTGAAGTCAACTCCCCCTCCTCACCCCGTGTCTGTGTTAAGTACCTGTGTGGACATTGGGAGGAAGTTCTGCCAGCACGAGCTCCTTCCCTGAGCCCGTTTCTCCCTCCGAGAGGAGGCTGTGGTCTGTGTAAGCCACACTCTCTGAGCCTGAGGGGCCACTGGAGGCCAAGGGTGCAGTGGGCTCCACAGCCTGGCAAGGAGTCGGCAGGGGCTGAGGAAGGAGGTTGGGGCTGGGGCTCCTCCTGTCCCCCGACCCAGTGGGAGCAAACACAGGAGGATGAGTGCGTGATTCTGATGCTAGGATCTCCTCCGCAGGTGTCCCTGCTGAGTTTGTGTCCCTGCAGGGAACCCACCCACAGGTGAGTGAGGGTCTTATCCTGTTGCCTCCTCTCTCTTCCCTGCAGCTCCTGCTCCTGTTGCTGGTTCACGTCCCCATTTCTCTTGTTCATCAGCACTTGCTCTTCCTCCCTGTCTGCTTCCATCAGGGTGTAATTGTTTTGTTTGGGTTTTTGAAGGGGCATCTCTCTGCTGGTGTGGTGTCTCTCCCCACTCTTTCTTCTTGTCCTCTTCCTTTGACCCACGTCTCTCTATCCTTGGTGTCTTACTCCCCTTTTCCTGTCCCCCTCCCTCTGTCTGGGTTGGAGACTGGACTCTGGGTCCCTGGGGTGGAGAGTGGTCCACAATAGGAAGACAAGGACAGATGTGTGGGGAGAGCGAAGGTGAAGGGGTAGGAAGGACGTGGGATGGGGTCCTCCCATCCCAGGGAGAATATTGCAGAGACACGGTGGCTTCTTCTGTGTTGTGGTTTCTAGGAAGAAAAGTGAAGTTATTAACTAAACACCCAACGGAAAGGTCTGAAGTTAGAGAGCACGAAGATGAGCCAGTGAGATGCAAGAATAAATTCTGTTGTATTTCATAATACTTTTTTTTTTTTTTCTGAGACAGGGTCTTGCCGTCTGTGTCCTGAGAGGTGCAAGTGGCTGGTGCCTCTGGACATGGTGGTAGGGCGGGGAGTCCGTTCTTCTGCTGGGGGATCTGGTGTATTTTGCTGGTTGGTGGAGCCTGTGGCTGATATGGCTGAGAGGGTGCTTGGTCGCTATGGGAACAGATTTGCTCCTGTAGAAATGCCCTCCAAATCACACAATGTCATAGCTCTGTCATTCAGCTGGAGTGCAGTGGTGTGATCGTAGCTCACTGCAACCTCCGCCTCCCGAGTTCAAGCAATTCTTCTGCCTCAGTCTTCCAAGTAGCTGGAACTACAGGTGCACACCACCATGCCCAGCTAATGTATCATTTTATTTTTATTTTGGAGACAAAGTCTTCCTCTGTCACCCAGGCTGGAGTGCAGTGGCGTGAACACAGATCCCTGCCAGCTTGAACTTTCAGGCTCAAACCATCCTTTCACCTCAGCCACCTGAGTAGCTGGGCCTATAGATGTGTGCACGATAGCCTGGCTAATTTTCTCTGTTTTTTAAATACAGATGAGGTCTCGTTTATGTTGCCCAGGCTGGTCTCAAACTCCTACCTCGAGCTATCTTTCTGCCTCAACCTTTCAAATTTTTGGGGTTACACGTGTGAGCCAGGGTACCTAGCCAAAAAAATTTTTATTCATTGAACAAATACTGACTAGCGCATAACAGGCATGCCAGGCACTGTTCTGGGAGCCAGGGATCCCGCCACGAGCACCGGTGGCACCAGGGAACATGGGTTCTAGTTGGCAAAGCAGAGAACAGACACCCGCATGACCAGCCTGGGGCCCGCCTTGCTCATTTACCTGCTGTGGGAACCAAGGCAGGGAAGGGAGGCAGAGGAAGAAGGGTTTCAACTCTGGGTGCTGAGGGAAGGTCTTGCTGAGAAGGTGAGGAAGAGGAGGTGAGGGAGCAAGGCAGGGCCGGTCTGGGAAGAGCCTTCTGCACGGAGGTGAGAGAAAGTGTCCAGGCCCCAGAGCTGGCCTTGTCCTGCAGCGTGGGAGCAGCTCCAGGAGGCTGGGGAGACAGGCAGGGAGGGAATCCCGGGAGAGTGGAAGGAAAGGCGTGGGTGGTGGTGGAGGGCTGCTGAGGAGTCTTGCCTTTCCTTTGGAAGTACTTCAGCTTTATTCTTGCAGAGATGGGTCCACCCCAGGGCTATGTGACAGATAGACCGGGATAGGCTGGGGTGTGCCAGGGTAAACTGGAAGGCAAATGCAGTCGGGATCATTGCCACCCTCCAGGGACACTCTAGAGGTGGTGGGGCCAGGTGGGAGCTGGCAGGGGTGCGTGCTGGCCAGGGGGTATGTTTTGCAAGAGGAGCCAGCAGGGGTTTCGGATGTTTGGGACGTGTGTGTGGAGGGAAGGACAGGAGTCCTGGATGATGCGAGTGTTGTGACCTGTGAACCTGGACAGATCTGCCACTCACTGAGCTGAGAGGGGAGAACAGGTGCTTCTCCAGGGGAGAAGCCACTTTGGGTGGAACAAGCCTGTGAGGCAGCTGAGGGGAGATGCTGAGTGCACAGTGGGTATGAGTCTGAGAGCAAGGGAACCACGCAGGACGGAGGGAGAAATGGCATCAGTCAACCATGCAGTCCTGTAGTTTAAGAGATCTGGGGAAGGGGAGTGGGGAGTGCACGTCCTGGGAGGTGCATGTGGCTGGTGCCTCTGGACACGGTGATAGGGCTGGGCATCCCTTCTTCTGCTGGGGGATCTGGGGGAACCTGGTTTGTTTTGTTGCTTGGTGGAACCTGTGGCTGATATGGCTGAGATGGTGCTTGGTCGCTGTGGGAACAGATCTGCTCCTATAGAAATCCCCTCCACATCACTCCAGGGGTCATCCGTGGCAAAGACCCCTGGGCACACCCTCCTGGGCACGAACCAGGACAAGCTCCCTTACCTAGGGACACAGATCAAGCAGCCAGCTGCAGGGTCCTGGGCCTCGGCAGGTCCATCCCAGTTTAGGAAATTCCCTGGGGTCTTGGCACAGAGAGCGTGGTGTCCCGTGGAGCAGCCTCATTTAGCCTTGCAGTGAGGTAAGGTGGACATGGGTACACCAGCATGCAGAGGCCTCACAGATAAACGGCCGCCCGTGTGTGAAGCAGGTCCTCGTCTTTG
The DNA here is from genome assembly GCF_007565055.1 of Rhinopithecus roxellana. Lineage (NCBI taxonomy): Eukaryota > Metazoa > Chordata > Mammalia > Primates > Cercopithecidae > Rhinopithecus > Rhinopithecus roxellana. The sequence continues at coordinate 50,233,075 of NC_044551.1, forward strand.
TAAGCAGCTGCAGATGTTTCTTCCATTTTCCCTCACCGTCCCTGGTAGAAACGAATCAAACAGCAAAGTCCTGTGACACTCAGACCACGGCCAGTGAAGTGGGAGCCTTTCTGCAGAAAATGGAGATTGCAGCCACAGGTCACTCCACCACGTCTTACTTTATACAGTCACCACGTATGGGTTGAGGTCCCGCTATGAGCCAGGCACCATTCTGGGGGCTGCCAAGGTCAAGATGAACGGAAGCGGTGCCTTCACTCTGGTGGATCTCACAGACGGGCACAGTCCAAATACGGGAGCGTGTGCGTGTCAGATGGCGCCGGTGCCCTGGAGAAATGGCCGCAGGAAGGGGCTTGGGAGAGCGAGACGTTCAGCTTTTCATCCGGCTTCCACAGAACACCTCTCCATGAAGACCAGCATTTGAGGAAAGATAGGAAGCAGGGAGGGAGGGAGACCTGGGAAAGGGCGTTCCATGGAGGAAAACGAGCCAAGGATCGAGGGCGTGGGCACCCAGGCCAGGAGGCCCCGGAAGCTCTGTGAGCAAGGGAGGGGCCGCAGGAGACCTCAGAGGGATGTGCGGGGGGTTGTGTTTCCATGTGTCTGTGTGTCTCGGTGTGTAACTGTGTCTACGTGTGCCTGTGTATATGTCTGTATTTGTGTATAACTATGTGTGTATCTCTGTGTTTCTGTATATGGATGTATGTGTGCCTATGTGTTTCTGTGTGTGTCTGTGCGTATATTTCCATATCTGTATGTCTCTGGGTGTGTATCTGTGTGTGTGTCTTTGTTTCTCTATGTGGCTGTGTGTGTGCCTCCGTGTATCTATGTGTTTCTGCGTGTGTATTTTCATGTGTATGTATGTGTGTCTGTGTGTCTATGTGTCTATGTGTGTGTTTATTTCCCTGTGCCTGTGTGTCTGTATGTCTGTGTCTGTGTGTGTGTATTTGTGTCTGTCTGTATCTCTGTGTCTATGTGTGTGTCTGTGTTTGTGTCTGTATGTCTGTGTCTCTGTGTCTATGTGTGTGTGTGTGTGATGTAGGGCTTTACTTTCCACTGTAAGACCTGGGCTTTATTTGGAGTAATTTGGGATGTCATCGACATATGTTCACTAGGAAAGTTGCACAAATGCCTTACATTTTAGCAGACTCTCTGCAGATGCTATGACAATAGACTCAAGAGTTCAAGAATAGAAGCTGGGAGACCAGGGAAGAGGCTACAATAACCCATCAGAGAGAGGAGGGTGGCTGGGACTAGGGTAGTTTTGGTGAGGGTGGGAAGAGCGAATTAGATTCTGAGAAACACTGAGGGTACGGCCAAAGGGCTTTCTGATGGTTTGGACCTAGGGAATTAAAGAAATAGAGAAATTGAAAATGGTCCCAGGATTTTTGACCTGAACAAAATAAAGACTAAAGAACATCTCACGTCTCCATAATCTTTCCTTTTTGTAACACATGTAAATGATCTCTTGGGCATGAAATAGTCCAAGGCCTGTTAGAGACAGTGGACCAAACCCATGTGACCCCAGCTATGTGGAAAGCCTGGGCTTTGCTGGCTGAAGGAGAATTGTCCAACAGTCCTGGGGCACATGAAATGATCCCATTTCTACCCTCTGGGTTTGGACATGCACAAATAACCATGTGGAGTCCAATTTCAGAGCTGGCAGAGGTCCTGTCACCTGTGTCACAGGAATACGAGAGTGTCCTCCTGCATGTCTCAGAGCATATGCTGTTGAACTGAAGAATTTGGAGCACAATAGAGACATGTCCCTCAATCTCATAATTTCTCTGTGTTCTCAGGTGACAGTGAGCGACTAAGCCATGGGAAGATGGGTGAACCAATCATACACAGATGGCTTCATCCTCTTGGGCATCTTTTCCCATAGCCAGACTGACCTTGTCCTCTTCTCTGTGGTTATGGTGGTCTTCACAGTGGCCCTCGGTGGGAACATCCTCCTCATCTTCCTCATCTACATGGACCCTCAACTTCACACCCCCATGTACTTCTTCCTTAGCCAGCTCTCCCTCATGGACCTCATGTTGGTCTGTAACATTGTGCCAAAGATGGCAGCCAACTTCCTGTCTGGCAGGAAGTCCATCTCCTTTGTGGGCTGTGGCATACAAATTGGCTTTTTTGTCTCTCTTGTGGGATCTGAGGGGCTCTTGCTGGGACTCATGGCTTATGACCGCTACGTAGCCATTAGCCACCCACTTCACTATCCCATCCTCATGAATCAGAAGGTCTGTCTCCAGATTATTGGGAGCTCCTGGGCCTTTGGGATAATCGATGGAGTGATTCAGATGGTGGCAGCCATAAGCTTACCATACTGTGGCTCGAGGAATGTGGATCACTTCTTCTGTGAGGTGCAAGCTTTACTGAAGCTGGCCTGTGTAGACACTTCCCTTTTTGACACCCTCCTCTTTGCTTGCTGTGTCTTCATGCTTCTCCTTCCCTTCTCCATCATCGTGGCCTCCTATGCTTGCATTCTAGGGGCTGTGCTGCGAATGCGCTCTGCTCAGACCTGGAAAAAGGCTCTGGCCACCTGTTCCTCCCACCTGACAGCTGTCACTGTCTTCTATGGCGCAGCCATGTTCATGTACCTGAGGCCTAGGCGCTACCGGCCCCCCAGCCATGACAAGGTGGCCTCTATCTTCTACACGGTCCTTACTCCCATGCTCAACCCCCTCATTTACAGCTTGAGGAACCAGGAGGTGATGGGGGCACTGAGGAAGGTGCTGAACCACTGCAGGATTGGCAGCCAGCCCTGAACTCCAGAGTCTGGTGCCTGCTGTGCCACTTCTTGCCTGTGTCACATTGCTAAGTCACTCAACCTTTGTGTCTGCTGCCATTCTCCTGTTGATGGTCACTGCCTGGTTTATAGGTTTTGGCCATTGTAAGAAAAGCCACTATGAACATTCCTGTACCAAAAAGAAAAAGAAAAAAGAAAAAAAGAAAAGAATCATGACATCTGCACTCTGAGGGATTTTGTAAAGATCACGATGTGTCAATCCAAAGCTCCATGAAGAAGCAATGCCTTGCTATTATTGTCATTGTGGATTGTTTATAACCTCCTTGGACTAAATTTACTCTATTTTTTATTTTCTTTATTTTATTTTTTGTGTGCTTCTGCTATTTAATGCTATATTTCTTAATTCTTGGTAATAGCTGTCTTATTGGATGCGTGCTAAGTTCTAGGTTCCTGTTCCTTTTCTCTTCTTTCTAAATTATTTAATTGATGACTTAGGCTAACAAATGTGGATATCTTAAGTGGAAACTTTCTAAATGGCAGAAATTGAGTCCATATAACTCTCTTGGACAGTTATTTGCCTTTTTCTGTGTTCAATTAGAGGCTTTATAAAACCTCCTTTAAGTAATAAAAATAAGTCCCTGCAGTTTAGTAGTTATCCTCGTGGGGGGAATATCTTGCTTTTTGTGTGTTATGAAAGGAAAATATCTTGGGCCCCCAAAATCACAGGATACAGGCAAAACTTAAGCTGGGAACTGCTCAGGGCAAACCTGCTTCCCATTCTATTCAAAGTCATCCCTCTGCTCCCTGAGACAGATGCGTCTTCTGATGGCCTCCTTTGGAGAGGCTCATCAGAAACTCATAGAATGCAACCACTTGTCTCCCACCTACCTGTGACCTGGAAGCCCCCTCCCCTCCCTCCCCCTCCCCTCCCCCAAGAAAATATCTTGGGCCCCCAAAATCACAGGATACAGGCAAAACTTAAGCTGGGAACTGCTCAGGGCAAACCTGCTTCCCATTCTATTCAAAGTCATCCCTCTGCTCCCTGAGACAGATGCGTCTTCTGATGGCCTCCTTTGGAGAGGCTCATCAGAAACTCATAGAATGCAACCACTTGTCTCCCACCTACCTGTGACCTGGAAGCCCCCTCCCTGCTTTGAGTTGTCCCCGCCTTTCTGGACGGAACCAGTGTATTTCTTACATATATTGACTGATGTCTCATGTCTCCCCAAAATATATAAAACCAAGCTGTGCCCTGACCACCTTGGGCATGTGTCGTCAGGACCTCCTGAGGCTGTGTTATGGGCGCGTCCTCCACCTTGGCAAAATAAACTTTCTAGATAAACTGACACCTGTCTCAAATGTTGGGGTTCACAGTATATTAACAGTACCAGACCCTGTGCCTTATAAATAGTAGTTGCTCAATAAAACATTGTTGAATGAATGCAAGAAGAGAGCATCAAGTGAGGTAATATAAACGGAAGCATTTAAAAACTTGACCCTGTTCACATGTCAAGTTTGCTGTGGCAGCTGTGATTCATTATAGTACCTCAAGTTCTTTAACAGTTTAAAACTCTCTCTCTCTAGGAGGATGAAGACTGGAAGAGAAATAAGGAGAGAAACTGAGTCATTATTTTGAAACTTGTGTATCAGTCAGGGTCCATTTAGGAACAAAATCACATCAGTTATTTTAACAGAAAGTTTAATGTAAATAATTGCTGGCCGGGCGCGGTGGCTCACGCCTGTAATCCCAGCACACTGGGAGGCTGAGGTGGGAGGATCACGAGGTCAGGAGATCGAGACCATCCTGGCTGACACGGTGAAACCCTGTCTCTACTAAAAATACAAAAAATTAGCGGGGCATGGTGGCGGCACCTGTAGTCCCAGCTACTCAGGAGGCTGAGGCAGGAGAATGGCAGGAACCTGGGAGGCAGAGCTTGCAGTGAGACCAGATCGCACCACTGCACTCCAGCCTGGGCAACAGAGTGAGACTCCATCTCAAAACAAAAAAAAAGAAAAGAAGAATTACTAGCCAGGCATGGTGGCTCACACCTGTAATGCCAGCCCTTTGAGAAGCTGAGGCAGGGGGATTACTTGAGGCCGGGAGTGCAAGACCAGCCTGGTCCTAGCTACTGTAGTCCGAGCTAAGGAGGCTAAGGAGGGAGGACGGCTTGAGCCCAGGAGTTCAAGGCTACAGTAAGGCAGGGCTGCACCACTGACTGCACTCCAGCCTGGGTGACAGCGAGACCCCATGTCTAAAAAACACAAAAATTAAATAAAATTGCTAACCAGATACTGGAGAAATGAATGGCCAAAACAAGAACACTAGGGATCCTTGGAGCTCAAACATCTGGGGGCAAGCAGTGACCACGGCGTTCCAAGCTCAGCAGAGACCCTGGAGAGGCATCTCCCAGGCCTTGGAGGGCTGCCTGGCCCTGCCCTGTGGTACCTCTGGAGCACGGGGGAGAAGAAGCGGCGTCCAAAGCTGGGCCCAGGCTTCCCAGGAGCAGCTGCTGTGTGGTTGCTGCTGACACTCTGGGTGTTCAGAGGAGGGCCTCAGGTCCCGGCTGCGGAAGTGTGGGGGCCAGTCGGCTGGTGCTTGTTTTCCTAAGGGCAGGATGAGACGAGTGCCCGAAGTGTGAAAGCAAAATCTGCAAAGTGGAGCCAAGTTCCAGGATGAAGAAACATTGCTGGGACGATTTGGACAGGAGAACACAGGACGTCATGAGGACTGGTTTCTTTCCCCTCTTGCTGGCTGACAGCCTCCTTCTAGTGCCCCTCCTGGCAGAGCCTGACGGGGTCCTGACAGCAAAGCAGCCCTAGTGTCACAACTCAGAGGACAGGAGTGTGGGCTGGGGGCTGAGGCAATTGCTTAAAAACGGGTGCAGGGCCCTCCCGTGGCCATTCAGTGTCCACACAGCATTTCACTCACATCTGAACTTCCATTAAACAGCAGGAACATTTTGCTTTTCCTAAGAACGTGTTGGTGTCCACACAACGCTGGCCTTCAGCAGCCGTAGCACTGCCTGTGGGCACTGTCATCCCTCATGTACAGTCACAATCTTGACTGAATGGCAGCCTCCACCACTGGGGTATGTAAAATGATAAAAGGATGGAGAGAGGACAAATTAGCTTCCACACAGGGACATACACACCCCCCAACATGGCAATTGATCATGAAGACATCATTGGAATTTAGAACCTTCTTCTTCATTTTTGATTCCCTGTGTCCTTTGCCCCCACCTTTCCAGGGTCTGGTTTCTGAACTGACACTGTGAAAGAGCTGGCGTCGTAATGAGAACACCTGCTTCCGGGCAACGGAATAACACAGGACCTGTCAGCTCCACAGATATCAGCCCATCACTGCCCTTCTTCTGCTAGAAAAGAAGTTCCTTGATCAGAAGCGATGCTATGCAGAATACTCTGGGGTATGAGGCATTCTGCACATAGATGGCAGAGCTGTCAGATGTGCGTGGGCAAGGAAGGCAAATTCAAATCTAGAAATGGTGTCTATTGCAGTGAGGTCAAATTGCCATGCCGTTCATTACAAAAGGGATCCGATCTAAAAACCTGCTTCTAGGAGGCTGGTAGCAAAAGGAAAGGTGCCATGTTGGGGCCCAGAATGAGTTTCTGCTGATGGAAGACTGGCCACTCAGTGGTGGTGGTAACCACGTCGGCTTGGTGAGGATACAAGATTGGCCACTCAGTGGTGGTGGTAACCAGGTCGGCTTGGTGAGGGTACATCCGTGTTGGTGTACCTACGCATAACCTCTGTCCCGACAACTGTGACCACGTTGTCCACACTCCATCGAGCAAGCATCCCAGCTGTTCCACAAAACGCGATGTTCTGTGGAATGTGAAGTTGGTTAAGATCTCTGTAGATTATATTATGCAGGAGGAGAAATGATGGAGTTCTGAGGCAAGATTGTTGAGATGCACTGTTGTGGCCCTGGAATGTACACAGTCACTTTTTGTGGTCCTTGCAACTTCTTACAGAGAAAAAGTACTTTTTCATGTCAATAAGTGCATATTAGGGCCAGGCGCGGTGGCTCACATCTGTAATACCAGGACTTTGGAAAGGCCAAAGCAGGTGAATCACTTAAGATCAGGAGTTCGAGACCAGCCTGGCCAATATGGTGAAACCCCATCTCTACTAAAAATATAAAAATTAGCCGGGCATGGTGGTGGCAGGTGCCTGTAATCCCAGCTATTCCGGAGGCTGAGGCAGGTGAATTGCTTGAACCCAGAAGGCGGAGGTTGCAGTGAGCAGACAGGTGCACCATTGCACTCCAGCCTGGGCAACAGAGAGAGACTCTATCTCAAAAACAAACAAACAAACAAAAAACTGAATATTAGGTATAAAAGGCTATGCCGATTTGTTCCACTAAGGATGAGCACGTCTGTAACAGCCACTGTGGTTCGAGTCACCATCTGATTAACTGCACAATAATGCACAATAATTTTCCATCTGGATGACCCATGGGTGACAATTAATTTTAGAATTATCTCTAAATGAATATATACGTCAGTCTTCTCAACCTTCACCCAGATGCACCTGTGATCACCTACTACAGCAACCCTGCATAGGAGAAGAAAAAATATTCAAAGCTTTTAGGAATTAAAATTATTCTCTATTGACTTTTTCAAAAAAAGACCACCTGGAGAACCTGCTGATCAAACAAGGCCAAGTTTATTCCTTTGCAGTAAAGGTAAACACCACCATGACCACATTTTAGCAGCATTTCAGAAGTGGAAGATCAAGGGTAGATGTGTAGGAGTGTTAGGATCTGGATTTGAGAAGCTGGAAGTGGCTTGGTGGGCATGAGATGTGAGGAGTCTTAATCAGAAAACAGTTGCCTGATAAGCAGTATTCTGGTTTTGTGCCACTGCACTCCAGCCTGGGTAACAAAGCGTGACCCTGTCTCAAAAACAGACAAACAAATTACAGGATTACAGGTGTGAGCCATCCTCCCCAGCTGAAACTTAAAATATTTTAATTTTTACAGATTGGGTCTCTGCCTGTTGCCCAGGCTGGAATGCAGTGGTGCAGTCATAGCTCTCTGCAGCATCAAACTCCTGGGCTCCAGCGATCATTTCACCTCCACCTTCCAAGTAGCTGGGATTACAGGCATGAGCCACCATGCCTAGCCTAAAGCAATTTTTCATATTCGCACAGGCAGGAAACTGACCTACCTGATTGAAATGAAGATTTGTCACATGTATGATGCAAAATCTCCCCATCAGTTGAATGAACAACTTGATGGGAAAAGATTTGGTAAGGAAGTTGGGGGAAAAAAAAAAACTGGCCTGTGCATATTTTAAACCATTATTGTAGAAAATTTCAAGCACACACAAAAGGGAAGCAAGTATCACAAATCCCATGTCGCCTCACACGCAAAAGCTTCCCAGTTCAAAACCAGGCAGAAACGGCTGCTTCCACTTTATCCTTCATTACTTCGAATTTATGACATTAGGGATTAGAACATCCCACTGTTATCTCCACCTGGTTACAGAGGCGCAAGGAGAAAAAGGCATCTACACCATTGCCTTCCCACATCAAGCATCAGCACCTTTGAAGAACTCAGCCCACCTCACTTGCTGTGGACACTGCACAGATGACCTCGGCACAGAGTCCGTCCACTCCACAGCTGCAGGCTGCCAGATGGAATCCCGGACCTGCTCTGCGACTGCAGGTGAGCAGGGACCTTAGAGATCATCTCGTTCACCGTCTCATTTTGTTGACGTGAAACAGGCTCAGGGATGGGAGTGGCTGGCCTGTGGTCAGAGAGCAGGTCCCTAAACTGTGCCCAGGACCCAGTTGGCACAGCCTCCAGGCCCAGGCAGCACTGGAACTGAATCCAAATGGATTTCCAAAGGGCAGAGGCAGAGCTAACCTGGTTGCTTCTCCTGGATTCATTGGAACAACCAGCTAAGCAGCCCCAGAAGATCACTTCCTTCCACCTTCTGCCTAAAATGCCACAGGATGGTCCCACTTGTGAAAGCCTCTAGAGTCTCCCTTTGCCTTCTGGACTCTGCCTCGCTACTCAGCTGGAGTCCTGAGGCCTGAAAGACCTTGCTAGTGCTGAACTGTGTCCCCCTGAAAATTCATATGTTAGAGCTCCAACCCCTAGGACCTCAAAATGTGACTGTATTTGGAGATAGGGTCTTTAAAGAGGTGATTATACCAAAATGAGGTCACTAGGGTGGGCCCAAATCCAATTTGACTGGTGTCCTTATAAGAGGAAATTTGGACAGAGCCATTCCACAAGAGGAACCGGGACGTCCAGGGGTTGTGAAACTCAAACCCTCAGAGCCAGCGGAGGAGCTGACTGGCCCAGGCGGCCCCTGCAGAGGGCCCGGACACTCAACACCACAACCCTCCTGCAGCCCCATGTGCTCACCAACAGAAGCTTTACTCTCCTTAGATTATAAAAGACAGCTGCAGAAAATAAAAGCCAGTGCCCCATCTCCTCAAACACCAGGACTTTCCACATCACACAACACAGCAGCACACACTGATGCCTCCTGCAGACACACAGTTGGGGGGATGTGCCCGTGTTGACAATAAACTGGATCTTATGATGGGTCCTCATTTCGTTTCTGTAAAACACACTTCTTGTTTTTTTTTAAACCCATCTATTGGCAAGGTCTCCATTCCAGCAGTTTTGGGTTGAATGACTTCCATCACGCCCCTCCCAGCTTCAGTCTTGCGGTGGCTGCTCACCTCCTTCATTTATTTGGCATCTCCTTAAATTTACTCTTATCTGTATTAATTATATAACTACTTTAGCTTAATCACAAGCAACACTAGCAAGAACTTCAAGTTTCAAGGTGCAAGTTACCTGCCCTCCAAGGTTGCATTAAAGCGTTACCTAAACATTAAGCATGCTCTGGGTCACAGGGATCACTTTGCACAATGCAACTGTCACCTGAGCTGCTCCCTGGGAAACACTAACTGCCTCATTGCTGTGTTTGGGGGTGTGTTTTTATGTCCTAGCATTCCGTAACAGCTTTACTGGGGCACAGTTTAATACAAAACAATCTACTGATTGTAAGTCTACAGCTCAGTGGTTTTTAGTCACTGTACACAGTTCTGCAACCAGCACAAAACTCCACTGTTAAAACAGTTCCTTTGCCAGAAAAATGTTCTGCATGCCCATCTGCAGCCAGCCCTGCTCTTGGCCTCCAGCCTAGACAACCTGCTTTCTGTCTGTACTGATCTACCTTTTCTGTAAATTTCATATAAACTCCACTCATAGAAACGATGTGAGTGGAATTGCTATGTTGTAAGTTTCACTTTGCTACACCAAAAGGTTAAACAGGGATACTATACAACCCACGAACTCCACTCCTCGGTATATACTCAAGAGAACTGAAAACGTGTTTATGTGAAGAATTGTACTCAAAATGTTTATGGTATCGTCGTTCATGATAGCCAAAAAGTGGAAACAACATAAATGTCCATCCATTCATGAATGGATAAACCAAATGTGTATTGAGGAGGCCTCGTTGTCTGGGGTAATACTTGAGGTCCGTTGTCTCATGGTCATGGAGATCAAGGATGTGAACACACACAGAGTGAGATGAAAAGCAGAAGTTTTGTTTTGTTTCTGAGATGGAGTCTCACTCTGTCGCCCAGGCTGGAATGCAGTGGTGTGATCTCAGCTCACTGCAACCTCTGCCTCCCAGGTTTGACAATTCTCCTGCCTCAGCCTCCCAAGTAACTGGGATTACAGGCATGTGCCACCACACCCGGTGAGTTTTTGTATTTGTAATCGAGATGGGTTTCACCCTGTTGGCCAGGCTGGTCTCGAACTCCTGACCTCCTGCCCGTCTCGGCCTCCCAAAGTGCTGAGATTACAAGTGTGAGCCACCGCACCTGGCCAAGAGCAGAAGTTTAATAGGAGAAAGAAAGATAACTCTCTGCTACAGAGAGGGGCCTCAGAAAAATGGGTTGTGGCTCCACAGTGAAATGCAGGGGGAGCTATTGAGGAGATGGTGAGCAGGTGGTGTCTGATCTACATCGGGCAAGAAAAACTGATTGGACCATGCATGCCATTTGCATAGGCCATGAATCTCTAGTAGTCCCCACCCTAATCTTTTACTATCAGATGGGTTCTCTGCCTGAGCTGCGCCATGTTGCCCGTTTCTTTTTTTCTTTTCTTTTTTTTTTTTTTTTTTTTGCTAGTTTGTAATAATTTTACTGCATAAGAAATTACAGAGATGGTGTAAATCATTAGGTCAACAGCGCACAGAGAAGAACAAAACAAAAACATGGTTTGGATCAAATAAAAAGCCAGAACAACTCAATTCTTAAAAATACCACAAATTCCTTGAATGTGGCTCCATTGGAGAGAAAATTTTGCATTTTCTGGATAGAATAATGTCTATAGTTTCATTAAGCAAAATGGAAAACGGCTTTTCAGTTAAAAACACTAAAAAGCAACTTACACAGATGTGTTGCCCTCTTCACCTTGGATGTAACAAAAATAAAGATGTGAGGCTGCCTGCCCTTGCCTAAAGCATGGCTTGAACTTTCTGTTGATAGTAATCGTTTATGTAAAATATTACATTATATAACCTCCTATGTATTGAAATTGCACAAGTCAGAGCATTCAAAAACTACTGCAAGAGTCAATTTCTTCCTATCGGGAAAAGCAAATAGATGTGCTACATGTTAAAATTTCCATTCCTCATTCGATTATTTGTCCTATTCCAAACATAAAAATACAAATAAATATTTCCCTACAAGCGAAGTTCACAGTATGTTGTTTTAAAAAAAAAAGAGAGATAAAAAAACAAGAATCTTCATTTGCTTTGTCATTAAATAAAAATGCTAACATATAGACACGTTCAATGTTTATACAAAGTGTAGGAGTCAGTCCATCCTTTCTTGGTCATAATTGAAGTTTAATAGGGCTGGTCCATACCTGACAAGGCTCAGATCCCAAATGTACGTTCAATTCTACTAAAAGTTGCTCAAGATAATTTTTTCTCTTTTTCTGTTTAATTAAAAAAGACAATTTTGGAATTTTAGAATTACATTTGAGTTGTCTGAAAAAATACAATTTCAATGAAAAATCATATCAAGCATTCAAGAGTATATTGCTAGTGCTATAATCTTTTGGCATGTCTTTGTTTTCATAGAAAAAAATCAATAAAATAACCTGTCTAAGACTTTCAAATGGTTAAACGTAACCACATATTATTAATGATATGCCACACACACACTCAAACTCAAAACATGAAGGAAAAAGAATCAGACGTCTTTCTTCTGCATTTGTTCTAGCTTTCTTCTTAGCAGACCGTAATTCTTCTTAGTTCCTGATGCCGTGGGGTCAAGCTGCAAGGAGATTTCACAGTGTTTCTTGGCCAAGTCTAGGTGTCCCCAGCGTGATAAGGCACAGCCACGTTACCACGGTAACTTGCAGAATCTGGATTTGCTTTCATTGCCTCGAGGAACAAAGCTTCAGATTCCTTGTATTTCTGGGATTTCCCCAGCACGTTTGCCAACGAGAACATGACAGAGGGATCATTAGCTATTAATTCCAGTGCCTCTCTTCCAACTGCTTCAGCTTGAGCTAAATTACCTGTATTTTCGAGCAGCGTGATCATGTTGTTCCAGGCCAGGCTGCGCTCTGGTTTCAGCTCCGGGCCACGCATTCAAGGCATCCACGTGGCGACTGAGATCAGCATACAGAGCCCGAGGCTGTGGTAACAATCTGGGCGGTTCCTTCTGTGTTTAATTGCCCTCCGGTAACTTTGCTCTGCGGCTTCCAACCGTTTCAGGCTGTTCTGCAGGATGCCTAGATCCGTCCACGCAGCAGCAAAGTCTGGCTGTATTTGAACAGCCAAAGACGGCAGCTCCTCAGCTTCCTGTAGCTCGTGCCTTTCTTTTAAGCTGTTTCCAAGATTATTCATGGCATGAACATACTTGGGAATTCATCTTACAGCTTCCCAGTGGCATCTGATGGCGGCTGTCTGGTTGCCTTTATCAGCCAGGTTGTTGCCAGTGTTGTGGGGAACCTCAGCACTGAGGACACACAGACTGGGCCTTCCACAAAGCTGCTCCTCACTCCGCCCCTGGCCGCTGCGCACCTCAGCACCTTAGCACATCGCTGAGAACAGGTTCCTTGCGGAGAGAAATGGGATAACGAGCAATCCCAGGCCCAGAGTAAGGATCCTTCTCTTGTGGCCATGTTCAGAGCACGGGGCGTGGCATGTTAGGCGGATGAGGCAGAATCGGAGTGCTGGTTCTGTAGCAGGTGCAATCACCCTCCGGTCGCTGACGGACTTGATGAGGGGGATGCAGCCCATTGACCCATCAAAACACAGTCGCCAGGGACACAGCCGCAGCCGGGCGTTTAATGAATAGCAGTAATTGTAGTTTATGGCCCTCACCGGCAGGCTGTCGGCAAAGGAGGCCGGGTTGTCCACCTCGGTGAAGGCCAGTGGGCCGTGCCTATGATCCTCCAGGTCATGTGGAGCATCCCAGCCCCTCGGGAGGTGAGCAAGGGTCACTCTGAAGAGGAGGCCCCCGTTCCTGAGCTCCAAGTTCTCTAATGACTTGTCTTATGTAGTCCCTTCTGGACAATTTCCAGAACATTGAATTCACCTGTCACCAAGATGTCAAATACCGCGTTCAAACCCAGCACGGTGATCCCTCGCTCTTTGCACAGCACGGCCACTGCTCCCAGAAAGACAGCAGCACCCAGAAGGTGGAAGAATGTGTTCCCTCCCTGTTACTTTCTCTAAGTGCTTTACAGTAGCCAAGGAAAGATAACAAGAACAACAGTATGTTGCCCATTTCTTTATTACTGTCCACGTGGAAAGGAAAAAGGGAAGATGGAGCCTCTGTGTGGGCCATGTCTGGCCCTTTTCCATTGGCACGGCTGCCAGCGTTCCCCGTGCAACCTTCCAGCTGGCTTCTCTCTGTTTCAAGCTCCGTTTTTCAGGCTGCTTTTTGTTAGAAAAGAAATGATTTTGGAGGCTGCTTTTTGTTAGAAGGGAAATTCTGCCGAGAATGCTTTTGCCCTTACTATCTGCCTAAATAATTTCTTTCTACCTTTTGTATCAGTATATTCACATAATGCAATTTTTTTTTTTTTTTTTTTTTTTTTTTTTTTTTTTTTTTTTTTTTTTTTGGGAGAAGGCCCCACTCTGTTGCTCAGGCTGGAATTCAGTGGTGGACTCACAGTTCACTGCAACCTTAAACTCGTGGGCTCAATATTCTTCCCACCTCAGCCTCCCAAGTAGCTGGGACCACAAGTGGGAGCCACCACACATGGCTGTTTTTTAATTTGTTCATAGATGCAGTGTCCTCCTCCCTGCCCCACCCCGCTTGGCAGGCTTAGTGACACGAGCCTCTCCAGTTCCCACCCATGAAGGGGTCCAAAATCAAGGGAACAATCCCATCTCATCGGCAGGTCTGAGTTTTCTCCCCAGTTCCAAATTAAATCAGCCCCTTTGTGGGTGAGGCTACTGATGAGGCTACTGGTTTTCAAGACCAGCCCACCCTAGGACATCAAGGCGGGGTGCCAGAATGGCAGCAGCTCCAGGCAAGAAGGCTGCAAAGTCCTGCAGTTCTAACTAGAAGTTCTGGCAGCTTTTTATTATGAGTATATTAATATATACTCATATTATTATGAGTAAATATATACTTATATTATTATGAGTATATATTATGAGTTATCATCCATTTGATGATTTGCCTTTGGTCAATTTTGAGAGCTCTGAGTGATTGTTCTTGACAATGTTATCCCATTTTATACTTTTGGGTGTGGGAACAGATTTGCCAGCTTCTGCCCTCTGCCAGGTCTAGAGGCCCACACTTCACTATTTTTGAGTGTATAAAGTGGATGGACAATGTGCTGTGTAACCACACTCCTAGTGATCACATCTGATTGTTTACTTCTAGGTTTTCTATACTACGGTGATGTAAGGAACAACCGCACATTTGTTGGAGCATATATATAGATGTTTCTGCCATCAAAGCATAATCTTTGAAACATGAACAACACATATACATACTGTGTATCTCATCAATATGTCATGTACATATACAGCAAACACATCAAAGGCAAATAGCTCATTGATGAGGGAATTGTCAGGATGGTGAGTCTGAGTCACGGGGAGTTGGAGAAGTGGGGTTATGCACTCAGGGAGGAAGAAGGATGGATATAACTGCTAAGTTTGATACAAATCAGGTTAATAAATCCCAAGGCAATAAACCTGTAGCTTCTGGGCTATCTTTTACACACAACGAGAATCATTTGGATCTCCACCACACAAGGCTACACCTTATCATCCAATGTCTCAGTGAATTTTAATAAGTAGTAAACAGCAAGTCACAGAAAGCTACCTTCCCCTGTGGCTGATGTTCTGCACGCAGCAGCAGCATCTCCTGGGAACTTGTTAGAAATGAAAATTCCTGGACCCCAGCCCAGACCCAGCAAACAGACTCTGAGGATGGAGCCCAGAGATAGGTGTTTTTTATTTATGTTTTATTTTTTTTGAGACAGGTTCTTCTCTGTCACTCAGGCTGGAGTGCAGTGTCACAATCATAGTTCACTGCAGCTGTGGCTAAGTTTTTTTAATTTTTTGTAGAGTACTAGGGTTTCCCCTTGTTTCCCGGGTGGGTCTTGAACTCCTGGCCTCAAGGGATCCTCTGGCCTGGACCTCCCAAATTGCTGGGATTACAGGCATGAGCCACCGCACCTGGCCTGAGATTTTAAGTATCTTAACACACTCTCAGCCAGGTGTGTGAGTCATGCCTGCAATCCCAGCACTTTGGGAGGCTGAGGCAAGTGGATCACCTGAGCCCAGGAGTTCAAGACCCACCTGGGCAACATGGGGAGACCCCTGTCTCTACAAAAAATACAAAAATTATCCAAGTGTGGTGGCAAGCACCTGTGGTCTCAGCTACTGGGGAGGCTGAGGCAGCAGCACTGTTCTATTGCATAGTAGTCCAAACTGGAAACTTCCCCGATATCCATCTGTGGGGAATGGATACATAAGGTGTGATGGTGACAATAGTAAACGTCCACCTGAGCCTTGAGCTCCTAGGAAATGGTGACTGTTAAGAAATCCTCCACCCTCTAAAGCAGTTTGGAAATTTTTCAAGGAACTTAGAACTACCCTTTGACCCAGTAATCTCATTACTGGGTTTACATCCAAAAGAAATAATTGTTTCACCAAAAAGACACATGGCACTTGTGTTTTCATTGCAGTGCTATTCATGATAGCAAAGCCACGGTGCCAATCCATGGTGGATTGCATAAAGAAAGTGTGGCACATATACACCACGGAATACGACACAACATAGAAAAGAACGAAATCACGTCCTTTGCAGCAACATGGGTGCAGCTGGAGGCCATCATTCTAAGTGAGTTAATGAAGGAACAGAAAATCAAATACTGCATCTTCTTACTTGTAGGTGGTAGCTGAACACTGGGTAGTCATGGACATAAAGATGGCAACAAGGGCTGCTGGGGGCTACTAGGCGGGAGGGAGGAAGGGAGAGGGGAGGGCTGTGAAACTAAACAGGGTGCTATGCTCAGTACCTGGGTGAGGGAGTTGTTCGTACCCCTAGCCTCAGCACCACACAGTATACCCAGGTAACAAACCTGCACATATACCCCTTGAATCCGAAATAAAAGTTGCAATTATTAAAAATAGAAGAAACACCCCACCCTCCTGTAGGCCTTTCCCCTGCCACATGGGTAAGGCTCATGGTGAACCCCTGTTGACCAACGGTGAGGCCAGATCCAGACCCTCCAAATTCCCGATCTTCAACTCATGAGTGACTAGCTGAACTGTTTGTCCATACTGAACAATCTGGATAAAATGCCTGTTGACTTGTCCATACTTTAGTCAGGCTTCCTGGTTCCCCGCAGGCTGTGACCTTGGCCCACCTTGAGCAGCACAGAAATCCCCCTAACAGCTCCTCCTCAGAATCTCAATTTCAGGAGAAAACACTCCCTGATCCACTGTCCCATCTGTCACTGCTCATCCCACTCCACCCGCCCCGGTCTTTCTAGCCGTGCTGACTCCTCCCTGCAAATGTGAAGGCCTCTCTGTAGCCTGGGATAGAGGTTCTTGCTGTCAAAGGAGTGGACCTCCTACTGCAACAGCCCCCTCCCTACTGCAGTGGGCTCTCCTTAGGCTGGAATGCAGTGGTGCGATCTCAGCTCACTACAGCCTTGACCTCCTGGGCTCAAGCAATTCTCCTGCCTCAGCCTCCCCAGTAGCTGAGACCACAGGTGCTTGCCACCACACCTGGTTAATTTTTGTATTTTTTTGTAGAGACCGGGGTCTCCCCATGTTGCCCAGGTGGGTCTTGAACTCCTGGGCTCAAGTGATCCACTTGCCTCAGCCTCCCAAAGTGCTGGGATTACAGGCATGACTCACGCACCTAGCTGAGAGTGTGTTAAGATACTTAAAATCTCAGGCCAGGCGCAGTGGCTCATGCCTGTAATGCTAGCAATTTGGGAGGTCCAGGCCAGAGGATCCCTTGAGGCCAGGAGTTCAAGACCCACCCGGGGAAACAAGGCAGAAGGTCCTTGCACGGGTCTTTGGTGACCACAGTGGGGTGGGTGCCCTGTGCAGATCCCTCCACCCAGACCAGACGCACCCCTCGATCGATCGGGAGCACAGCCTGCACTGAGCCCCTCAGTAGGCACTGCCCTGGGGAAGGGAAATGCCTCACCCAGGGCCACGCCTCCTCCCTGGAAGCAGCCAGAACCCAAAGACTGATTGAAACGGGGAACAAAGGCCAGGCCCTCCCACCTCAGCCTCACGTTCCTGCAGGCTCCTCCCAGCACCCCTGGGGTGGGCTGAGGCCTCAGTGGTAACCGTCTTGCCACTCAGTTCCTCCCTCTGCCCAGTCATGCTTCCCTCCCTCCCTTGAGGATGTGATCCCAAGAGCACTCCCCCAGAAACTTCCTGCATAAAGCTCTGCTTCAAGGCCGGGCGTGATGGCTCACGCCTGTAATCCCACAACTTTGGAGGGCCAAGGCAGGTGGATTGCCTGAGCCCAGGAGTTCAAGACCAGCTTGCACAACATGACAAAACCCTTTATTTACAAAACAACAACAGGGAAAAAAAAAAAACACAGAAAAAAAATTAGCATGGCATGGTGGTGTGCACCTATAGTCTCAGCCACTTGGAAGGCTGAGGTGGGAGGATCGCTTGAGTCTAGGAGGAGAAGGCTGCAGTGAGCTGTGATTGAGCCACCGCATTCCAGTGTGGACAACAGAGCAACACGCTTCCCAAAAACACAAACAAACAAAACAAAAAAACCAAGTCTCCGCTTCAGAGGCATCTGCTGGGAGCCCAACGAGCCCAACCTGAGAGTCGGCGTGAGCTTACAGTGGGCATCACGCAAGTCATGGCGCTGGGGCATTGTCTGCGTGAGGTTCCCATTGTGGGTCATCAGAGACAGACCTGAGCGTGCGTCCAGGTCAGCCCCAGCACACCCTAGGAGCCTCGGTGTCTTCACCAGTAAACAGACAACAGAACCTACCATGCAATGACCATGAAGAGTCTAGGAGTTAGCACCTGCCGGCCCAGGGAACAGTCATTCAGGATTGCTGGGGTTAAGTAGCAACGCTGTCCCGCAGAGGCAGGTGGGCATGGCCACGAGGGGTGCGTGGGGGTGAGGGGCACTAGTACCCAAGTGTCTGTCTGGTGGGACCCTCCCACTTCGTACCCTGCCTGGTTTCCTCATCTGCAAATGAGTTGATCTAGAATCTTCTTTCTAGGTCTGGATTGAGGGCCAAGCACATGGAGACTGGGAAGGAGTGTGCGGAATGGGTGGGCTACTGAGCGCTTGGGAAAGGGCAGCTGCCTCCAGGGCAAGCCTGTCTCCCAGGGTCTGGAGGGCCTCAGGGCTGCAAACCGCCCCTCAAATCAGCCTCTTCCTATGGGCTCGGGAGACACCCAGTGCTCCACCCAGATCGGGCCTTCTGGGAGAGGGGTGACCCCATCTGGCAGTTGAGAAACTTGCAAAATGTCAGCCTACAATGAAGTCTTTGGGTCTCAAATCAGAAGAGATCATGTAGCTGGTGGAAGGCAGTTAAGTTTTGGCGTCCGGACACCTGCACTTGAATCCCACATGGATTTGAGTCACCTCTTGGCTGTGTGACTGTGGGCAAGTTAAATGCCTCTATCGTGGGCACAAGGATAATGAAGCCTGCCACCTGGGGTTTTAGTTAAGATTAGAGTTTGGAAGTTCACTGTGAATGCCTGGCATATAGCAGGTGCTTAAATAAGGAGCAGCTAGCATTTACAAGCATCAGGATTTTTTTCTGTAGGATGTAAATTTTCAGATCCAAATGCTAGCACATTCATTTTGGCCAATGGAACAAAAGGAAAACATTTTGCATTGAGGCTGTACTAGGAAAGCCAGGATACAAGGTCACAGGGATCAACCAGGGGCCACAACAACTTCTGAAAAAAATAAGTTTTTTTTTTTTTTTTTGAGATGGAGTCTCGCTCTGTCGCCCAGGCTGGAGTGCAGTGGCCAGATCTCAGTTCACTGCAAGCTCCGCCTCCCGGGTTTATGCCATTCTCCTGCCTCAGTCTCCCGAGTAGCTGGGACTACAGGCGCCTGCCAGCACGCCCAGCTGGTTTTTTGTATTTTTAGTGGAGACGGAGTTTCACCGTGTTAGCCAGGATGGTCTCGATCTCCTGACCTCGTGATCCGCCCGCCTCGGCCTCCCAAAGTGCTGGGATTACAGGCGTGAGCCACGGCGCCCTGCCCAAAAATAAGTTTTTAAAGAGCAGCCCTGACATTGGGAAGCTGGTGTGCCGCTCACAGCCGCACCATACTGTTCTCCTGCTGGACATAAGCAGCCCCACAGAACGCCAGCCCCAGACAGAGCGACCTGGAGACAAAGATGAAAGGAGACCAAGCCAGGCCACTTCATCACTTCGTCTAAGCGCAGATGTGAGAAGTTCACTGCACCACCCACAAAGCACCAAACACTCCCAGCCAAAACCAGTGGCTGTTTCTTCTTTGTCAGTTACAGCCTATTCTTCCCTCTAGTCTTCCCTTCTCATAGATTAGGTATCATTTATCAAGACACCCAGTCATGGAACCGCCCTCACTTTCTAACAGCATCTAGTTTAAAGCAAAGTCAGACATTGCCCTCAAATCCCCAGCTAAAGCCCAAATCCTATTAATACCTTCTAAGACCCTGTTCCCGGGAGACACCCACAATTCCCTGAAGTGTGTGTTCTCCTTCACTGCAATGAGCAATAATCCCAACTTGATCAACTGCCTGTGCGTCCCTGGTGGTCTTTGGCTGGAGGGCATCGATGGCTCCTAAGCTTCTGGAAGTATTCTATGTTCCTGCTTTTGTCATCCCTTATCTGTTACTCATTAATGATCAGTTGTTCAAAATGAAGTGCAAACAAGCCAGTGGGGTGGGGTGGCACGTTCCTGTACTCCCAGCTACTGCTTGAGCCCAGGAGTTAGGGTACAGCCTGGGCAATGCAGCAAGACCCTATCTCTAATAATAAACCCCAACCCCCCCTTACTCAATGAAGTCCCATAGACTTGTCCAGAGCACTGAAGAGGCTGTGTCCTCTCAGAAGGGTGGGCTGCAGCTTTAGAAAGAGACAGAAAGGAGGTGGAGCTCCTACAGACAACCATGGAGGCGGGCACAGCAGGGATGCTCCGGAATCAACACCCCAGGAATCCTAAGGAAGGAATGAAGGATCTGCTGCCCCTGTCTGGTTCCCTGCATGGTCTTGTCCATCACTTGACATTCCTGTGAAATTGCACCAAGTGGCCCATCTAAACCTTGGTCATAGCCTGTGGCTTTTGTGGCAGCCACGAGGAAGGACAGACAGGCTCTAGGTGTGCAGTGGTGAGCAGACAGGCCAGGTCCCTGTGGTCATAAGCTTACAGCCAAGGGCAGGAGACAGTGACAAACCAGGTGTTACAGTTTAAC
This sequence comes from Rhinopithecus roxellana, assembly GCF_007565055.1. NCBI lineage: Eukaryota > Metazoa > Chordata > Mammalia > Primates > Cercopithecidae > Rhinopithecus > Rhinopithecus roxellana. The sequence continues at coordinate 50,253,772 of NC_044551.1, forward strand.
TTTATCACTGTTAAAAATTAAGGGACATCCAGGTGCAGTGGCTCATACCTGTAATCCCAGCACTTTGGGAGGCCAACATGGGCAGATCACTTGAGGTCAGGAGTTCAAGACCAGACAGCCAATATGGCGAAACCCCATCTCTACTAAACATACAAAAATTAGCTGGGCGTGGTGATGGGCACCTGTAATCCCAGCTACTCAGGAGGCTGAGGCAGGAGAATCTCTTGAACCTGGGAGACAGAGGTTGCAGTGAGCAGAGATTGCACCACTGCACTCCAGCCTGGGTGACAGAGCGAGACCCTATCTCAAAAATAAATCAAGGGACAACCTCAGTGAAAATACGTGCAACACATGTAATGATTAGGAGATAATATACACATTACATATAAAATATAACAAATGTCTGGAATATTTATATTTATATATTATATTTATATGCATTTATATTTATATATTAAGTACATGTAAAGAATTCCTAAAAATTGGTTAAACCATTAAAACCTGCATGGGGGGAAAATAGCAAAGGATATGAACAGGCAATTCATAGAACAAAATAAGTGGATGTATAAAAAATATACTCAATTAAAACAATAGTGAGACATTTCCTGCTTAGCCAATTGCCAATGTTGCAATGATTTATAGAACCCACCAAGGGCAAGAAACTGGGGTCCTAGCACCCTGCTTGTGGGAGCACAAGGGGTTCACCTTCTAGAGGGCGGTTTGGGAGGAACTATAGACAGGAAAGAAACCTTTCTTTTAAACCAGACTTCCAGGGCTAGGAAAGTCTTCTGAAAATCCCAGTAGAAAGAAATCTGCACAAAGACAAGTCTCCATGTGTTACTAACTGTAATAACTTTGGTTCGGGGGCAGGAAGAACCAAGAAGATCAATGGAGTGGAACTGAATGCACAGAACCCACAAAGAGACCAAAATGTGTTTGGGAATTGAGCACATGGTAATGGTGGAGTTTCAATGGAGAGAACAGTGACCTATGCAATAGAAAACCAAGTCAAAAGTGAGAAAAATTAATGGTGGGGATAATGCTGTGGTTACAAAATAAAAAAAAAAAGGAAAGTGGGACTGCATGGGACTGGAGGGAGAGGTAGGTTGGAGCAAGTTTGATTTTTTTCCCTTGCCCTTGGTCGGCAAACTACCCTCCAGCCAAATCCAGCTTACAAGCTATTTTTCTACTGCCCAGTGAGCTAAGAACATTTTTTACACTTTTTACCGCTTAAAAAAATTAAAAGAATAATATTTCATGACATGTGAAAATTAGATGAAATTCAAATGTTGGTGTCTGTGAGTCAAGCTCCGTCGGTACACAGCCTCTCCCTCTCGTTATGTGTCACCTTTGCTGGCTTTGGCACTAAAAGGGCAGACGTGGGTCCTTCCAACAAAACTGAAAAGTTTCTGTATGTGGCCCTTGCAGAGAAAGGCTGCAGACCCCAGCTTTAGAGAAAGGAGGTATGAGATTTTAGGCTTTGGTGTGGGTGGCTGGGGAGGTCCCTTGGTTCAGGAAATGATGATTCCAAGAGCTGTTGTTGTCTGGGGTGCTGTCCTCCTCCTCCGTCCACCCCATATCTAAGGCATTCTGAGCGCTTGCTGGGCAGTCAGTGCCGGTGCTGTCCTCCTCCTCTGTCCACCCCATATCTAATGCATTCTGAGCGCTCGCTGGGCAGTCAGTGCTGGTGCTGTCCTCCTCCTCCGTCCACCCCGTATCTGATGCATTCTGAGTGCTCGCTGGGCAGTCAGTGCAGGGCGGAACAGCAGTCACGTGTCGCTTCCCAAGACATACAGTCACGGGCCCCTTAACAAGGATGCAGTCCGAGTCTGAGAAATGATCGTTAGGTGGCTCCTGGCATGAACATCACAGAGTGCCCTCACACCAGCCTAGACAGTGTACTTCCTGCACCCCTAGGCTGGGTGGCATAGCCCGTCACTCCAAGTGACGTCTGTGCTATAACAGTACCACGGCTATGACATCACCAGGCCATAGGAGTTTTTCAGCTCCATCATGATCATGGACCACTGTCTTGTATGTGTCCCTCCTTGCCTGGAAGGTCGCTGTGCAGCGCACGATGGCACTCCCATGTCAGGGGGCGCCTCGCTGGACCGTCTCGTGCCATTGCCCACTGTCTGCCATCCTGTTACTGCTTTTCCACCTTTTCTTCCTCTGTGCATGTTACCCCAAACTCTGCAGGGACTACCGCTCGCCCAACATGCATTCTGGAACCTTCTACAATCCTGTCCCAGTGCCCCTGAGCAGAAGCGGCAAGCAAGGGTCACCGCAGCCCAGGCGTTGCCTCTGTCTTGGCCCTCTGTCCGGGTCGACAGGCATCTTCCCCTCCCCAGGGTGGAGTTTCTGTCTCCCCAGCTGAGAGCCTTTGTCTTGGTTCAGGTTGCTATAACACAATACCATGCGCTGGGCGGCTGAAACAATGAACACTAATTTCTCACCGTTTTGCAGGCTGGAAGTCTAGATCGGGTGCAGCACAGTGGAGTTCTTGGTACGGATCCTCTTCCTGATTTATGCCCAGCTGCCGTCTCACTGTGTCCTCATGAGAGAGGGAGAGGAACCAGCTCTCAGTCTCAGTTCTGTCTCACCGTGAATCTGAGAGTGCGCTGAGGCCAGGAATCTTTGTCCCCAGGCACAGCTACTCCAGAGGCCAAGGTGGGAGGATTGCTTAAGTCCAGGAGGTTGATGCTGCACTGAGCTGTGATTGCATGACTGCACTCCAGCCTGGGAGACAGAGCAAGACCCTGTCTCAAAAGAAAAGAAAGAAAGAGAAAAAAGAAACGGAAGTTTTCATGCCCAATGTGGCAGCATAAGGGGGCATGGGAGACCTGACGAGAGGGTGTGGCAGAGAGAGGAGACGGCGGCAGCGGAACTGTCGGGTTGACAGTGGGCATGGGGGTTGAACAGCAGGGATGCGCTGGCACCATTTCTGAGGGAGGGCACATTTGGGAGAAGCTGCTTGAGGAATGGGAGGCCATGAGTTCATGCGTGGAGCTGGAGCTTCAGGGCCTGGAGAAATTGGAGTGGAGATGACAGAGGAAGTATCCATATCATATCCTCGGTTTGCCCAAGAGATGTCTGTGCCACCATGTTGACTGCAGCACTATTCACAATAGCCCAGATATGCGAGCAAAACAAGCGGCCATCAGGGAAGGAGTGGGTGGAGACAATGTAGGGGATGTGCACAACAGAGCACCACTCAGCCTTAAAAAGAAGATAGTCCTGTCACTAGTGACAACACGGACGCCTGGGGGACATGTTAAGTGACATACCGACGACCTCACTCCTATGTGGAGGCTAAAAAGTGTAACTCATAGAAGCAGAGAATAGAATGGTGGTTGCCAGAGGCTGGGTGGTGGGGAGGGGTGGATAAAGGAAGATGGTCAGGATACAAAATTTCAGTTAGACAGGAAGAAAAGATTCAAGAGAGATCTGTCTTTGTAGCCATGGTGGTGGATGATGCCGCCCAGGGAGAGAGCGCGGATGAGAACAGAGGTCAGGCCTGTGTCTGTGGAATTCCAACATTTAAGAAAGGTAGGCCGGGCGCAGTGGCTCACGCCTGTAATCCCAGCACTTTGGGAGGCCGAGGCGGGTGGATCATGAGGTCAGGAGATCGAGACCATCCTGGCGAACACGGTGAAACGCTGTCTCTACTAAAACTACAAAAAATTAGCTGGGTGTGGTGGCAGGTGCCTGTAGTCCCAGCTACTCGGGAGGCTGAGGCAGGAGAATGGCATAAACCCAGGAGGCAGAGCTTGCAGTGAGCCCAGATCGCGCCACTGCACTCCAGCCTGGGCAACAGAGTGAGACTCTGTCTCAAAAAATAAATTAAATAAATAAATAAATAAATAAATAAACAAACAAAAGAAAGGTAGAGGAAGAGGAGAGTCAGACTGAGGCTCAGGAGGTGGAAGGGAACTGGAGGAGGTGTCATAGTTCAGGTCCACTCTGTTGAGGCTTCAGAGAACTGACAAAGGTGGGAACTGAAAAACGCTCGTGGCTTTAGAAGCACAGAGGCCACCTGCGACTGTGGCGAGCGCTGCGCTGCGTCCCGTCCATCCCTCCCTCCGGAGTCATTCATCAGCTGATAAAGGCGTTGCCCCGGCTCTGCCTGGAGCTGGCACTGAGCAGCACTCTCGCCAGCATTCCAGGGGCACAGCGGGACCAAATCAAGCAAGCTCCCTGCCCCAGGGGAGACACAGGCACTGAAAAAAGAAACAAACCATGACGTACATGATCTCAGCTACTGATCAAGGTCAATCCAACATTTGAAAAATCTATCAATGACATTCACTGTATTAACAAACTAAGAAAAGCCATAGGATCATCCCAGCAGTTGCAAAGCAGCATTTGACAAAATGGAATATCCACTGTGATAAAAGCTGTCAGGCAAGGAGAAACAGCAGTGAACTTTCTCAACCCAATAAGGGGCATTAATGAAAATCCTACAGCTAACATCATACTCAATGGTGAAACACAGGGCGCTTTCCCCCAAGATCAGGAGCCAGCCAGGGATGTTGACTCTCGCCACTTCCAGTCAACATAGCACTAGAGGTTCTAGTCAGTGCGATAAGTGAGAAAAAGAAATTAAAGGCATCTAGGTTAGAAAGAAGTAAAATTGTCATTATTCACAAGGACGTGATGTCTATGGAGAAAATCCAATGGAATCTATGAAGAGCTACTAGAACTAATAATACTAGAGCTAACAGATTCCAACGGAAGCTACAAAGAGCTCCTAGAACGCATATTACGTGTGTGTGTGGTGATTTTAGCAAGGTTGCAAGGTACCAGATCAATATGCTAAACTAATTTGTATTTCTGAATACTCCCTGCACTAGGCTGTTCTTGCATTCCTATAAAGAAATACCCGAGGCTGGGTAATTGATAAGAAAAGAGGCTTCATTGGCTCATGGCTCTGTAGCCTGTGCAGGAAGCATTTTGCCAGCATCTGCTTCTGGTGAAGATTCAGGAAGCTTCCAATCACGGCAAAAGACAAAGAGGGAGCAGGCACATCACATGGCGAAAGTGGGAGCAAGAGAGAGCGAGAGGGGAGGTGCCACACACTTTTAAAAACCATATCGGGGAGAACTCATAATTGGGAGGACAGCACCAAGGCCATGGTGCTAAACCATCCATCAGAAATCCATCCTCATGATTCAATAACCTCCCACCAGGCCCCACCTCCAATACTGGGAATTACATTTCAACATGCATTTTGATGAGGACGTAAATACAAACTATATTACCACCCTTAAACAACTGGAAATTGCTTTGTGTTTGAGAAATAAAAGAAACTGCTGAATTCTGTTCTGTAGCTTTGGTTGTACACTTGAGCGAAAATCAAAAGGTTATGTTAATTTCTGAATAATTATAATGATAAAAAATGGTGCAGACACAACCTTCACTTTGCAAGCATTGCAGAGTTAAGTATTTTTGGGGAAATTATAAACGATTAAATCGTTTCCCAACGAGCTCCACCAGCTCATTCTGGGCAGTCCCCAGACATAAGCTTGTGAAAACTCTAGCCAAGCAACTTACCCACAGGAGAAAAAAGACTCCCTGTTTCAAGATGGGCTGTGGTGCTTCTCTCCTTTCTCCTCTTTTTCTTTTATAAACCCTACATTCGCCTGCATTCAAGAAAATCAGCCAACTAATTGGTTTCTATGTGTTTGTGTTCAAGTGAACGTCCACATTCACTTAGCTATGCTGTGTCTCTGAGCTACTCTCTGACTCTGCAACTCTCTCCTTTCCAGTGGTTGCACTGTACTCTGTATTCTTTGGACTGGCTGTGTGTGGGTAAAGGCAAAAAGTGCAGATTGAAAAATCAGTTGGAGTGGTTATTTTGTAACATATGATAATTGAAATGTGGCTGTGTAGGAAAAGGTATCTTATTATTATTATTATTATTATTATTATTTTTGAGATGGAGTCTCACTCTGTCCCCAGGTTGGAGTACAGTGGCATGATCTCAGCTCACTGCAACCTCTACCTTCCAGGTTTAAGTGATCCTCCTGTCTCAGCCTCCCAAGTAGCTGGGATTCCAGCGTGTGCCACCACACGTAGCTAACTTTTGTACTTTTAGTAGAGATGGGGTTTCACCACATTGGCCAGGCTGGTCTCCATCTCCTGACCTCAAGTGAGCTGCCCACCTCAGCCTTCCAAAGTGCTGGGATTACAGGTGTAAGCCAAGGCACCCGGCCTATATCATTTTTAAAGATGCTATACTGAAATATTTAGGGATGAAATTATATAATGATTATATTTATTTTTAAACATTTCAGCAAAAAAAAAAAAAAATACATGTAAAGCTAAATTCACAAGATTTTATTGATTGTGAAATATTGGTGGTTTATAGTTGTTCATCATACTAACATCCATGTGACTGGTATACTAAAAATCTTTTTAAATATTTATTTATTTATTTATTTATTTGGAGACATGGCCTCGCTCTGTCACTCAGGTTGCAGGGCAGTGGTGCGATTACAGCTCACTGCAGCCTTAGACTCCTGGGCTCAAGCAATCCTTCTGCCTCTGCCTCCTAACTAGCTGGGACTACAAGCATGCATCAGCATGCCCAGCTAACTTTTTTTCCTTTTCTTGTAGAGATGGGGTCTTGCTATGTTGCCCAGGCTGGTCTCCAACTCCTGGCCTCAAGTGATTCTCCAGCCTCAGCCTACCAAAGCACTGGGATTGCACAGGGGGGCCACCATGCCTGGCCTATTTGAATTTTTTTAAGGGATAAATAACTTTTATTTAATTTCTAATTTAAGCTATGGTATTTGAGGTCTCTTTGTTATGGCAGTTTATTTTATTTTTATATTTTGTTTGTTTGTGACAGGGTCTCACTCTGTCATCCAGGCTGGAGTGCAGTGGCACCATCTTGGCTCACTGCAACCTCCGCCTCCCAGTCTCCAGAGATCCTCCCACATCAGCCTCCCAGGTAACCCGAGTATCTGGGACCACAGGTGCACACTACCATGCCCAGCCAATTTTTTATGTTTTGTAGAGATGGGTTTTGCTATACTGCCCAGGCTGGTCTTCAACTTGTGAGCTCAAGTCATCTGCCTGCTTTGGCCACCCAAAGTGCTGGGATTGCAAGAGTGAGCCACCATGTCTGGCCTATTTGAAATTTTTAATTGAAAAGCAAAAATGAACAAAAAAATAATTTGGGCCCACAAATACACAGTTATTTGATTTTCACCAAAGGCACTAAAACAATTCAACATGGAAAGGAAAGTCTTTGCAACAAATGGTTCAGAAACAACCATAGGGGAAAGAAATTAACATTAATCCCAACCTCACACCAAAACAAAAAAGTTATATAAAATAGAATTTACACTTAAACATAGAAGCTAAAATTTAAAAGTTTCAGGGAAAAAAAAAACACACACACAGAAGAGTGTCTTTTTTTTTTTTTTTTTTTTTTTTTTTGATGGAGTCCCGCCCTGTCATCCAGGCTGGAGTACGATCTTGGCTCACTGTAACCTCTGCCTTCCAGGTTCAAGCGATTCTCCTGCCTCAGCCTCCCAAGTAGCAGGGATTACAGGCCCAGGCCATCATGCTCAGCTAATTTTTTATTTTTTATTTTTGTACAGATGGGGTCTCACAGAACTCCTGAGTTCCAGGGATCCTCCCTGCCTCAGCTTCCCAAAGTGTTGAAATTATACAGTTTAAACAACTCAGTTCTGTGTGTGTGTGTGTGTGAGAGAGAGAGAGAGAGAGAGAGACAGGGTCTCACTGTGTCATCCAGGCTGGAGTGCAGTGGCGCGAATTTGGCCCAATGAAATCTCCGCCTCCCAGGCTCAAGCGATCCTCCCACCTCAGCCTCCCCAGTAGGGTAACTGGGATTACAGGTGGACTACAAGGTTTTGCCATGTCGCCCACGCTAGTCTCAAACTCCTGAGCTCGGGGGATCCACCCACCTCAGCCTCCCAAAGTGTTGGGATTACAAGCTGAGCCACTATCCAGGCCAGTTCTTTTACTGGGGGTTGGGGGGGTGGGGGGTTGTTTGTTTAATGGACAAAATATTTGAAGAGATACTTCACAAAGGAAGATAAACAAATGGTCCACAAACACATGAAAATGTGCACATCGTCATCCCTCATCAGCTAAATGCAAATTTAAACCATAGGAAAATGCTACATACCCACAAGAACATCTAGAAGTTAAAAAAAAAACAACCAGAACGTTTGGACATTGTTGATGGAGGAAAATAGTACAACCTAGTACAACCACTTTGTGGCAAAAGTTTTTTTTTTTTTTTTTTTTGAGACAAAGTCAGGCTCAGCGACAGGCTGGAGCGCAGTAGCGCGATCTCGGCTCACTGCAACACCCGCCTCCTGGGTTCACACCATTCTCCTGCCTCGGCCTCTCGAATTGCTGCGACCCTGTAGTCCGCCACCACGTCCGGCTAATTTTTTGTATTTTTAGTAGAAACGGGGTTTCACCGTGTTCGCCAGGATGGTCTCGATCTCCTGACTTTGTGATCTGCCCGCCTCGGCCTCCCAAAGTGCTGGGATAACAGGCGTGAGCCACCGCGCTGGGCCAAAAGTTTTTTTTTTTTTTTCCAACTAAACATAGACATCTTCTGCGACCAGAAGTTCTACTCTTAGGCATTTACCAAAAGCATATATCCATGAAGACTTATGCACAAATGTTCGTAGCAGCGTTATCCATAATTGCAAAAAAAAAGAAAAATAAAAAAAACCTGGAGGAAGCCCAAATATCTACCAACAAGAAATGCAGCCTGGGGCCTGGGCAACATGGAGAGAGAGAGAGGGACACTAACGAGAGAGAGAGAGAGAGAGAGAGAGGGAGGGAGGGAGGGAGAGAGAGGGAGAGAGAGGGAGAGAGAGAGAGAGAGAGAGAGAGAGAGAGAGAGAGAGAGAGAGAGAGAGAGAGAGAGAGAGAGAGAGAGAGAGAGAGAGAGAGAGAGAGAGAGAGAGAGAGAGAGAGAGAGAGAGAGAGAGAGAGAGAGAGAGAGAGAGACTAACCTGCAGTTTCAGCTAATCAGGAAGCTGAGGTGGGAACACAGATCCCCTGAGCCCGGGAGGTCAATGCTGCAGGGAGCCTTGATTCTGGGCCCTGCACTCAGGCCTGCGTGACTGGGCGAGAACTGATCTCAGAACAAAAGAAAGAGAGAGAGACAGAAAGAGAAAGAAAAGATAAGAAAAGAAAAAAATAAAAGAAGGAGGGGAAGGAAAGAAGGAAGGACGGAAGGAAGGGAGGGAAGGAGGGAGGGAGGAAGGGAAGGAATTGTGGGATACTATTCCGCAACTAAAAGGAACAAACTTAATCCCAGCTACTCGGGAGGCTGAAGCAGGAGAATCGATTGAACCCGGGAGACAGAGACTGCAGTGAGCAGAGATTGCGCCACTGCCGCTCCAGCCTGCACGACAGAGTAAGACTCCGTCTCCAAAAAAAAAAAGGCAGTGGGGGCGCGGACAAGCTGCCGGTAAACTCAACAATGTAGAGGAATCTCAAAAACATTATGCTGAGTGAATGAAGCCTTACGCCAGAATAAGTGGAAGATAAATCACTATAAACTGGTAATACCTTTCTGGAGAGTAATTTGCTGATGTGTATCTTTAAAAGTTACAGAAATTTGACCCATTAATTCTACTAGATATTTCTCCTAAGGAAATCATTATGATGTTATACAGAGATTGAGCCACAAGGATAATCTTGCAATATTATTTACAGTTGAGAAAAAAAGAAAGAAAAAAAAAACACCTGGTAACAATCCAAATGTCCCACAAGTGGCTGCTTATATAGGTTAGAGCTCTTCCAAACAACAGAACAATGAAAATGGCGTTGTAGAATATTTCCTTTCGCATTTCCACTCCATTTTCTCCAGGCCCGCAAGCTCCAGCTCCACACCCGAGCTCATGGCCTCCCATTCCCCAAGCAGCTTCTTCTGAACGTCCCCCTCTCAGAAAATGGTGCCAGCGCATCCCGGCTGTTCCACCCCCATGCCCACAGTCAACGCCAGACGGTTCCGCTGCCACTGTCACGTCTCTCTGAGGTCCCTCTACACCCTCTCTCGGGACTCCCATGCGCACTGATACTACCACATCCAGCGTGAACACTTCCTTTTCCTGTTTCTTTCTTTGCTCGTTTTGGAGACAGGGTCTTGCTCTGTCTCCCAGGCTGGAATCCAGTGCTGCAATCATAGCTCAGCGCAGTCTCCACCTACTGGGCTCCAGCCATTCTCACGCCTCAGCCTTCCAAGTGCTGAAACGTCCTTTACCAAGCTCAAAGGGACCCACGGAAGCAGCTCAGAATTATCATGAGAAATAAAATACAGCCGTGTGTGCTGACTAATTATGATGGCAAAGACGAGACAAGCGGGTTTCCGTAGTGTAGTGGTTATCACGTTCGCCTCACACGCGAAAGGTCCCCGGTTCGAAACCGGGCGGAAACACTTCCTCCTACTTTTAACCCCATTGCTTCAAATTTATTACACTGAAGACTAGAACACCCCACCGCTATCTCCACCTGGTTAAGGAGAAAAGGCTATCAAGGGTATTTAAACCATTGCCTTTCTGCCTCAATCATTGATTGGCACCTGGGAAGAACTGAACCCACCTCACTTGCTGTGGGCACCAGCCCGACGAACTCCCCACAAAGCCCGTCCCCTGGGTGGATGCACACTGCCAAACGGAATTCCCGATGACGAAGAAGCATGCCCCAGACAGTTTCCCGGGCCCGAGAAAGCGGGGGGGGGGCCAAGGGGAGTTCCTTCTTTTCTAACCCATGAAGGGGCAAAAATGGAGAAATCACAACAAACTGGCAGCGGTGGGATTCGAACCCACGCCTCCGAAGAGACTGGAGCCTTAATCCAGCGCCTTAGACCGCTCGGCCACGCTACCTCCCTTCTGGGGCCGGTCTACACCTTTTCCTTCCTTATACAAGACCCCCAAGGTCCCTGGGCCAACAAGGTGTTGGGGCGAATCCACAGGGCATCGCAGAACCACCGCCTTCCAGCAGGATTCGCTGGGCCAGAGGCACTGGCTGGGAAACGGCTCGACCAGCGCCCTGGAAGAAAAGATTCGCGAAGCGCAGGCCTCGGGATATGCTTTGGGGGCCACTCAGAAAGTCACCCACATTGGCCCTCTTCGGGGAGCCGGGGTGAGAGGAGGGGAAGCCTCCTACATTCTCACTTTAAAGAAAGATAAAAATAAATAAACCAGGGCAGACCCCGTCAGTTTGGCGGCCGCGTATTCCTGCAGCTGCGGCGCCGCACTCCACAGGCAGCTGCGCAGAGGACGCGCCTCCGGGGAGAGCCACCGCCGGTCCGTCCTTCCGTCCGCGGCCCAGTCCGCGGGAGCTCGGCGCCGGCTCTGCCCGGATCCGCCCTGGCCCGGGGCTCCCGCCCACCGTCCAGTCCGCCCCGCGGACCCCGATCAGCCTCGCCACGCACGGCCCCGCCAGGCTCAGTTCTGGACTCGCGCTTCCACCGCCCCCGCCTGGCTCCCAGTTTCTTTCCGTCTCCCGCGGAACCCACCTAGTCCGAGCTAATCTCCGCCAGCTCTTCTCCCCATCCCGCTACGCCCCGTGCTATGCTCTCCCACTTCTTGCCTCGCCCGCGGCTTGGGGAGGGGACTGAAGGGGACCGGAGAGGAGGGGACCCCAGGGCCGAAGCGCTCCGGGGGACGGAGGTCTACCCGGTTTTCCAGCCGCTGCCCCGGCGGGAGTTCCGCGGGTCCCACGCGGCCACCTCGAGCCCCGCGCCGTCAGCGCGGACTTCATGAGCAACCCTGAGCCCGCTGGAGGACAGCGAGGACTTCCACTGACGCTGGGACGCCGCCCCCGGGGGCTGTGCGGGGACCTCCAGGGCCCGAGGCGGGCGGCCTGCACTCCTCGCTGCCGCAGCACCCATACGGGACCCCGCCACCGCCGGGCCGCTCTCGGGGCAGCAGCGCAGGAGCAGCTCGTCCCATCGCAACGCGTGGCGCAACCTGTCCCACGCCGACCTCAGCACCAGGCAGTCCAGAGCTCGACGGAGAAGCGGCTCGCGCTGTGGCAGATCTGCGAATGGATGGTCAAGAGCGTGCCCTGCTTCAAGGATGAGGGCGACAGCAACAGCTCGGCCGGCTGCAGTAATTCACTTCCTCATCTTCTGTTCCTACACAGCAAGTTGACTGGCGCGCAGAACGAAGGAACTGGAAAAAGTGTTCAGTGGATGCTGGATCCAGAGGGCTGCAAGGGTGGGAGATGTCTTAAGACAAGAGCTGCATCCATGGACAGCAACAGCAAATGCATTCAGAGCCTAAGCCGAGCTGCCACGAAAAAAGCACACCTGCAGTCTAGCCATGGGGAATGCCGGAGACAGCCCTGGACCCCAATTTTCCAAATGGTCTGAAAGCCCTGGCTCTCACAGCAATGATGACTTTGATAGCTGGAGTATATTTCGCCCTGGAACTAGCTCAATTGCTAGTACTATTACTGGGAGACTTTCACCCATTATAGCCTAAGGAGACGGTCTTGGAAATGGGGATGTGCATTCTGCAGGGTACCCGCCATCTGCGGCAAAGATGCCCGTACTTCACCCAGTCTGACACAAGCAATCCTGAAACATGGAAAATTTTTGGGTGATCTCAATCTTATCTCGTCACCAACATCATTAACTGTGTCTACCCAGTTGGCACCTGGCACCATGATGCAGCAGATGCCATGCTACTCATTTGTGCCACCAAACACCAGTCTGAATTCAACCAGCCAGACTACAAAAAATAGATGTAGGGCAGGTCTTCCATGAGCCCTTTGCCCCAGATGCCTATGCAAACGCTCCAGGACCACAAATCAAGTTATGGAGCTGTGAGTCCACGTCTAACTGTGCAGCAGGACTCCTGGAGGACTTGCTGACTTCTGACTCTCCTCCCTATGACATTGTGACACCAGCAAATCCTGGGGTAGCCCAACACAACAGCCAGGTTCTGGGCCAGAATATCATGATGGGCCTTAATTCAGCCATGTCAGCCTATGGCAGCCAAGCATCTGGATACAAAATGAGGCATGCCAGCTCCCAAATCCACCCTGGGCATGCTCAGCAGACTGCAGTTTATGGCTGTGCCCCGTCTCACATGGGAAAGACCACGCCCCACACGTCAGGTGTGCACCACCTGATCCCAGTGAAGACACCTTTACTAGTTCCTCTGCCCCACCCCATGCAGATGAGTGCCCTGGGCGCTACTCCTCAGTGAGCCGCTGCAGTGTCTATGGCAGAATGAGCCTCCTCCACCCGGAGAGGCTCCCAAGTGACTTGGACCGCATATTCATTGAGCACTTGCACTGTGACATGGAATCCATCGTTCTGAATGACCACATGGATGGAGACACATTGGATTTTTCAGCTTGACAATGTTTTGCCTCAGCCAAAGCTCCTCACACAGTGTCAATGACAAGGACACATAGCTGCGTGTGAAGCTAAGAACTGGTGAGCACGCTACACTTAAAAGTACTTCATCAGCCAGGCACGGTGGCTCCTGCCTGTAATTCCAGCACTTTGGGAGGCTGAGGCAGGCGGATCATGAGGTCAGGAGATCCAGACCAACCTGGTCATCATGGTGAAACCCTGTCTCTACAAAAAATACAGAAATTGCTTGGGTGTGGTGGTACGCGCCTGTAATCCCAGGTACTCTGGAGGCTGAGGCAGGAGAATCTCTTGAACCTGGGAACCGGAGATTGCACCACTGCACTCCAGCCTGGCAACAGAGCGAGACTCCGTCTCAAATTAAAAAAATAATAATAATAATTCAGATTGTCTGACAGCAGAAACTGAGAGAAGCAGTCCAAAGATGTCCTTCACCAATTTCCTTTTAGTTTTCTTGGTTAAAAAAAAATCATAATCTCCCTTTTTCCTTTCATGAGACTTGGCACCAAAGACATTTTTCCTGTGCAGGATGTTTGCCGGATGCATGCAGGTTATGTGCTGCTGTAGATAATAACCGAGCCATTGGAAATTTCATTATGATGAAGTGCCAAACTCCCTACACCATATAACTGCAGCAAAGACTTTCAGGTCCTGGTGTGCTTTAACTTTTGTATATAATACAAGCAGTAAATACAAATTGTGTGTGGTTTTAGATTTTTAAAATATCCATTTGGTTTAAGGAAAGTTTATGCTGTTGTTGTAATACGGTGCTGGTCTCGTCTTAATAAGTTACTTTTTTTTTTTTTTCACACTACCTGTTTTCTGCAGAACTGACAGATCACAAAGAACCGAATCTGCATTTTGCACCTCCACTGAACAACTTTGGACCTGTTCACGTTGTCACAGAATTCACATGAGAACCAAGTAGCCTGTTATCAATCTCCTCAATTAATGGACTTGTCAGACTTTCATAGTTATATGCAGAAGATTAAAGCTGGACCCATTTCTTGCACAATACACAAAAATCAACTCAGGATGGATTAAAGACTTAAATGTAAAACCCAAAACTATAAAAACCCTGGAATACAACCTAGGCAACGTCATCCTGGACATAGGGATGAGCCAAGATTTCATGACAAGACACTAAAAGCAATCGCGACAAAAGCAAAAATTGCCTAGTGGGATCTAATTAAACTAAAGAGCTTCTGTGCAGCAAAAGAAACTATCAACAGAGTAAGCAGACAACCTACAGAATGAGAGAAAATATTTGCAAATTATGCATCTGACAAAGGTTTAATATCCAGCATCTATAAGGAAGTTAAACAAATTTACAAGAGAAAAGCATACAACCCTATTAAAAGTGGGCAAGGACATGAACAAACATTTCTCAAAAGAAGACATACATGTGGCCAACAAGCAAATGAGAAAAAGCCCATCACTGATCATTAAAGAAATGCAAATCAAAACCACAATGAGATACTATCTGAAACCAGTCAGAATGGTGATTATTAAAAAGACAAAAATAATGGATGGTGGCGAGGTTGTAAAGAAAAGTTAACACTTATACACTGTTGGTGGGAGTGTAAACAAGTTCAACCGCTGTGGAAGACAGTGTGATTCCTCAAAGAGCTAAAAGCAGAACTATCCTTCAATCCATTGCAGCACAACTCACAATGGCAAAGACATGGAATCAACCTAAATGCCCATCAATGACAGATTGGATAAAGAAAACGTGGTACATATACACCATGGAATACTATGCAGCCATAAAAAAAGGATCAGATCATGTTTTTGGCGGGAACATGGATGGAGCTGGAGGCTATTATCCTTAGCAAACTAACGCGAGAACGGAAAACTAAATACCGCATGTTCTCACTTATAATTGAGAGCTAAATGGTAAGAAGCAAACAGCAGACTCTGAGGTTTACTTGAAGGTGGAGAGTGGGAGGAGGGAGAGGAGCAGAAAAGATAGCTATTGAGTACTGGGCTTAATACCTGGGTGATGAAATAATCTATATGACAAACCCCTGTGACATGAGTTTACCTATGTTAAAAAAAAAAAAAAAGCCCTGACATGCACCCCAAACCTAAAATAAATGTGAAAAAATATTAATATAAGGATACATTGTTTCTGTAATATAGATATATGGAATATATTTAGGCAATCGATATGTTACTTGGAAAGTTCTGATCTGACAAACTGATGAAGTCTAAATTAATGAGCAAATGTTGCATCCCGGTGAGCAGTAAATCAGCGGAACATCGTAGGAGGACAAGGGCACTTACAACGGAAACCATTCTCCAAACTTACTACTTGGACTGTTCAGCTGCTGCATAGATGCTTCCAAAACCCCAGCCACCCACCTGAAAATTCTTACATTCAGCCCCTAAGAGTTCTAATTTATAACTAATTTTAAACGACACATTCCATTTGGCTTTAGTTTGGGAATAATCATTCAGTAAAAACTGCAGTATGGTTTATGGGAACAAACGAGCCTGGTTTATGGGAACAAACCAGCCTGGCATTATACTTGGACTCTCATTGAGGTAGGCACAGCCGGGCAGTGTGACCAGAGATGGCCATGCCCTCCTGCATTCTGCCTCCACAGTTTAGTGACAGTGCGGTTCCACCTTCCTGTTCCCATACTCTCTGAGAAGCACCTGATGATGCTGATGTACTTACAGACACGAGACCAATCTTTGCTATAATTGTTTCAAGCCATAAATGTACGTAAATTATGAAACAGACAACAGACAATAGACTGTGAACATGTATTGATTTTCCCACCTTTTTTGTTTTGTTTTCTTTTGTTTTTGTTTTAGCTTAACTTGAGCATACACTGGGAATTTCCCAATTAAAAAATAATAATAATAACCTAGTTTGGCAGAGGCACCAATCCTTTCAGAAACGTCTCTCAGTAACCACACTGGCAGGGTCTCCAGAGCCTCCTTCCATGGCACAGCTGCCAGAGGTTCCCCCTTTAAATGAGACTTGCTCAAGGGACCCCATTTGGAGAGAACCTTCATCAAAACACGCTTGCTTGCACACTGTACAGAAATTTATTTTTCTGATTAGAAAAATTCATATTTAAAAAAATAACAAAATTCAGGGTATTCTATAGAAATAAAACCTGAAAAAGCCAACAGGGATAACCATCCATATTTGGTGAGCAAATCTCCAGTTTGTTTCCTGTTGAGCTTTCCCTGAGCCAATATGTCTACGTCCTTAGTTGTGATTTTACTGTAGATAAACACTTAAATTATACTTTTACGACTTTGATTCTGTGTCATGAAATTGGGTAGTTTTTTTGTTGTTGAATTGTAGGAGGATTTTTAAAACTATATTCTAGATATTAGTCAATTATCAGGCATGTGATTTGCTAACAGTTTCTTGCATTATGTGGGTTGCCTTTTTACCCTGTTGATAGTATCCTGTGATGTATCAGTTTGTTAAATGTTTTAATCATGAGAAGGTGTTGAATTTTGTCCAATACTTTTTTTGCATCAATTGAGTTAATCATGTAGTTTCCCACCCTCCCTTTATTCTGTTAATAAGGAGGATTTTTTTTCTCAATGCTGTTTTTGTATTTGTAGTAGACATGGGGTTTCACCATGTTGGCCAGGCTGGTCTTGAACTCCTGACCTCAAGCCATCTGCCTGCCTCAGCCTCCCAAAGTGTTGGGATTACAGGCGTGAGCCACCGTGCCTGGCCAGAGGCCCCTTTCCTTGAGGCCAGTGGTGCACAGTGTTTCTGGAACTCCACCTTCTTTTAAAGGGCTCACCTGATTAAGTCAGGGCCACCCAGGATAATTTTTCTTTTGATTAATCAAAATCAACTGACCAGGAACCTCAATCACAGCTGCACAATCTGTTGTTCCATAAAATGTGGCATGGTTGTGGGAGTGACATGCCATCACGTTCACTCAGAGGCAGGTGGCCTACAGCGCGTGTGCACCGGGTGGGAATCTTGGGGCCCACGTTTGAGTTCTCCCTATGACAGTTACAGGCCTGAAACCAAATATGACAGAGTCTCCCAGCAAAACAGGCTTTCCAACTTCCTTACGTGTCTTCGTTTTTGTAACTTGTTGAAAGAAGCTCCTGGGATGGGATGATAGGGGTCCTGTCCTTCCTCCTTGCTGTGTGGCCGTGCTGGCTTCCTGTGTCCACTTGACACCCTCAGGCTAGGTGGGCACGCCAGTTGTGTTGCACCAGGGTGACTGGGAGACAGGCTGCCTCTACCAGCGCTCAGCCCCAGAGGTGCTCCTGGCGCAGGTGCCAGGCTCTGTTCTGTTCCTCCAGCCTGCTCTTTCAGTTCCTGAGGATTTCCTATTTGTATGTTTAGACACTAAAAGTTTCTATTAACATGTGGTCACTATGGAAAATTTAGACACACCTAAGAAGAAAAATTAACATAAATGAACTTAAAGAAGATGAAAAGCACTCTCAACCATGTCATGCGTGTTGATATTTTGTTTGAACTTTGGAGACTCTTTTCATAGATACTTTATTTGTCTTATTTTTATTTTTTATTTTTTTGAGGTAGGGGTCTATGCTATTTTGCCCAAACTGGCCTCGAATACCTGGGCTTAAGCTATCCTCACGCCTCGGCCTCCTGCATAGCTGGGATTACAGGGGTGCGCCGCCCTACTCAGCTATAGGAGCTATGTTTTAATAAGAATATTTGCATTATGTTTTGTAACTTACCTTTTCAAAAACACTCAGCTTGGCTAGAAAGATTCTATAGTAAAAAGAAAAAAAAATTCAATAAATGTGCTTTAATGCCAATGAGTTCATTTCTACATCTTTTTCTTTTTCAATTTTACGAAGTTGTAAACAAAGAGCGATAGGCCACGCGGGGGTAGGGGAAAGGTCGCCCTTCAGAACGCCACCAATGGGCCCTATGACCGTGGTTTTTTTTTTTTTTTTTTTTTGGTAACCGTTCACAGCTCCCTCTAGGAACCTTCAGACGCTGTAAAAGGAGTGCAGTTGTCCGCGAGTCTTTCCAAATTCTTGGGTCGCTGCCGCACACGTGACCACTTGGGGGCGCTCAGGACTCCACCGCCGCAGGGCTCTGGGCCCGGCAGATGCGCGATGCAGGCTTGGCGCTGTGCAGATCGCGCTGCCCAGGGTCCGTCGCCCCGGGATCTCCGCGCTAAGGTCTTGAAGCTGCAGGCGCAGCGGAGCCCCGGCCCAGGGCTGCAGGAGGAGCGGGGACCTGGGCCCGCCGGGAACCTCAGGCTGGTCCCCGAGGAGCGAGGGTAGCCTTAGCACGCGCCTTGCCTCCCTGTGTCCCACGACCAGCCCCGGGGCAGGACGCTCTCAGTGGGGAGAAAAAAACAGCGCACACCATTTTTGTTTCATTGTTTGGACGAACTCTAGATTATAGTAGTCCGAGAGGGCGGACTGCTTGAGCCCAGGAGTTTGAGACCAGCTTGAGAAACATGGTGAGACCCCGACTCTATCTATCTATCTATCTATCTATCTATCTATCTATCTATCTATCTATCTATCTATCTACCTATCTATCTATCTATCTATCATCTATCTATCTATTTATTATAATTTTTAATAAACAAGAGAGACACTTGCCACGGGTAACAGAAGACCAGGAAAAAGCCAGAAGGTGAGTGTGGAGTCCCAGCATCCACTGTCCTGAGAGCCTGAGGGCCTCCTGCAGGAACTGCACCGACCCAGGGACCGGGCACTTTGCACTCTTTCCCCGACACCGCGGGCGGATGTGTGCACAGACTTAAAGCCTCTAAACCCTCTTTTAGTGGATACTGTGGATGATTTCCCATCTTAGTGCACACTCTTTCATAAAACACCCGCTCACTTACATGAAGGTGTTTTTAGTTAAGCTGGTAGCACAGTCATGCCCGCCTCATGCAAGTCACTCAGCGGACTTAGTCTCTGCCTCAGGCTCTACCTAGTCTGCCACTTGACCTAATTCTAGGCCACAGTCAGAAGGAACCTCTTGCTGTTGGCGCCATCTCCTGCCTGTAGGCGGAGGCGAAGGCCAAGCCCCGAGAAGGCCAGAAGATTCCCATTCCTACCGGGCGGGGATAACAGGAGGTCTGTGAACCTGGGTGGGAAGAAATAGCAGATCTCATACTTTTCCTAACCACGAACTGAAATAGGGTCTTCCATTCTGAAAGGAGGCTACAAACCACAGTGGAATTGACAGGACCTTCATTGCTAGTGGAAATCACAGATGCGGCTGAGGCGGGAAGATCACAGGAGCCCCAGAGGTGGAGGCTTCAGTGAGCCAAGGTTGTGCCTCTGCGCTCCAGCCTGGACAGCAGAGGCAGACTCTGTCTCAGAAACAAACAAAACACAAAGAAATCACAGATCCTTTCACATCACATATCAAATCATAGTTCTTTTAAAACCAAACACTGCCTGTTCTCACTCGTAAATGGGCGTTCAGCAATGAGAATACACGGACACAGGGAGGGGACTGTCACACACGGGTGCCTGTCAGGGGAGTAGGGGGAAAAGGGAGGGAGAGCATTAGGACAAACGCCTAATGCATGCAGAGCTTAAAACCTAGATGATGAGTTGATGGGTGCAGCAAACCACCATGGCACATACATACCTACATAAGAAACCTATACATTCTGCACATGTATCCCAGAATTTAAAGTAAAATGTTTAAAAAAAGAATACCACTTATGCTCATTAGTACTTAAAAAACATGATAATTGGCCTGACGGTGGTTCACCATTGTAATTCCAGCACTTTGGAAGGATGAGGTAGGTGCATCACTTGAGGCCAGGAGTTTGAGACCAGCCTGGGCAACAAAACAAGACCCTGTCTCTACAAAAACTAGAAAAAATTAACCAGGCATGACAGCATGCACCTGTATTCTCAGCTACTTGGGAGGCTGAGGTGGGAGGATTGCTTGTGCCCAGGAGGTCTAGGCTGCAGTGAGCTGTAATCACACCACTGCACTCCAGCCCAGGCAACACAGCAACACTCTGTCTCGAAAAAAAAAATGGTAATAAAAAATAAATAAAAGCATTATTCTAGGCCGGGTGCAGTGGCTTACGCCTGTAATCCCAGCACTTTGGGAGGCTAAGGCAGGCTTACCACGAAGTCACGCGTTCGAGACCAGCCTGGCCAATATGGTGAAACCCCTTCTCTACTAAAAATACAAAAAATTAACCAGGTGTGGTGGCACACGCCTGTAGTCCCAGCTACTCGGGAGGCTGAGGCAGAAGCCAGGAGGCAGAACTCAGGAGGCAGAGGTTGCAGTGAGCCAAGATCAAGCTGCCGCACTCCAGCCTAGGCAAGAGTGAGACTCCATCTCAAGGAAGAAAAAAAAAAAAAGCATTACTCTAAGAAGGAGTTCATAACTTTTACCAGACTGGTGGTCCATGGCCACCATATTCAAAAGTCTTCAGATACTTGCAAATAGTGCAAAAGAGTTTTGAATCAGCTCATGGTTTTCTGAAAGTCACTCCTTTACCAATTACCCAATTTAAAAAATGGGCAAAGGACTTGAATAGACATTTCTGCAAAGAACATATAGAAGTGGGATATGCATGTGAAAAGATGCTCAACATCACCGATCATTAGGGAAATGCAAATCAAATCCACAAGAAGATACCACTTCACATCCGTTAAGAAGGGGATTTTCCAAAAAACAGAAAACAACCACGTGTTGGTGAGAATGTGGACAAATTGGAACCCTTGTGAATTGCTGATAAGAATGGAAAATGATACAGCCACGGTAGAAAATGGTATTGTGGGTCCTCGAAACATTAAACGGAATTACCATATGATCCAGAAATTCCACCTCTGGGTATAAACACAAAAGGATTAAAAGCAGGGAGTGGAAAAGACATTTGTACAGCAGTGTTCATAGCAGCATTATTCACAACAGCCAAAAGGTAAAAACAACCAAAATGTCCATTGAAGAAAGAGTAGATAAACAAAATGTGGTCTATACAGGTAATGGGCTATTATTCCACCTTAAAAAGGGATGAAGTCCTGATACATGCTACAATATGGATGAACCTATAGTACCTTGCACTAAGTGAAATAAGCCAGACACGAAACAGCAAATATGGTGTGATTCCACTTATGAGGAATAGTATGGTCAGATTCACAGAGAGAGAAGAACAAGAGTTACTGGGGCTGGGTGAGGAAGGAACAGGAAGTTATTGTTTAATGACTATACTGTTTCAGTATGGGATGATTAAAACGTTGAGGCTAGTGGGATGGATTGCACAAGAATGTGAATGTACTTAATGCCACTGACATGTACACTTTAAACTGTTGAAATGGCAAATTTTATGTTACGTATATTTTGTTACAATTTCTAAAAAAATAAAAAAGAAAGAAAGAAAAAACAATCCATTTAGAAAATGGGCAAAAATTATGAAGAGACATTTCATAGAGGAGGAAATAAAGGTAGCAAATAAGTACATAAGATGTTCAATAGCACCAACCATTTGGGAAATGCAAATTAAGATGGAGGGGAAATATCACTGTATACCTATGATAACAGCTAAAACTGAAAAAACAGCCAGGCGTAGTCATTCAAGCCTGTAGTCCCAGCCATCCCATAGGCTGAGGTGGGAGGATTGTTTGAGCCCAGGAGTTCGAGACCAGGTTGGAAAGCACAGGGAGACCCTCCCCTTATCCCTGCCCCAGCAGTCCCCCTACTCCTCACCCCTACTGCCCCCTGCCCGTGTCTAAAAACAATGTGATAACATCAGTGCTAGCGAGAGTGCAGAGAAACCAAATCTCATGCAAGGCTGGTGGAAATGTGAAACGATGCAGCCACTCTGGAAAACAGTTTGGTCGTTTCTTCAGAAACTAAAATTCCACGTAGCCTATGACCTAGCAATTGCATTCAACCATTTACCCCAGTGAAATGCAACAGAATGACCAAACTGGAAACAATGCAAACTTTCAACGGGTGAATGTGTAAAGGAACTGTGGTATATTTATAGCTTGAAATGCTACTCGTCAATAGAAAGGAATGAACTACTGTATTGATACAACTGGGATGGATCCTAAGGGAATTGTGCTAAATGAAAATAAAAGCCAGGCTCTAGGGGCCACATCCCGTGATCATTCCATTTATGTAACATTCTTGACATAACAAATTTGTAGAGACAGAGAACAGAGTAGTGGTTGTCAGGGGTTAGGGACTGGAGGACAAGGGAGGTTGGACAGGTTGTGTGTGGCGTTGTGAGGATGGAACAGTTCTGGTTCTTGATTGTGGTGATAGTCACAGGAAACTACACATGTGATAAAATTGCTACATAGAGAACCACACACACAGAAATAATGCATGTGTAACTGGAGAAGTCCCAGTAAGCTCTGTGGTTTGTACCATTATCAATTTCTTGGTTTCTTTACTGTGCTATAATTAAGCAAGATGTCATCATTGAGGAGGGCAGGTACATGGGATGTCCCTTTAATTTTCTTTTGGTTTTTGCTTTTTGAGACAGAGTCTTTCTCTGTCACCCAGGCTAGAGTGCAGTTTCATGACCTCAGCTTACTGCAATCTCTGTCTCCTGGGTTCAGCGATTCTCATGCCTCAGCCTCCAGAGTAGCTAGGATTACGGGCACACACCACCACGCCCAGGTAATTTTTTGTATTTTTAGGAGAGACGGCATTTTGCCATGTTGGCCAGGCTGATCTCCAAGCCCTGATCTCAAGTAATTCACCCACCTCGGCCTCACAAAGTGCTGGGATTACAGGCATGAGCCATCATGCCCAGCCCCTTTAATTTTCTTTGCAACTTTCTGTGAATCTAAAATTGTTTCAAAATAAAAAGATGATTTGCTTTTTTAAAGTTTTAAAGATCCCAGATTCCAAACTGGTGTGCTCTTGGAAGAAGTTAATATTCCTCTTTGGTGAGATGGGACGATGCTAGGAGCCCTCCTAATGATAGGGACTGTGGCCCACTCAAATCTGTGGTTTTACAGACTCATTTCCTAGTCCACACTGGGGAGCTCACTGTGGGGTGGAGGGGGTAGTGACTGAGTGGAAGGTCATGTTATAAAAACACTCGGCTGAGACCACCTCTGCATGCTCACGAGGCCTGTAAAACACACACGGGCTTAGGAGCAAGCAGCTGTACAGTCTTGAGATGCGCACTGTACTCTTTACCATAATGAATGAAATATCTGCACTGGGATGCAGCAATGATCCCAGTTTATTTCACTCCAGCACTGTTTATCCTCCCCTATGGAATCTCCCAAAGTTAGGGTCCCCAAAATAGAAATCAGGCTGCTTTCATCTTCTGGAATTTGAACTAGACATTCATATGAGGTCTGGGAAGATTTCATGACACAGAATCAAAGTTGTGAAAGTGTAAATGTTTATCTATAGTAAAATCACAACTGAGGATATAGACATATTGGCTCAGGGAAAACTCAACAGAAAACAAAGGAGATTTGCACCCTAAATATGGATGTTTACCTCTGAGTTGTGGGGTTTTAGGGTGTTTTTTATTTTGATAGATTTTCCTAGATTTTACTATTTTTAAAAAATGCATTTTTCTAATCAGGAAAAAAAAAAGTTTCCTGTACAGTGTGTGAGCAAGCACGTTCTGATGAAGGTTCTCTCCAAAGAGGGTCCCTTGAGCAAATGTGGTTTAAAGGTGGAAAGCTCCAGCAGCAGCACTGAGGGAAGCAGACCTTGGAGATCCAGGCCAGTGTGGTTACCGGGAGACGTTTCTGAAAGTATAGGTGCCACTCCCAAACTCGGTTAGGATTTTTAATAGGGAAATTCTCAGGGCATGCTCAAGTTAAGCAAAAATAAAAAATAAAAAGGGGGTGCTCAGAGAATGGATATGCAGATTTTCCCTCTCCTTTTTTTCTTTATGAAACCAATATATGCTAACAGTTTGTTGTCTTTTTCATAATTTATGTACACTTATGGCTTGAAACAATTATAGCGAAGATTGTTCTCGTGTCTGTAAGTACATCCATCATCAGGAGCTCCTCAGAGAGTACGGGAACAGGAACTGGAATTGCATTGTTACTAAACTGTGGTGGCAGAATGCAGGAGGGCAGGACCATCCCTGGCCACACGGCCAGGCTGTGCCCACCTCAAGGAGAGGCCAACTGTAATGCCAGGATTGTTCGTTCCCATAAACCACACTGCAGTTTTCACTGAATGATTACTCTCAGTCTAGACCCACAAAATGAACTTCTCATTTAAATTATTTATAAATTGGCTCAGTGTGCTGGCTCACACCTGTAATCCCAGCACTTTGGGAAGCCGAGGTGGGTGGATCATTTGAGGCCACGAGTTTGAGACCAGCCTAGCCAACATAGCGAAACCCCGTGTCTGCTAAAAATACAAAAAATTAGGTAGGTGTAATCCCAGCTACTCTGGAGGCTGAGGCAGGAGAATCACTTGAATCCGGGAGGCAGAGGTTGCACTGAGCCATGATAGATACAATTGGTATCTACTGCTTATATACAAAACTAGACAGCACACCAGGATCTGCGTCTTTTCTGCAGTTAACTCTGTTGTGAGTCTGGCACTTTATTGTAAAGCAATTTCCAATGGCTCAGTCCTTATCTATGACAGCACATAACCTGCACATCCAGCAAACATCTTGTACAGGAAAAACGTCTTTGCTGCCGAGTTTGATAAAAGGAAAAAATGGAGGTTATTATTTAAAAAGAAAGAAAGGAAGGAAGGAAGAAAGGAAGAAAGAGAGAGAAAGAAAGAAAGAAAACAAAAGAAGAAGAGGAGGAGGAGGAGACGGAGGGAGAGAGAGAGAAACGAAGGAAGGAAGGAGGGAAGGAAGGAAGGGAGGGAGGGAAGAAGGAGCTGGCCGTGGTGGCTCATGCCTGTAATCCCAGCACTTTGGGAGGCTGAGGCAGGCGGGTCACCAGGTCAGGAGTTCAAAACCAGCCTGACCAATATGGTGAAACGCCGTCTCAACTAAAAATACAAAAATTCGCCAGGCGTGGTGGCATATACCTGTAATCCCAGGTACTAGAGAGGCTGAGGCAGGAGAATCACTTGAACTCAGGAGGCGGAGGTTGGAGTGAGCCGAGATGGAGCCACTGCACTCTAGCCTGAAGGACAGAGTGAGACTCCATCAAGAAAGAGAGGAAGAGAGAGAGACAGAGAAGAAAGAAAGAAAGAAAGAAAGAAAGAAAGAAAGAAAGAAAGAAAGAAAGAAAGAAAGAAAGAAAGAAAGAAAGAAAGAAGAAGGAAGGAAGGAAGGAAGGAAGGAAGGAAGGAAGGAAGGAAGGAAGGAAGGAAGGAAGGAAGGAAGGAAGGAAGGAAGGAGAGAGAGAGAGAGAGAGATAGAAAGGAAGGAAGGAAGGATGGAAGGAAGGAAGGAAGGATGGAAGGAAGGAAGGAAGGAAGGAAGGAAGGAAGGAAGGAAGGAAGGAAGGAAGGAAGGAAAAAGAAAGGGAGAAAAGTAAAAGGGAATTGGTGATGGCAATCTTTGGACTGTTTCAGTTCCTGCTATCAGACAATCTGAAGTACTTTTATTATTGCTGTTATTATTTATTTATTTATTTTGAGACCGAGTCTCGCTCTGTCCTCCAGGCTGGAGTGCAGGGGCGCGATCTCAGCTCACTGCAAGCTCCACCTCCTGGGTTCACGCCATTCTCCTGCCTCAGCCTCTGAGTAGCTGGGACTACAGGCGCCACCACCTCGCCCAGCTAATTTTTTTGTATTTTTAGTAGAGACGGGGTTTCACCGTGTTAGCCAGGATGGTCTGGATCTCCTGACCTCGTGATCTGCCTGCCTTGGCCTCCCGAAGTGCTGGGATTACAGGCGTGAGCCACCGCGCTTGGCCAATCTGAAGTACTTTTAAGCGTAGCCTGCTCACTAATTCTCAGCCTGACGCACCCAGCTATGTGGCCTCCTCTTGACACTGTGCGGAGCGCTTTGGTTGGGCAACACATTGTGAAGGTTAAAATTCAGTGTGTCTCCATCCATGAGATCATTCCAAAAGGAGATTTGGATTCCACGTCACAATCCCAGTGCTCAGTGAGTATGCTGTCCAAGTCACTTGGGAGCCTCCCCTGGTGGAGAAGGCTAGGCTCATTCTGCCATAGCCACTGCAGAATTAGAACCATGACCACATTAGTG